>NC_133898.1:65629115-65929115 GCF_964199755.1 Larus michahellis
TCCTTGCTGGTGGCCCAAGGCGTGGGCGGGTGATGTGTCCCCTCTTCCTCTCCTCCTCTGGGTCACCATAGGTGCCGCGGTGAGCCAGGCTCTCTCCTGGCCAGGTGCTTCACGGCAAAATGTGCGTTTTCTTTCAAAGGGGACAGTAATAATGTGCAACATTTTAATAACTTTTCCTATAAGATTTGGTTACCTGCAATTGGAAAGAATAAGCAGGACTCTGGCAGATTTAACTTTATTAACCGTCATAAATCCTTTCCCTTTTGACTCTAATCAGTCCCTGGAGTCCTTTTAATGCTCTTGACATTGCACTGGCCTTTCATCGCAGCACAATATACATTTTCCTGTAACTAGAAAACCGATGGTGAGAGCCTTACGTAAACCCGAGGTAATGGATGCAGCCGTGGGGACGTGTGACTGTCGGGTGCTCGCTGCCGGTGAAAGGAGGAGAGGGAGGGTGTTGTGCCAGCATGGCTCTTCCCTCGGCAGAGGGAAAGAGAGGGGACGTGATGCCGCAGGCACTCGTGGGGTCTAGCGTGAACCCATGAATGGGAAACCAGCAGTTTTACTCTGTCCCAGACAGACAGACAGATAGCGGTGCTTTTGTGTCTTCTGCTGGCAAGCTGGGGGACGCCGGGGGGCCAAACCCAGCCCTAGAGAGCCCTTCTATGAGCAGTCGCCAGCCCACGTCCCCAGGGCAGTGAGCACATCCCTGGGAGCCCAGCAGGCTGACACGGCCACCCAGAGCTGCTGGCTGGGAGGAGGTGGCTTGCGGCACAGGGACCGGGCAAACCTGCTGGGATGGAGGTGCTGGGTGAATGGATCTTTTCTGTGCCGGGGACAATGCTAAAAGGAAGGAGTGTTACCAGGTGGTCGAGGGGCAGGCACCTAAGAAACAAACGCCTTCTTCATAAAATAACTACCTGGGTTATTGCCTTTCTGTACAGCCCGCGCGCAAAATCCTCCGGAAAGCGAGCGGGGAATTCCCTGGTTGGTAGTCTGTCTGTCTGTCTCTCTGCTGTCCAGGAATTCATGGGATGGAGAAGGCATCCCAAGAATCTGCCCCTGTGTGCAGGGAAGCTAAATTCCCTCTTGTTTTTCCGTATACACAAGTCAGCAAGTTTCTTCAGCAAATGCTGTAATTTTAAGCTTAATACTATGCAAATATTTAACTTTGGACAAAAAAGCCTCAAGCTGGCTTCAGACCAGGGACTGGCTTCCAGCTGTTTCTGCAGGTACAGATCCAATGTTTATGTACACGAATGGTTATTTGTTTGTTTGTGTATTTATTATGGTAATCTTTTTATAATGAACGTGGATATTTGTGTACCCCGGTTTTGATATGAACATAAAAATGTATGTATTTGCAAGGTGTATACAGCCATTTTCCGAAGCCTTGGCAAAAAGCTCAGATCTGCTGAAGATAATCACTGTAGGCTGAACCTTTAGATGGCACAGAGTTGTACTAAGTTTTTCTCTAATGGAAGTGCCCCAAGCTGCGCTCACCATTGAAAGCCCACCAGCCTGGGTTATGTAAAAAAGGTATGGGAAGATTTGGTGCCTGCTGCAGGAGCTTTATACTGTAATTTGATTGTCCAGACAAATGGGTGCAAGAGAATATTCAGGAGGAGTGTCAAGAGCATTAGCAATAAGTATGTTAACTAGGTTTCAAAAATCCGCTTAAATGCTACTTTGATATATAATACTTTGCTGTATCCACATACGCTTCATATACATACGCTTTCTCCAGACCTTGTCTTAGCTGCTGTATGGCTGCAAACAGCCTCTTATTAAAAAGGGAAAGTCCGTAATCTTGTGGACCTTCTATAATGTGCTCAGCATGTGAGCTATTGACTTCATGAGGACGAGAATAGCTATGTCAAATGTTTTTCATTTGCATGTGGCAAGATAGAAAAAGCAAACTCTGTGTGAAGATGAGCAGACAAGAAAGACACCGAATGCCTTAAATACTAAGGGAGTTAATGCTATGCAGTGATTTTGCTTCTGTTATAGGAAGTGTAAGAACAGTATGCTTCCTGGCGTACATCGCCATCTAAACTGCAAAGGTTTCAGTTCCATGGCAACACGAAGAGCCCGGTTGTGCTTAAGGTGTATGTATTAATGCATTTGGAGTGAGGGGTTGGGAGCAAGCTGGGGAAAAAAACCAAACATGCCGAATGTTTCCTGTTTATTTATTGATATATAAAGTAAAGCCTTTGTTCTTAGAAAATCATAACTGACATGAATACACGCGCCCCGTCCCCCCCCCCCAGTTCTCTCAGGTTCTTGTTTAAATGTGTTTTTCTCAGGCAAAAAGCAAATGAGGAGGCTGTTTTCTTGTTTGGTTTTGGGGTTTTTTTTTATAAGAGTCTAAGTGCAGCAGCACTTGAATGTTGCAAGAAAATGCTATTAATTCCTGAGACTGTTGTATATCCCTGGAGAGAAAGACTTCGGGGGGGGTGGGGGGGTATTTTTTTCCAAGAAGTACTGCTTTACAGAGCAGAGTGAAGCAGCGTTTGGTTTTTTATTATTATTATTTTCCTTGATCTTTTTGATCTGCCCTCTTTCTGCCGTTCTCTACATCCACCTCCAGTTTCCCCCGCCTGCCCTGGCTGAGGAGCAGGAAACAAGACTGAGCTCTGTTTCCTGACATCCAAAGAAATATAAAAGTATGAGGAAATGGTGTATTTTGTTTTGCCAGCCGGCTTGGGTTTGCAGACCCGCACTGGGAAGGCACCTGCTCCCAGACAGGGTCAGGAGTCACCCTCGGGAGCAGCTGGGCAATCGGCCAGGGAATAACCCAGAGCTGATCATTACGTGAGTTTTGTTTGATCTGCTCGATTGGCTGCGTGAATGTAGGATGGGGGATTCTGACGAACGTGTTTTGCTCAGGGTGAAGAGCTACCTAAGGCTGGTCCTGCCAGCTGTGCTGACGGGTGGATGAATTGCGGACTTCCAAGGTTTAAAGTCTGACTGGGGGGTGAGGGAACCTCCAGATGTTGGTATTTCTGAGGCTAACAGCAGTGCTAATCTGGCATGGTAAAGCTGACAGAAACTGGCAAGTTAAACTGGATTTACAGCTGCTTTGCATTGCTAAAACAGGCAAAGCAGCCAGAACATATCAGTGGATCTGGCCTATAGGTTTCAGTGAGGTTTCTCTGTGTAACTGGGGAGAGAATATAGCTTTGCAATTGGAAGTTGGTCAACCACTCTCCTCTTGCTGTGCCAGGAGGAATAAAATTTGTCTCTCTCTTATCTGTATCCCTTTTTTTTTTTTCTTTTTTCTGACTAGCAACAGGAATATTTTTTTCCCTAAAAACAAGGCTTGCTTTCATTGAAGTGGGAACCCCGTCTTTGAGATTCTACTTGGGGGAGATTTCCCTGTTCAGGAGACCAGCACAACATGGGTAAATCTTTTCTAAGGGAATAAATAGAATTGAAATGATGAAATGACCCTGTCTTGGCATCGTACAAAGGGGTGGATTTCACCCTTGAGGCAGCAGAACTGCAAAATAAGGTGGTTTCATTTTTAAGCAGTCACTTTCTGAGGGAGAGCAGCACTGGGAAGCCTGAGCCACTTGCTAATGCTGCATTTGACACTCCCCCAAATTTGTGGTTGTGGTTTCTAGTTTCTGCACAGCCCCCCAAAACAACAAAATAGATGTAGCTCATTAAATACTAGCGTATGCTTCCCTAATTATGTGACACCTTCCTTTTCCCAACTTTTGACAAAGGGACTGTGCATACAACCCTGAATGAAGAGGAGGAATCACTCCAGCCAAAAGCATAGTAAGGGAGGTGAAGGGTTCCCGTGTAGGTGTCCCGACCTGGCATAACCCTCTGAACAGGCTAGCTGCTGTTTGTAAGCATCTTCCCAGTGGAGCATCTCGTTCAGCTCAGCAGGAAGGATGAAGAGAAAGTACCAAGAGGAACATCAAAGAAAGAAGAGAAGGAGGAGAGAAATCAAGGACAGGAAGAGTGAGGAAACAGAGCAAAGGCAGAAGGGCAAGGAGAGAAACAACAGGGGGCTGGGAAGAGCACAACACAGGAAAGAGATGATGCTGTGGTGCCTGTGAGGGAAAAGTTGTTTTTCAGATGTAATGTAGCCAAAAAAAAAAAAAAAAAAGAGGAAGAAAATTAAAATACATGAAGTGGGAGAGGATATCAGAGTGATGAGGGAGGGGGACTGTCATGTCAGATTGACATGAACAGAAAAAACACAGAAAACATACAGATTAATTTCATACACTGGTCCAGCCAATTTTAAATAGTAGCTGCTAAGTTTGTAGCATCAAGATCTTGTGCCATTTTCCATGTGGAGGTTTTGGGGGGCTGGTGGGGAGCAGCGGGGCCACATTGGGAGGCTGCTGCAGGCACCAGAGTGGATGGCTGGGGACAGATCTCTTCTGTGCACCTTGGCTGGAAGCCTAAAGCCAGTATGAATAGGAAGGAAAATTGCCCATCCTGCATTTGAAGACTGGCAGTCAGAAAAACGTGTCCGGTTCCCTCTGAAGGTATCTGAGGAAGGGCTGTTGCCATGCAAGCAGGAACAAGGGCTCCCTCCAGATCCCTCCTCTTCTACTTGTTCAAGCTATCTAGGCTACCAGAAATAAACAGCTGAATGGAAAATTTAGTTCTGGCTGTGAAAAGAAGGTTTTGAATGAATTCTATATCAAATAGCGAATGTCTTCTTTCCTCCTCCTCTCCACCTACCTTGTTCCTAAATATTAACATTTCATGTCACTTGAGCTAAGTTCAGTGTCAGACTCACCAGATCCTGCTGAAAAATACACCCCTCTTTTGTGGCAAGCCAAAGAAGATGGGAGGCTTGTGGTGTTTTTCCTTCTCAATCTCTTCTCCGCTGGGAGAAGCAGCTAAGGCTGTGTGAAGCTGTCTCCTTCCCACTCTCCTAAACTTCGCTCCTGAAAATGCTTCTCCCTCAACGGCTTTGCTGCTTCTCTGAAGGAGGCACGGCTTGGCCCACTAAGTGCCATCGTTTGCCAGGGGATGTTTTCTCAGATTGCGGTGACTTTCATCTTGATAGGAGGCTGAAGAAGATTGTTGTGGAATAAGTCATGGGCACCGCTAGCTGTGCCAATTGCAAATGGTTACTTAAGCATGAAAGAGAAGAAAAGGATCTGGAATTATGAGATTTTAAACCCTGCCTGAAGCCCCAAACCTCCAAATCATTTCTGCCATTTGTGCTTCCTGTTTTCTAAACACTTGGGCTGTACTTGCGTTATATTTTTAAACTTTCGTCCAAAACCACAAAGGTGAGAAATACCCTTTCTCTGAAATCGCTTCTTTTGTGGGCAGCAGTACCAGTACGTGTTACTCCCGTGCCCCTTTCACCCCCCCAGGACTTCTCACCCACCTCCTTCAGGTCGCTGGCAGCAGGCGGGAGGCTGCAGGCTGCCCGGCCGGGCTGGGGCTGCGCGTCCCTGCTGCCACCGTGGTGGCCATGCAACCCCCCAGGGCTGAGCTCGGGGCATCGGGCCGACTTTCCTCCTCAGAGCCAGCCACCAATTTTCTCGAGACTTGTGAGAAGGCTATTATTGAAATTGAGTGGAATTTGTTGTCTAGGAGAGAAGGTCTGAATGTCTGCAGGGGAGGAGAAACGTGTGTTGGAATAGTGGGTTTTGTGCAAGGAGGGGAATGGTTCTCACTGGGCACTTGTGTCTGAAATACTCTGCAGTATGTGGTAGTATTTACGATAAAGATGAATGCTTTTACGGTAAAAATGTGGGGACCTGAGCTTACCTGGAGACCCTAATAGTTTTTCCTACTGTAGAGAAAGCATGTGGTGAAGAGAAATGTTGGTGAACACAGTCTCGCCACCTTTGGCGGCGTGAGTAGGGACATTCCTGTATCGCCCTGTAGTTATGCAGAGATGTGCTGATACTTGCTTATTTTGATCAGTGCTGAAAAAACAGAAGCAAAAAAATTGAATGTGGCTTTGGGGTGCTGTAATACAAGGCTGAATCACCCGAAATCAAAGCCAGTTTGAGGTGGGAATACCATGGCTGATGTTTGTGTAACCCCAAATCTCTCAACCTGTACCTGAATTTACTTCTTAGATGTTAAAGAAAAATCACCCCTTTCCACAGATGTCACGTGAGCTGGGCAGCCATTTCTGCACAACAGGAGGAGGTTTATTCCCTTCCCTCACCTTGGTGTCCAGTCCAGCAACTGGGAATCCAATTTAACCCTCAGTGTTTTTTTCAGGCCCTGTGAGTCTTTAATTCTTTTCCAGCAGTAAAACAATTATTTTTGATAGACACACTAGTTGTTTGTTAATTTGTTTATAATCAGTTTTCCAAGAGGTTGCTTTGATGTGGGAGGAACTGAATTCTTTGGGTGCAAATGCTCGCTGCTGACTCTCTTCTTAGTCATTAAGAGATGTTTTTCACATCAAGGCGCCTTTACTTTTAAGGGAAAATGTCGAGTGTCTTCTGATACCAGACATGCGAAATGTGTGGCTGCCTAAACAGACACCATTTGCTGAGCTGCAGCATGTGATGGAGGGAACATCCAAGGCCAGCCCAAGCCTTCCCCAGCCTCCCGGGGAGACCCCCAACAGCCCCTTGTCCCCTCTGGTTGCTGCTGCAGCCGCCTGCGCCAGCCCCCAGTACCTGAGACCCCACGGATGCTGGTTCCAGCTACGACCTACATCCCTGCTGGTATGCCTCCACGCTAAAAGATGTCACTGTTCTTTTCCAAAAAGAACGTGTCTTTTTTTTCAATTCCCTTGCCACCTTTTTGTATTTTCAAGCTGCAGATCTTTTAAGGCTCCCTGCCTCTGCAGTTCTTGCCTTTGTATGGGTTATTTTTGGAAACTGGGGAACCAGGAGGAGGAATGAAATTTAGGGGATTTAACAGCAGTAGAAGTGGAAAGCTCTTTCCCTTGGTGTGCTCTTTCTTCCTTCTCCTTTCTTGTCGTGACCTCCATGGTCCGACTGACCCCCATCGCATCGCTCGCTCCAGGGCAAGCCATAGCCCGCACTCGTTGTACCCAGCGAGCAACTTCTCCATGTGCGGAGGTGTGCCGGTTCGCAAGCTGCGCTCACCGCTTCCTCCCTGCGGCAGCCATTGTTTCTCTTCTGCTTTTCTGGGTCAACCAGTTGGCCAAAAAGTGGTAGGTGGCCGAGCAGAGTTTTGAGAGCTGTGAAATGCTGGTAGCACTTGGGAGGTCATGTGCCTTAAGGGTAAATCGTATGCAGAGAAGAATGCGTTTCCTTTGTTATTTCCTCAGTGGGGAAGCCCCATCAAGGTGGTCAGCTTTTTCTTTAAATGTTGGCATGTTTTTACATTGGAAGTGATACGTGCTCATCACCAAACTTTGCAACAAAACCCAGATTTTTTGGAAGACTGGGGAACAGTGACTAAACCCTGACCTGGTGGGAAGACCAGAGCTCACCTTTTGGTTCTGGGGCGGGGGGCAGGCGGTGGTGAGCCCGGCCTCCCAAACCGTCTGAGCTCTTCCGCATGGGGGGCGATCACTTCACATCTTGCATTTCGGATGCAAAAATGTAAGGAGAAATTGTCTGTAAAGGAGCATCCAAGGACTTTCCTTTTTCTGCGTAAGTTTTCTTTGCTAGCACATAGAAAGACATTGACCATACAGTAGGTCAGGCTGCCCTTTTGATAACTGAGACAGTATTCAGATAATTGAGATGCCTGTGATTGCCCATGAAAATTTGCTGATGTTTACACTGCTGTCAGGTATTGAAGTCACACCATAATATTTATTGTGGGATCTTGCAATGGATTTTGAAATAGATCGATATCACAGCACAAAGTGGGAATTTTCCTCATTTTTTCTGCAGTTATGAAAAGGCCTAAGTAGCAGTGTAGTGCAGTAAATGTTAAACATTAAAAGCTCCTTTTGTGTCTACTGATAAGAGTAGATTGGTAGAGGAGGAAGAAACTTGAGTTTGGTTGGTAACACTGATAGGAGTATGGTGGAAATCAAAGCAGGGGATGATAGTAGACTCAAACACTCATGCTGTCTTTGAAGGATGGATTTGGATCAGTGACATAACAAGAAGTGATAATGAGAAGGACTTTAGGCCTAAATTAAAAAAAAAAAAAAAGAGGCGGATGATTCTATACAAGAAGCTGCACAACTGATGCAAAAAGTCAGCCAAATACAGAGAGAATGAAATCAACAGAACATGAAGTACTCTCTTAAATTACGTAGAAATGGAGAGGGTTTTACTACTGTGCTATAGCAGAGATCAATTAAACTGCGCAGAAGGGTTATGCAAAATGTTCGCTGTAGGGAAATCACCGTTTTCCGTAGATTCTAGGAAGGAGTGCTGGCATGCCGCCGGCAGTGATTTATTTTCACCCAGCCCTGGTGCTTGTGGCTGGCACTCAATGAAATCTTCCAGGGTAAATTATTTATTTAATTAAGAATGGCCACAGTTGCACTGAGAGACTGGCAGCACGACAGCAGGAAGTCTGTTAGAGATTAGGTCTAACTTCTTACAGATAGGCTGCTTATGTATACTATAAATAATTAAAATCGTAAATAAATGTATGCTGGCATTTTTGTTTAAGCTTATTAACAGGAGTTCATAATACTGAATGTGGTTTATGTACTGCCATGTGCTGTAGTCCTCTAATTTCTTGATTAACTAACCCAGAGGCTGGTGCAGCAAGCTAAGACATCAGATTGTGGCTAACTGAACTTTTGAACTTTTCGTAAGAACAGGAGGCATCAGTAAGAGAAAAGTCAAATTTATGAGTGTGTAAGCATGAGCAACCGAGAAGCTTTTGTTTCAGTAGGCATTCCCATAAGAGCAAAGAGAGAAATCCCCCTCCTCTTAGGCCAAATAGGCAAGGTAATGCTTTCTTCTTGGTTTAACATATTCCAGAGATAACAGTTATAGCTGGTGGTTTGAAGGAGTCCCAGGAAGAGAGGAATTTGAACATAACTAACGAGAGAAACTGTCATTTGAGGAGAAATCTCTGGAGAGTCTCTGCAAGATTTCATATTGTATCTGTCTTGTGGTGTGGTTTTTTTACAAAAAGAAAAGGTCTAGCACTGTGATTTGATAATTGTACTTTTATCAATAAATTTGATTTTTGAAGAATACGTTCCGAGTTTGATCCTTGCTTTCTTTCCCTAATTGTTGAGTAATAAGAAAAAAATCTTGCAAGAGGAGAAGCAGCCACTTCTTTTAGAGGAAACCACTCACAGATTTAAACCACGTAGTTTGGCAAGAAGGAAAAAAAATGGACAATCGTTTTGAAAAATGTCAGAAATGGGCATTTTTGAAACATTGGACGTATTTGGTTTTGGACGGGCCTAATAAGCAAATCAACACAAATTCACCTTCCGGGGGCAAGTTCCCCTTTCAGCGAGCCCTGGCAGCGGGGGCTGGCCGGCAGGCTGCCAGCGGCCGAGGTGGGGCTCTCTCCTTTGCATGGGGTGGTTTGGACCTTCCCCTCTCCTCCCCCTGTGCTTCTGCCATGGCCCTGCTGGCTGCCTGATGGTCCTTGCTGAAGCTGTTGGCATCAACATCTGAAACACCTCTCAACTTTGAGAGGTCGGCTTTTCTCTCTTCAGCCCAGGCTCTCCAGCACTGCTGAAACTTAGAGTAAGTGGATGGTCAGGATTTGAGGAAGAGTTTGCCACTGTCCCGGCTGTGGTTTCACATCGCGGAGGGGCTGCTCTGACTTCCCATTCTCCATGGCCGCCTGCCTGTGCTCATGCTGGGCTGGTTTGGGCAGCTGGATGGGCAGCGAGCTGTTGGGCAGCCAGGGGTTTCTGATGTGTTAGCGCCTTGGATTGGCTCCCCATGGGCACAGGAGCTGGCAGGACCACATGGCCGGCATGGGGGGAAGAGAAGCAAAGTGGCATCTCCCCCTCTTGGGTGGCAGCTTGCCATTGGGCTGACCTCGCCAGAGCATGAAACTGCATCCTCAATGTGCAGATCAGATCTTGTACGTGTGAGGTCCTTCACACTTGACTACTATGTTATACTATCACCATAATCAGGAATGATGATCTAAGAAGATGATGGTGAAGCACAGCGGTGTTTCCCAGGCTACCCTCTTCCGCTTCCCGCTTTTGGTGACCCGAAGTCACTCTCTGTGTTTCCCTTTCCAGATGGAGTTAGAAATGTGTACGCATTCAGAATCGGGGCTGGTTTTTTTTTATTGGCAGCACCTGTGAACAATCAAAGATCAAACTGAGTCACAATCAAACTGAGACAAGCTTCAAACTGAAATGAATGTGATTTCAGAATTGTTTGTTTGCAGTCATTGTTTTTATTGTTTGCAAAGAAATAAAAAGCTTTACAGTAACTCCTAGGTATTCCCTAGTTGCTGCGCACTGGAATCATAGAATCACAGAATGGTTTGGGTTGGAAGGGACTTTTAAAGATCATCTAGTCCAACCCCCCTGCCATGGGCAGGGACATCTTTCACTAAATCAGGTTGTTCAAAGCCCTGTCAAACCTGACCTTGAACACTTCCAGTGACGGGGCATCCACAACTTCACAGGGCAGCTTGTTCCAGTGTCTCACCATCCTCATTGTAAAGAATGTCTTCTTTTTGTCAAATCTAAACCTACCATCTTTCAGTTCAAAACTGTTGCCCCTTGTCCTGTTACTACAGGTCTTGGTAAAAAGTCTCTTTCCATCTTTCTTGTAAGCCTATAAGCCCCTTTTATATATTGAAAGGCTGGAATAAGGTCTCCCCGGAGCCTTCTCTTCTCTAGGCTGAACAATCCCAGCTCCTTCGGCAGTTCTTCATAGAAGAGGTGTTCCAGCCTGCTGATCATTCTCATGGCCCTCCTCTGGACCTGCTCCAACAGGTCCATGTCTTTCCTGTGCTGAGGGCTCCAGAGCTGGGCGCAGTACTCCAGGTGGGGTCCCACCAGAGCAGAGTAGAGGGGCAGAACCACCTCCCTCAACCTGCTGGCCACGCTTCTTTTGATGCAGCCCAGGATGTGGTTAGCCTTGTGGGATGCGAGCACTGATGGCCGGGTCATATCTGATTTTTCATCTACTAATATCCCCAAGTCCCTTTCCACAGGGCTGCTTTCAATCCTTTTATCCCCCAATCTGTATTGATAACAGGAGTTGCCCTGACCCAGGTGCAGGACCCTGCACTTGGCCTTGTTGAATTTCATGAGGTTCACACGGGCCCACTTCTCAAGCCAGTCAAGATCCCTCTTTATGGTGTCCCTTCCCTCAAGTGTATGAACTGCACCACTCAGCTTGGTATCATCCACATACTTGCTGAAGGTGCACTTAATCCCACTACGTCATTAAGAAAGATACTGAGCAGTATCAGTCCCAATATGGACCCCTGTTGGACACCACTTGATACTGATCTCCATTTGGACATTGAGACGTTCACTGCAACTCTTTGGATACAGCCATCCAGCCAGTTCCTTATCCATTGAATAGTCCGTCAATCAAATCTGTGTCTCTCCAATGTAGAGAGACAGGGATGTTGCGTGGAACTGTGTCAAAGACCTTACAGAAGTCAAGATAGATGACATCAGTTCCTCTTTCCTTAGCCACCAACACAGTCACTGTAGAATAATATACAGAATAAACCTGTCATGTTTTGGTGGTTAACTTTATTTGGTCCCTTCAAGTCCAGTGGCTTACATATGATGTGAACAGACCACTGAGACTGCTGTTATTTTTCGTCACCGTATTCTAAAAATACTTTTAAAGAATTTTGGTAAAGAACAGATCTCAAAAGTATTTTTTAATTAGTATTTGGAATAGGAAAGTACCCTTTCCTCAACTTACAGTTACTCAACTGTAAATGAGCTAATTATTTAACAGACCCAAACTGAGTACAGTGAAATGAAGAACCCTCAGATCCTTTTGCTCCAGCTGCAGGAGAGGCCATTGCTATCAAATGCTAGTTTCTCATTTCAGCAAAACCTGGTTCCAGGTGCTCAGGCAACAGCTTTCCTTAGTTTCTTGGTTTGATTTGCTTTAAAATTTTGGCATAAACCCTGTAATGTACTGTTAACTATGCTACCAAATGTAACCAGTTTAGACTATATAATAAGTAGTGATAATTTGAAATTTAAGTATACTTGTTTCCAAAAATAAAAATGTTGATTTTCATGTTAAATACCTAAATTAAGCACAACTCCCATCACCACCATCGTTGCTTGTCTTAGATTTCTTTAGGGGCGTTTGCATGCAAAGAGAAGTATCAGTTTCCTACTTCCAAATAGACAAAATCATTACGTAGTCTCAGAAGCCTCTACTTCTATAATAGTTTAATTTTTCTTTTCAAGTATAATCAATATTACCTGTTTTGCCAATGCCAGCATTGGGAGAAAAGCCGTAAGAGATTGATGTGCAGGCAGAATGAGAATAGCATGACTATTTTTATATTTCTGACATCAGTGTCCTGGTTTATCTAATGTTGTATGACACGGTGACTAAATGCTCCATGCTATTCCGTCCTCAGTGAACGAGACATCTCTTCCAATATTACCCCTCGTTTCAAAAGTTGTAGAAACTTCTAAAAAATAATTTGCTAATTTGGGGTGTTCTCTTACTGTCTGTTTGCAAAGCTTATAGTCTCCTTACTTTTCATAAACAATACTCCTACACCACATTAATGTATATTCCTAATTGGATACTCATGGGTCAATATGAGATAATTAATCAGTTTCCTACTTCAAATACAGCATTTTTAAAACTATCATGAAGCTTTGTTATAACAGGACATCTCTGCACTCATAATTTATACTTACTGAGATGGGTACATTTAGTTACCATCATGATTCCTGTTCTGTCCTTTATCTGTTTTCATTATTTTTTCTCTATATTGAAAAGCAATACTATTTTACTACTAGGAACGGTAAAAGCTGCTACTACCACATCCTCATTTTTCCACATCTCCTTTTACCCCATAGACACCACCTTCACTGCCCGTCTGCCACATTCCCCCATCCGTACCTATTCTGTACAAGGGTTTGCTGGGTTCCTTTATGTTTCAAGAAAGCAGGCTTTTGAAAAGTCTGTTGGCTTCCAGAAATAGTCGCACAAGCCAGTTTTGTGCTATGTCTCTTGTATGAGAACTGACAGAACCGACAGCTGGTTGTAAAAAAAAAAAAAAAGAAAAGGGAAGAAGAAAAGTGAGCTATGCTAAAAATTTCACTTTCCAAATGGAGTAAAATGCCTGTTTTGACTATTCCTTGTTCAAACAACCGCTTGGTCTTTTAATGATGTAGAGATTTGGATTGCATCCCCTTAATGAGCATTGACCGAGTCTGTGGTGTCCTTCTCCTGGGGTGTGTGTGTGAAAGGAACGTTGGCTGTACTGTTGTAATAAGGTGCTAGAGAAAGGGAGCCCCAGGACTCTTCCAAAATGCCTGGCTGCTGTGGTTAACCCCTTCTGTGTTTCAACAGGCAAATGGTACGCGGGAAGTTAATTTTCCAAGCACAGGTGGATGTTGCAGGAGCAGCCTGGTGCTTCCCAAACAGTTGAGCAGTTACTGCTTTACAGCTGCTGTTCAGACACAGAAATAAGAGGGCATACGCTGCAGCTTTCTTCTTCCCAATCAAGTTATACACAGACCTTTTGAGAATTATGAATGTAGCCCTCAAAATTAGTCAGCCTCACAGTATTTATGTTGAGCTTCAGATCCTTGTCTCCCTCCTGTGTTTACTCTGATTACGGGTTGATGCGGTGCTATGGACATCTCTATGGCTTTAACTAAATGCACAGAGGCAGCCAGCTCCGGCCAGCCTCTGCCTCCTGCAAGGAGGAAGAGAACAGAGCTTTAACCCTGCTTTCCACACAGCCTCCCCACCCCTCGTGTCCTTTCAGTGGCCGGTGGCCGCTGGTGTGACTCAGAGCAGATGCACCCGCTGGAGGAGTTGCCAAAGAGCTGTCCTGGCAGCCTGTGCTCGGCGGTCACCTCGTGCTGCTCCTCCCTTGGTGCCGGGGACACCATGGGCACAGCGTCTCCAGGGACAGCTCTTCCTTAGCAGGGATTTCCTTCCAGGCGGGGGGGGATCTCCCGGTCGGGATTTGGACACCGTTTCGTTTTCCTCACCTGTTACACTAGAGATGGCGTCCAGGGTATGCGTTAGCATCGCTGCCTCGTGTCTTTTGCAGCTTTGAAGATGCAGCAGTGCTCTAGGGATGTCCCCACCACAGCCATGCAACGGTGGGGTGACGGGGCTGTGTACCTCGGTCGTACCCAATACAGCCTTGGCGGAGAGGGGCCGGGGTAGAGGGGAGGGGAGAACGTCCCTTCCACAGATGTCGATACAAAAGAAGAGGCAAGTGCTCTCTGCTCGCTCCGGCTTGCATGCTGGCAAAAAGGCTGTGAGTTGTGAAACCGTCTGATCCATCACTGACTAAGCAAAACGTAATATATGGTTTATAAACTGTTTAAAAGCTCCCGATGAGTTGGGGAGGGGGGGACACACTGAAATACCCACTTCTGAAGGGGTGAGGGGCTTTGTGTGTTTCATGGGAAGCACTGCAGGTTGTATTTTCCCATGGAATTTGCAAACTTGCTAAGAGTATATTCAGGTACTTCACAGGTTCTTGGTGACATGGTATCTTGCACATTTACACCTCTCCTATTTTTCACGACTCTTGTGTTATTGTAAGAGTTCCTACAATTGCGAGCACTAGGGGATTTGAATGTTTTGACTCCCACATCTTCTGTAGGGAGTGAATTGTTTTATTCCAGAAGGTTGCATTGAGTGGGCACCAGCAAATGTCCTGGGAATGACAGGAGGAGAAAAGACAGGTACTAGGTGTCTGCAGAAAATTTGTTAGGATAATCAGCTAGAGGGCACCAATGAATATTTCTTCTTAGGGCTGTTAAATTAGGCCATGTGGACTCCAGCATATAGATGCATGAGAGAAACATGAGGGCTTTGAGAAACAGTTGTGCTAAAAATAATTTTCAGTGTTATTTTTAATAATGTTATCACAGATGAAGAAAGTGAGGTAGAAGTTTGTAGCCTGGGATGTTTCTTTCTCCTGCTTTGCCGGGTAAACACTATAAATCCTTGAGTGTTTGTTTGGCTAGGTAATGCTTTCCAAAAGTATGTCAATGAAGTAGGCATCGGAGTCACAAAATACTTTCCTATATTTAGATTTTAAATATGCAATAGAAAGTCATTAACTTTTAGACTCCCAAGCACCAAAATCTCTTCTGAAAAGGGGGCTTGGAAGTTAAAATAAGTTAATTAAAAAAACAGAGGTTTTAATATTGCCATAAATGCAAAGTCAGTATTGCCCCATCAGCAGTGATGGCAGGCTTCGTTACATCTTAGTAAGTTTGATTACTGTGAAGGCATGAGAGGGATCCTGAAACTGTTGAAGAGGCAGGAGTTATTGTGGGATTACTCGTTGATTGGCTAATTTAGAGGATTATGTTTTTAATTTGATATCCATGCCCCAACAGAATCCAGTTGCACAGAATCATAGAGTGCTATAGGTTAGAAGGGATCTCTGGGGGTCACCTTTCTAGCCCCTGCCCAAAGCAGGTGCATGGTGCATGGTTTTGCGTGTTTGGTTGGTGGTTTTGGTTGGTGCAAGAAACATTAACTATTCAGGTGTTTCTTTGAGTAGTAGAGAGGCAGATGCCAAGGCGGGGTAAAAATTAAGCCAAAAGTGTTTTACAAAGTTGATCTGGGTAGCGTTGAAGCATCACCAAAAAATCCCACCCCGCCTCACATGTGTCAATACTTTTATTTAGAACAAACATTGCTCTTGGGTAGCAGAAGGGACTTAGTTTGAGCATTTGTGAATTAATTTTAAATTTTTCTTTTCATTGCTGGCTAATATACGGAAGGAATTGGTAAATAGTAAAAGCAAAGGCTATACAGCATTTTATAGCCCGTGGTTCTGTTTAGACTTAATCCCTATAATGCAGTGTTAAAATTTACAAAACAGCTTGTAATTGCAGTAGCTTATTTAAACCAGCTATTTGTGGTTATGTCTGCTGAGGAAACTTAAACTTCAACGTTCCCCAGCCATCTAATAGCAGCAAATTGACTGCGGGTCTCTTGTAAGAATATCTAAATGTAGGCTGTTGAATAATCCCTTTGGGGGCCCTGTAACTATTTTTGTGCCTGGATATGCGTCATCAGTGGGTATTTTCTCTGGTGACTAGCTTACATCAGTAGGTCTCCTACCATACACTCTATCAGTGAGTGACTTATGATTGATGGGAGTCACGGCTGCTGTTTAGCTTTTATCTGTGACCTCAAATAATGGACAACAGGAATTTCCAGGCTGTTAAATTCCTTGAATGACTGAAGACCCGGGATGGCTCTGCTGATAAACGCAGGTAGTACCCAGATCCCGGGTGTTCACCGGGGGCCGAGGCGGGGAGGAAGGAGGAGGGGGGTTCCTTGGCTACAAGGCGGTGAATCCGGCTCTGCCGCGCAGCCGAAAGGTAGGCTGCCCCGGACGCCGGGGTAGCGGCCGCGCCGGAGGAACGACGAGCGACCGTGATGCTCTGACTAACTCCTGAGCTCTCCAGCCGTACGTGTCCGCTGGTTGACGGTGGCATTTCAATGTGTTTGACTGGCTGATCTTGAGGGCAGTTCGTCGGTCCCTTTTACCCAGGGAGACGCGCAGTTTGCAGCGCTGTGGAGGGAAGTGCTGTGGAATTTTCAGCCGCAGCCTGGTTGTTTTCTTAACCCTTTTTGTTACTGCCCATGAGCAGTGAGCGGATTTGTTGGAGTGCTTAACCCAGGTGCTCTCTGGGCTAAATCTGAAGGTGCAGTAGGCTACGTGCTTTTAAGGTTAAGTTGCACCTGCCACAGTGACCCACTGAGCATGCGGTCGTAATTCATTTCCTGGTGTTCGGCACTTCGTATTATGAAAATAAGGACTGCAGATACTGAGTTATCCCCTCTTTCTCCTTCCACTCTGCCTTCCTGTCAGAAGCTGACATGCGAAATGGGACTGCGAGGCAGCTACGAGATTTCTGTGAGTGTTACCTGGGATGGATTTAGCAGCGATTGAGTCAGCCCTATGGCGAGGCACTTTGTCATT
Organism: Larus michahellis; assembly: GCF_964199755.1. Lineage (NCBI taxonomy): Eukaryota > Metazoa > Chordata > Aves > Charadriiformes > Laridae > Larus > Larus michahellis. The sequence goes on from NC_133898.1 coordinate 65,646,141, forward strand.
TCTTCTTTCGCCCCACTGTTCTTCCTGGCTCTCCCGGGCTCAGTCCCCCTGATACAGCTGTGATAGGAAACAGGAGATCAGCTCTCTGTGAACTCGAGCTCAGGAGTCTCTCGAGCCCTTCTCCTGGCAACCAGGGAGTAAAAATGACAGACGTGGATGCTCTCGGTGTGATTGATGATTAAAAAAAAGTCCTTAATGCTGTTTATCGCACGACATTGTTTGGCTGAGGGAGGATAGCAGCTGGATCCAAATTCCTCCTCGCCACTTCTTCCTGTTGGCAGGTGGCCCTCCGCACGGACTGGGCGTGCAAACTCTCATGCCAGCCTTACATATCTGAGTGCCTACCGTTGTTTTTTTTTCACTCAGGTGGCAGCAGAATGAGGCTTTTGTGCAGGATTTTGAGATTCGAAAATTTGCAGAGGGAAACAAGGAGCGGCGTTTGAACTCGCCTGTGTGTCTCCTCCTCCGCATGTACTAGCCCAGAGGTCGCAGTTAATGAATGAAACCAGGCTTCCTGCAGGAGCCGGTTACCCCACGTCTGCGCATTTGTTGACACAGTGCTGGCACACAGCTGCCTTCGGTGGCAAGGCATGTGCTGTCGTAGCGTGGATGCCCGCGCTCCGAGGGATACAGGTTATGTATACCTTTCCGTTCCTTGCAGACAGGTGCCTGGTACAACAGCCGCCCTGGGTCTGAAGCAGGTTTCCTCATCTCCTCTCTGGCTAGTTGAGTGCTGGTTAAGAATTGCACGCGACAGAAGTAGTAGGAAGAGAAGCGGCAATTAAAAAGAGGCCTGGAAAATCAAGGAAGAGGAGGGAATGAGGAGGTTTTCATTGAACTGTGATTTACAAGTATACTCTTCCTTTGTTTCTGTATGTTTTTTCTTTTTTTTACTTTTTTTTTCAGTCACTTCAATACAACTGTGATTCATGACAAACTGGTTATATAATTCAAAATCTGTGAAAGGTTAACCACAAAAAGCTTGATGAATCTTCAGTCATTTGCATTAAAATTCAGTGAATTTTCCTGGGCTACTGCAGTTATAAAATGTAAAGCTTGCTAACTGATTGATGTTGCTATAGGTAATATTTGCCACAGCTTTCTAGGAATCATTATGCCCAGCTACACATTCATATCTTTTGGCTAATATTGACCTGCCTTTCCCCCATTTTTTGGAGGATTTTATTTTAGAGTAGTGATAGTATTTTAGGGTAGCTTTCATTTACAGTGTTCATGCGGGAGCTCAGCATCACCAGCATTCCAGAAAGACTCCACAGGCATTCAAAACATTGCAGAAAGGGTCGGTGTTTGCGAGGAAAAAGCATCAGCAAGTTGCACGCCGTTTCCTCATGCTTGGCACTGGGGCTGTCTGCAAGGCAGAGGGATGAAGTCCAAACTGGCATGTGGCAACGTGTGCAGGTACCTCCCTGTGTGCTGTGACAGGGGTGTCGTGTTGGGGACAAACTAATTTAGGTGCCGACCCGGCAGCGAGGTCATGCCAGGTGGATGCCTGGGTCCAGGTGCCTATGCCCTGTTGACCTAAGTGACTAAGTGCAGGCACCAACTTCTGCTTGCACAGCTTGAATTGAGGAACAATGACCGCGGTGGCTAAGGCCTTGTTTTTCCGGAAGAGCCTTTGCCTATTCAATGGCCACCTTTAAAATCTCATCAGTCGCCCTGGACAATGGCAAACCAGATGTTTCTTCATCTTGGTAGTTAAAATAATTAGGTCTTGTGAGCAAGGGATACTGCACATTCACTGGAAGTCAAAGCATCCGCTGCTGCATCTTGTAATAACTCCATCAGCAAACCTCTCCCTCCTCCAGCAAAGTGTGTTGGTGTTTCAGTGTGGAACTAGTTCCCAGTGGGCACAGGACTGTAATTACTGTACTCGGGAGGCGAAAACGCAGACTGAATCTGACACGGGAATATCAGGGGCTTAATTTTGAAATTTTTTAAAGATTAAATACAATTCATTTCTCTCCTGCCTGTTAAATCTGTGACTGCATGCTCTGATCAGCTGCTGTAGTGTTGGATATTTGTTGAGGGTCATAACAGTGAATCGGTATTTAATAGTTTTGTATCTTTTTGACAAAGTATTCTCAGTGCTTAAATATTCTTGAGAATAAAGAGGTGCCCCGGGATGGGAAGAACAGCAAAGGTAATACAAAGCTCACCTTGCCCATGGCCCTCCCTTCTGACAGCGTTATTTTGTTTGAAGAGTGACTGTATGGAGCAGGCAGTGCTGCTCAGTCATTAACGAAATCATTAACGCAAGTAGAGATATGTTGCGTTATGTGATATGTGAGCTGGCTATACATTGGAAACATATTCTGAAATATGAGGCAAAGTAGTGATTTCACTACTTCAGAGCACACAGTATCTTTTGATTATGTTAGTTCAAAATCATCTTATTAGTGTCATAAGTACTTGATCTCTCAAGGTGATCTTTGTTTTTCCATAAAGTCCCATTGAAATCGTTGAACCAGTTCCTAGATACTAGGAAACTCTGATTTTGGTCAGCTTGTGTGAGGAAGGGCTTGGAAGGTTTCATTGGTTTGTTTTGTTTCTTCAGGTGTCATGAAGGAAATATGGGTTAGCCATCGCCTCATTTAGACGTTATTTTGCTGCAGGGAAAAATGAGGAGTTACTCATAAACGTTGTTGATGTTTGTAGTGAGTGGAGTAATACAGAGCGAAGAAGAAGAAAAGCAATGCAGTGAAATAGTATAAGGAAAATACAGCGTAAAAAAAAGTTGGGAAAGTGAAAAAAGGTATTGGTATTTCATTTTTGTGGTATTTCATTTTTTTAATCCAATTGATAAGACAAGCGAAGAGCCTTCTATCTTTTTGATGTTATTGTGTACAATAATGTGAATGAATGGAGTCAGATAACACTTCAGCTCTTCCAGCATGCTCTGTGCCTGATGGCCTCGGTTTTGCAGCCCGTCCTCATCAGCTCAGTCCTTCCTGCAAGCGGCCGCGACTTTCATAAGACTGTTCGAGATCCAGGACCAGGCTGTCAGTGAGTGAACAGATTTGTAAATATTGCCCTGGCGTCGAGTTAGTTTGAGAGGAACCCACCCATTTGTTCGCACATGGGGAAAAAGAGAGGAGGAAGATGTTGCAGGGGAAGCCTGTGTACTGTGGCAGACGGGAAGGTACCTCCTTTATGTCAGTGGCCTGGCACCAACTCCTGTAAACTGTGGCAAAGTCTTTTCATTGTCTCCTGTCTTTATTCCTGTATATGCATGGTATGGTAATTCCTGCAGGGATTTTTGCTCTTGGCAGTATTTCTCTTTAGTGCCACAAAGTGAGCATTTTTCCTGCAGGACCTCAAACATCTCAACAAGTGGTGTGCCGCCAGTGACTCAGCGCACAGTCCCCGTCCATCTGCTCGCAGCCACCAGCGCTCCCTACCAGCCTCCTATTTTCAGATGCAAAGCCGTACGTGAACCCTGAGACAGGAGTGGGTAAGGGACAGGGTCATCCTGGGTAAAGAGGTCCCGTACCCCAAGGAGAGTGCGAGGGAAGAAGCTCCCTTCCAACCCAGGTTAAAATTTTCCCGAGGCAGATCCTGGCCCTCCGCAGGGTGTTCAGGTTGGCTTGGAAACTTGGTGTAAAGGAGGCGAGAAAGAAACGCCGCACACTGACATCCCCAGGAGCCTTGATAATGTCAGGACACCTGACAGTACAGCCGTACTTCAAAAATATCACTGTCGTGAAGGATTTACATGATACCGCAATAGCTAATGACATGAGTGCAGTACAAGGCACTAATTCAAGATTGCTGAGGAGTTTGCCAAGTGTCTGTAGTTTCATGTCATGACTTTGTCCCTTTGCAGACAGGCCTTTAGCATTGGGGAGCTTTCCAGAAACTCATCCAGCCTTTCTTTTTCTCAAGCACAATTGCCAATTGCTACACTACTAGTTAGAAATAGTAGCAACTAAATTAAAAAATTAAATTCCTTATCAGGTAGTCATTTTGTTTTCACAAACTGATTCCAACATACTCAAGGATGGATTCTCTGCAGCTTTTCTTCTTGTACACATACTTATACTTTTAGGCAGTGATGTGAATGTACATTTGGGGATTGCTCTGCGTGCTGCAATCTTTGTTCAGGGACAGAGGAGATACGAAGTCAGTCCGTGAGGTCCTGACATTTGCTGTCCCTTGCTTGGGAGGTAGGGTATCAATCTGCAGTGTGAAACTCCTTCCTTCTCTTCAGGGAATTCCATTTCCATATACAAAGGCCAGCCAGAAATCCTAATCTGGAAATCTGTAATTTGGGAATGAGAAAGAAATGGGGTTATGGCAAGTAGGAGACACAAAACTCTTTAAACCCTCTTTCACTAATGTGCAGAGAGAAGTAATGGTAACCATATTTTCTTAGCATAACTAAATCATGGAGCATCACATTGAGTAAAGAGAATAGGAACCTTTGAGGTTGCTTTGCTAGTAGATCTCCATCCTCTGTAAAGCTCAGGGTCATGTGCTGATGAAATACAGCCTGGCTTTAAATGTGAACGATGGTGATTTTTCACCCTCTTGACTCTCGACCAGGAGCTCAGGTCTCATTCCACCAGAAACTTGCTGCTGGTTACAGAGGGAGCAAGGTTGTAAATCGGGAGATCAGTTGCTCTTTTTAGTTTAGCATTTTCTACCTTGATTGCTATTAAATTAGATATCACAGTGGTAAAAGCATCAAAGCCAAGATCACGTAGAAGGGAATAATAGTCTGAAAGATGTATAAAGGAGTAAAATGGTGCAAATGAGCAAAAGGAGTATTAAGTTAACTATCAGGAAAAAAAATCATTATAGTGAAGGTCTGTTCCCCTGATGGAAACCAGAAGAGCTGATGAGTTTGAGTAACTCAAAAGTGACCTGCACAAAACACTGTAAAATGTACTACATAGATTTTTCTTATTTGGCTACAAGATGATCTAATAGACTTTGTCCATTTCCTTTTTGATCTAATTTCTGGGATTCTCTGATCACTTTTAAAAAAGGTCTTTTTCTTGCCTGTCTCACTGCAAAATTTTCTTAAAGTTTTTGGCACTTTTTACCACAAAGGGAGGCATTTGCAGAAATCAAACATGGTGGTATTTTGAGGACTCCAAACAGATTTTCATGGCCTTATCTTGCCATTGCTCCATTGTAAAATTTCCAGGATACTTGATGGGAGTTTTGCATTAAAATTGTATGGTATTTATATCTAGCTACTCTTTAGAGGCCCAAGTCATATCCATGCTCTATTCCCAGACTAGCCTTCTTCCAGTTCTTTAAAGCTAAAATTTGGCTTTACAGGAAATAATAAACATGCCTGCTGTACTGTAACTAAAATATTCAGACACATGAATCTTTTTCTTGACTTCCTATAAAAATGTCATTTCTAGCTTTATTTTATTTTGTTTGTTCTGGTTTGACTATAATATAAACAAGAGTTTATTAAAGCGTTAGCTCTAAGTTGCAGCTCTTTCTTAAGACTGCAAGGTCTTACAAAAAATACTATTGAAACTGCAGGGCAAAAACATGTATTAACAGAAAAATGAATAATGAGTCTGTTTTCATATGGATTTTTAAAAAAGTACAGCTTGTAGTTGAACTAAATGTACTATTTCTTCCACTGCAGCCAGGAAGCCCTCATAGACTTTTGACAGCGCCGCCAAAAAATTAATGCTTCAGCTGTTTAAAAGATATCAAAAGCTTGTTTGACAATTGTAATCTCTTCCAGGAATTTCCTTTCCCATTTTTCCCTCCCTATAAAAACTGATAACAAGGTCCTTGTATAGTAGAAACGGAAAGTCCGAGGTATGTTACAAAGCGTTGTGCATTCCTTACAGCCTCACGAGATGAGGCACGACATCTCCACGGCGGGCTAGGAAACGCGGGTACTCCATTGTGTAAGTAGCATTTGCTTCAAGGATTAGCTGCTTGCCAAGATAGCTCAGATTTAAATGTTTTCTAAGCCATTTTTGAGCTTTTACGTGAAGTGGAGAGCTGTTGGATGGCTGGGTAGGAACTCAAAGCAGTGACCAAGGAAAGACAAAACCAAAGGAAGCAGGGAAATACGCTGCATGTGCCAGCATCAGTTGACACAGCAGAACTGAAGGCAAGGGAAAGCCACACCAGCCCGGCTTCCCTTGAATTTCTCTCCTCACTTCTACACGCAACAAGGTGTGACAAACTGAAATGAGACGCAGCTTGAACTTTTGTTCTGAAGCGTATCGAAAAGGCACTGAAACATGGACTCAAAGGTCAGTTTTGTTCCCTTTTCTGTAACAAATTCCCAGGATAGCTGTTAATACTACTCTCTCTTTTAAGGCTAATCTTTAATAGTATTCACTGATACGTAATATGAAATATATAGTATTACTGTAGCTGTGGTGAGGAGCGGTTTGTTCTTCTCTAATGATAGAAAGGAGATTCTGTGTTAGGAAGAGTGAGGTAATTAAAGAGGTTGCCAATAAAAAAGCCACCGTGTTTGCAGAGGGTGCCCTTGCGTTCAGCAAATGCCAATTAGAGAAATGTCACTTTATGTGTATGATGGGTTATTACTGCACAAACACTTGTACAATTACGCGCCAGGTCAGAAGGGCAAGTTACCTTCGCCTCACAGCCATTATTTTAAAGCAAACACAACTACCAGGCACACGAATATCAGGCGTTGCAGAAGGGGAACAGTAAAGTAATGAATATTTGAAAATGCAGGCTAAAGAGAAAAAGAGTCAATGTAACAAGCCTTGGCTTTGTGGGAGGTAATTTTTACCATGTCTGCGCTACGTGGATTAGAAACATCATCTTTATATAATGGAGAAGTGAATGCTTCCTTCCACCGCTTAAATATAGTTACTATTCTGTTATATTGTTCTGATGTTTGGAAATGGGAAGAGAGTGTATATTTTTTTGATACCTTCTTTGATACTGAAATGTTTGCAGTCCACATGCCTTTGTAAACAAGTTTGTGTACTTCCTTCTGTTGAGCTACCAGTGGTCTGGTACCACCACCGTCTTCCTGATACACCCTGCTCTCAGCTCTTGTGTGGCTCTGACTGACTTCAGTCAACGGAATAAAGGGCAGTTCTGCAAGTGACCTGGTGCAGGACACGGCCGTGGGTGTTTATTACTTGCACCTATTTGTGGGTGTTCTGCTTGGTATTTTGTTTTGCCTGAAAGTTCATTAGAATCAAGTCTGAAGAGGCAGAGGGCTCTGTGGATGCTGTGGCCATCTCGGGTGTGTACAGGATAGCTGCGCTACACCTGGATTCGTGAGTTTTGCTCTAAGGCTATCAGGTTTGTCGTCCTTTCTGATGTGGTTGCCGTCTGTGCTTGTGCTGGCTTCTCTCCGGGTCAGAAGAAAGAACACACTTCAGCAGGGACTGCGTTATCGTTGGTGGCCTGAACCTTTGTGCTCGCTTGATCTCATGCCTCCAGGAAGCTCAGCTGGCAAACGTAGCGCAGACCTTTGTGGCAGCACCCTCTGAGGTGCGTGGACTGCCGATGAGGTTGTCCTGCTTCCATATATGCTGAGGTATTTTCATTGACATGCTCTTTTCACAGGTTTGAAATTGCTGTGGCTTTAAAGTCCCAGCTTTCCCTAAAGAGGAAGCACGGCGCTCGCCCGAGGACCTGCTCGAACCCAGCATCTGCCGGGGCAGGATGGGGTGGCAGAAGTTAAATGGAGAGCATTAGTTTGAAAAATTTTATGAGGTCACCATCCTTTTAAATTGGTTTACACAGATGGCTGTCTGGTTTGTTGCTTTGTCCTTGCTTAATAGTAACTGTTTATGGAAAAATGAATTGCTTTGCAGAAGGAGGTCCAAAAGCTCATGCTGTTGTTTCCCTCACTGGAGATCTTCATGTTATTATGGGCATACAAAGATTTGGCCTGAAACGGAGATTAATTATGAAGCGCGCAGTGAATAATTAACTGTTTGACTTGTTCCTAAGCTCTGTAGTCACCAGGTTAGAAATGATTTCCCAAACTGCAGGAGATAAGAGAAGGTTATTCCTGGTTTCACAATGTCCGTATTGTTAGGGCTTTGTGCTGTGTGTACTCTGACATCAGCTGATACCTACGCAAGTCGGGTCCAGCTTCTCATCCAAACCACTTCCTGGGGTTTTCTCGGGTAATGGCAGTGATTCAGAAGACACCGCAGTGCCTCAGAAAGCCGTTTCTTACATGTCACACCCAGACTGTGTGACCGGGAAGAAATTAGGTTCTTAGGAAAGAGTTTTGATCTTAAAAATACCTACGTTTTTTTTGTTTGTTCTGCATTCAGATTTAGATGTGCATTGCGTGGCTTGTGTCCTACTGACCCGTTCGTAGACTCGTGGTATGTATTGTGGAAGATGTAGGAACATGATATACACCTATGCACAAGGCAGGAGCCTGAGACTAGCCTGCAGACAGGGACACTGATTTTGCATCCACAGTTGTTCCTACCTGGCAAAAAAACCCACCAAAAAATAGAGAGCATTAATTTTTTTCAAAGGAAATAAAATCTAAATAACGGTACTCTGCATTTTTGCAGGATTGTCTACTTAAGAAGCTGAGAGTGAGTTAGAAACATTGATGAAGCCTCTATTCTCTGAGGTGGGTATGTGTCTTTATTACTATTTTGAAAGAGCATAGAAAATTCAAACCATTTGCCCGAGTCCAGACACAGAGCTATTTAAGAGCCATGAATAGAGTCCAGAAGTTTTCTGCCACAGCACGTGTTCTGATCAATACTTGCAGATAAGGTCTTTTGACCTTCTCTGGAAGGAAGTGATGAGCTTTTGCATTCTGTCAGCTTTTGAAGTGGCTCTTTTAATTTTCAGTTTCTGACTAATGGAATAAGTGACTCTCACAAATACTTTTGCTCCGCTGTCCTCCTGCTCTTGTTGTGTGGTGGCCTTAGGTCACAGTCTGGGGAGATAACAGTCTGTGATAGGGGAGTCAGTGGAAATCAAACGTGTCCGCTGGATCCAGACCAAACACAATCTGGGGTTCAGAAATGTTCAGTGTGTTTCATTACTTTTTTTTTTTTTATTTAAGCATTTTGTCACGGTCAGATGCACCAGCAGTCTTTTAATAAATCCCCTTCCGTGTTGAGACTTGCAGCTCAGGTTCTCAGACCCATGAGGGCTGGATAATTTGAATAAGTCTGAGAAGTGAAACTGAACATTCGTAGGTGCAGCAATGACAGGCAGCAAAACGAGCGAATCCTTGTCATTTTGATAGCCTTTGTCATTACCAGATACTGCATGCAAAACCTTCAGCTCTGTTTGCCCTCTGCATGAGCAGCTCGGACGTGGACCCTCGGCACTTCTGTGCCTTGGGCCAGTTGCCCACCCCTGCTCGAGTGGCCCCGTTCCCGGGGCCCTTGTTTTGGGCAGTGGCCTGGAGAAACTTTCTCTTGAGTTCTTGGTTATTTGCACTGGTTTCCCTTTTGGCTTTGGGAGATAAACCCAGCGAGTGGGCTTCTGCCTCCTGCTTCACGCCGTCGGGATCCTGGACTTGCTGTGGAAAGGAATAAGTCAGGATTGGAATGAGCCTCTCAGAGATTTGGGTTTTTCTTTAAACCGGTGTTTGCCTTTAAAAGCCTTTTGTGAATAACTTACTCTGACAGTAAGTACCAGAATAGATACCGATAAAATATAAATTTATGCATGCCAGCATTTATCTCTTTTGTGTCTATTCACAAATACATACCGAAAATTGACTGTAGCTCCATATGGCTCCCAATCTCTTCCCTCCCCCGGCTGTCAGCTTCTCCTTACCTGGATGAACAGAAGGTAGCAGAGTGCTGGGCCACGAGCTGCAGGTGGGTGTAGCAGAAAAGTTAGATTCAAAATGTTTTTCTCTGGGACGTCACTGTGGCTCCTGAAGTGCTTCCCAGTTCAGATGGAAAACGCATTAAAAATACGGTGCAGTTTGACACCAGCCTTAGCTTCACACTCTAAAAAAGGACTGAAAAAACTCAGAGGGCGAGTTACCTGTGTGCAGATTTGCTTTCTGGGTGATAGAGGCTGTGCAAAAGCTTTTATTGCTTGAGAAGCTCTTCAGTACACATTATGGCTATTAATTAAAACCACTTATTTTTTAATCTGAAATTTACACTTGGTTGAATTAGAGATGTCAGGCCTGCTTGTAATCTGTTCCATAGGGCTGTAAGAAAGTTGAGATACCTCCACCCCGAGACCTTCCATTTTCTGAGCAGAAGCACCATTTACTTTGCTCAGTTCTGAAGCGCTGACGTTCAGAATCTATGGTGAGATTTGTAATACGCCATTTGATTGAAATTATGCAAATCCACTGCTGTAGCATAAAATGCTGTAAGAACTTCAGGCGGGGAATGGCCCGTTTCTTCTGCCTTAACATGCCCCAAGGTGGGAGATGCAGGTTTCCCGCGTCGCTGCCACGGACCAGGGGACGGCACAGCTTGCTGCCTCGCTGCCCCCACTGCCCTGCCCCAAAACCAGTCGCGATCGACTCCTCGCAGTCTCCAAACTGGGAAAGTTCTGAGCCAGTATTAGGTGGTGTTGCCATTAATCAATGATTCCGTTAGTAGAGCGTTACCTCGGCTTCGGGGGCCGTGTGGGTGGGCAGCTTAGTGGTCGTCTTCTGTTGCTGATGCTCTGGTCGGATGGTACAGGAGCTGAAACGGTCACAGCTGATTTGGAGGTTTCTTAGGAGGTTCCTTTCTGCTGCTGCCTTTAGAAACCAAACATGAGGCCACAGCTTTCTGTGTCCTGTGAGAGCATTAGGTTATACTGTCAAATTCAGAGCAGTTAGATCATGTTTTAAAGACATCCATCTAGGAGGATAAACAGAGAGGGAAGCGGCTAAGGAGGAACAGAGGACAAAACTGGTTGGAAGAACATTTAAACGGCAGAAGGTTCTGAAATACTTTACTACTGCTCTAAACTGGGACAAACCCTTGACAACGCTTATACAGTAAGAGATCTTATTTCAGAACATTTTAAATGTTGCTTCAGTTTTATTTGCATAAAGGTATTTTGATTGTGAAGGTATTCCAGCTCATCTCGTATGGCTTGTTAAATTATAATTCACTGGGTAGCACCACAATACTGTTAAACTGTTAGTATTGAAGTATCTCGTTATATCACAAGGCCTGTTACTTTTATTAATCTTCATTTAAACCAGGGGCAAAATTTCTATTTTTTATGGAACTTTTAACTTGTATCAAATCAGTATGTTTTTCTTTCAGGAGACCCTTTCAGTATGAAAAGTTTGGATGAGTTACACAGTTTCACAATTTTGTTCAATTCTTACTATGCAGTTTCAGTTTTTAAAATGAGTGAAACGTGCCTCCTTTTATTGTCTATAAACCCCATAAATCCCTAGAATTACATATTTATGACTGCATAGGATTTCAGCACAGCTAGGGCTGACTTTTCATTTCTGTGAGAATGTTTACAATTGAATGGTCTCAGGAATAAAAATGCCGCTTTTTTTACGTGTGTGTTTTGTGAATATAGAACTTGCACACGCTCTGAGCCGTGAACCAAAAGCTTCAGATTTAGCCAGCAGAGAGGAAGGAATTTGTCTGCTCTACAGCAAAAGGAAGTATTTGCTGTGTTATTGTAGTACATGGCCTTTTGCCATCTTTGATAAAGTATTTAAGGGTTGTGCACCCAAAGTCTGCTGCCCTCTTGACCCATCATCCATCACCGGCTGTAGAGGAGGTAGATGAGATGCAGCTCCATAGGAGAGCCATTGTTTCAGCCCCGCGCAGCTCCTCCGAGAACGGAAGCTGCAGACAAAGCGGCTCCCCTGCGATTCACCGCGCCGCTCGGCCTCATGGTGTTTTCTCTTTTACCTAAGACCTCTCCTGGTCCTGCTCTGTGCCGGCCGAGGTGGACAGACATGCGAGGAAGCTGTGGGACTGATCTGCTTCCCGCTCAGCTTCAGCGGGCGTGAATGAGACGAGCGTCTGGCATTTTTATATTTTTTTTTTCTGTATTAAAAAGGAAAACCAGAAGACAATTATCACAACACTGTGCCTTGGTGATATATTTAAATTTATTTCCCTTTTGACTATTCAACACTGTTGATAAATGATGCTTAAAACACTGAATTGCCCGTCATTTTTCTAGCACGCTGCAAATTGCCCAGCCTTTTTTTTTTTTCCCCTCTCTGAAAGCAGTTCTGGTTACAGAGATGCCAGCATCCCCAGTAAGTATGCCAAGAATGTACAGTTATACTTTATACTGCTAAATTAACAGACAGGAATAGTCACACCAAACCAGATTCAGCTCCCAGATGGGAAAGTGTCTCCTCTAGCCCAAATTTTAATGACTTTTTTACATGAGAAAGTTTCACCAATATAGCATACAGTGTGATTTAAAACAAATGCTGTCGTCTCTCTATGTTGGTGACAGGTAACTTGTAGAAAATAGTGATGATTTCTTTGTTTTCAATGACCAACTAGGGGTTGAAAATGTCTGGATGTTTAGGTAGGTTAACTCTTCTCTTCATGTCTTAAAGTATTTAAATGTAAAAAGATTATTTTTAGTTTATCAGTTGTACTTTTCTGAGCACTGGTTTGAAGTGAAAACCAGGGTCTGATTTTTATCCGATTTGTTATATATGCAATTCTCTTAGCTTTGTGAATTCAGTTATAATTTGCATTCCTGTAAGTGACAGGGGAATAAGTCGTAGATGGCATAACAACAGTATCAGAAGAGCTAACTTCGATTGTTGCAGTATGTGCTGCTGATGGCGTGAAATATTCTCAGAGAGACAGTTCTGTCTCCTGAGTAGGAAGGGCCCGTTCTTGAGATGATGAAATCCGTGGTCTCTGACGATTTGCCTGGGCCAGCTGGAATACCCTGTGAGATTTTGGCCCCCCCGCAAATTTCAACAATGACTGTTACGATGAAATGAGGCAGTTTTACCATTTATTTAAAAGAAGGAAAAGGGACTTCCTCTTTTTATGAACACTTTATCAAAGAGATATGAAAATCCCTAGCCTGACTTCTCCGTGGAACGGCTTTAGGATCCTGCCATGAAGCCGAGTGAGATACGCAAGTGCTAGAAGAAAAAGTTAAAAGGGGCGTAGGTGGGCATTTGGATAGGAATACACAATTCTCTGTGGTTGTGCCAGCCCCTGTGAATACCATCTCTCCCGGACGTTGCAGGTGCTCAGACACTGGAGAAATGCTTTAGATGGGATCACTTTGTGCTGTTCTCCAGTTCACAGTATTTCTAGTTTTCAGTGCACTGTACTACTCTATTCCTGTTTATAAATCTTTTAAGTGTGCACATTAAAAAAGTAATTAAATTGTCATTATAATTTATAGTACGCCTGAAGTCAATCACCTAATTAAACGGAAAGAGCAGAGGTAGTAGGTTCATAAGCATTTATTAAGTACTACAGTATTAATTATGCAGGACTTTTGAACCACGCAAAAGAGGAAAGAATGGAAACACCAATCTAAAAAGGTTTTCCATTGGTGCCCTTCTCAATTTAATAATATGAGACACCCCCCCACACCCTTAGTTGGCAGGACAACACTAATGCTTTCTATTTGTTAATTTTTAATGAACTTATGATTGAGGTTTTTTTTATGACAATCACTTGCAGCATTTTCCTGTAATATTTTTGAAAGAATTACATGTCCCCGTGCAGGGGGCTATAAATACGTGAGTAGAATTGGAAGATACACTTAGAGTTATGGCTTGGGGTGGATTGTGCAGGAACAGACTCTTGGCTGTCACTCCTCAGCATCTCAGGCAGGGAGCGGAGCCTGTGCTGGTCCCAGAAAAAAGGCTTGGGGGGGGGATCAGCAGAGGTGGGGGCTGAGCCCAAAAGAGGAGGCTCTGGAAGAGTGGTGGGCATGTGTAGGGGCACCATGGTCAAGAGAAGGTTTGCTCTTTCTTTGCAGCCTTTCTCCCACCTCTAGCTGCAAACCCGTGTGAGTTGGTGGGAAGCGGAGGTCACCCCGCAGGGACCGGGGTCGGGGGGAGGCTCCGCAGCGCGGTGGGCTGTGGGTTGGAGCCTGAGAAATGGAAGTGCATTGTATTAGTGAGCTTGGGAAACGGGGCTGTCTTACCGTGTCTGGTTTGTAGGTGATGAGGATTGGAGCAGAAGCCTTAAATTTAGTATTTCTTCTTTTTTCCTAGTTTGTTAGAAAAGAAAAACCGCTGATAATGCACTGAAATCGACTTACCTTCCTTCCATGTTGTTTCTGGGGGTCTCGTTTCAGCCTCGGTGGGCCTTACATGTGAATGTTAGACATCAAAAGTTCTCTTTGAGACAGCAGAGGGGTCTGATCCTGATGCCTGGGCCTCGAGCCCTGGCTGCGTGAAGTAGCCCACGGGCTTTAGGGGAACGAGCAAGTGAGCAGGCACACAGACAGCGGCCGGCAGCATTTCAGAGGTCTGTGATCTTGCACTGATCCGTCAGCCTGCAGCGAGCAGAGCCTCAGTGGCGCTTGGGGATACAAATGCAGCCAGTAGGCAAACAACTGCAATAAACTGGGATGAAGACCAGTCAGGGTTTTGAACAGAATTCAGTGTACACTTTGCAACTCAATCGAGTGCTGATGGTAAGGGCCAAACTGAAATCCCAGGAAAGGAACGCCTTTGCTTTTTTCCTATAAGAACTTGTAGCAACAAAAGTCCTCTCCCAGTCACCAGCGGTGAGGCCTTTAACAGACCCTTAGGTCAGGGGTATTTCAAAAAAGATGGCCAAAACCCCTTCCATATAAATGGACGTTAGAGAGGCGTTAGAGACTTACCTATTTGTACCGTCATTGGTGTAACATATTTGGAACCTAATTGCACAGATATTTACCTTGGAATATATTAAATAGGAATTCATTGGCAATACATAATTACAACATAAGGGCAACATCTAAAAGTTGGACCTGACTTACCTGAAAACTGAAGAATCAGTTCAATAGCTCTTTTTTTCTGGAAGAAATTGAGATTATGTGATTGGAATATAAATCCCTGCTGAAGGCCGTTTCTTTACACAGTCTTTAATAGGCTGCACTGAACGGGCAACAAAAAACAACAAAAAAAGAAAAGCAAGACTGAACAATCACAAAAAGTTACTGTGTATAGGTTTTTCATTTATGCAGAAAACATGGAATCTATTTGGCCGTGAGCACTGCAGTATTCTGTATCATCTTCTTTGGGTCAAGGATGCAGAGGGTTGTACGCTGAGGCCTGATCTAGCGATGCAGGTGGCAGCACCCTGTCTCCTTGTCCCACGCACCCGCTGAGACACGGGCTTGCATGCCTTGCTGGAGGGAGGCCTGTGATTACCACCCCTAAACCAAGGAAATCGAGAAGAGTTGTGCTACTGTTTCAAAAAGATGTAACTGGGATTCCCTTTACAACAAAGGCGGTGTTTCACCTTATATGGAACATATCAAATTATTGACAGCTCTTCCTCTCAGAATTCATAATAACCCTATGACGAGCACAGCCATTATGCTTCAGGTTCGCACCGCAGCAGCATTACATAAGGAATGTAACTTGACAGTTTTCTGGGGACAAACATAATAGATACCTATATGTATATAGAAAAAAAGGTAGTGGCCTAACCAAGCTCCCAGATGACATAATACACGCTGGGTTATATAACTCATTTTACGGTCAATAAGCCGGTCTTCTGAGCTGCATATTGGAAAACGTAACGCTTGTCTGTTTGTATCAGGCTTTACAGCTATCTCTTTAATATAGAAATCGCTTGTGCCGTGCTATTGTTAAGCGTGTTTTCAGCTTCTCGGGCTGGCAATAGGCAGAGGCAGTCCCGGCAGCAGTGTCCTCTCTTTGTTGAAACAGTGAAAAACTAGAAAACCCAAACTCCCTCATATTGATTCTGAAAACAAGTCAGATGAGTATTATATTGCAGCTATTTGAAGCAACTGTGGAGCGAGCTGTTTGGACACCCTCTGCCAATTTTTTTGTCAAAGCTGAGGAAAAAAAGAGTCTCCTCTTCATATGTGAGAGCCCCTTCTTTACCACTTTCTTTAGGCATACATTTTCATTGGGAAAATGGACTTGTTTTATGTTACAGGCAAATTGATTTTGAAGTCCCAGATTCTACTTCAGTGGACGTGCATTATGATACAATGATACATCGAATGAAATTGTATTCCAAATCCATGACTGGGGAAATATTTGTGAATCCTCAGGTATTCAAACTGGCGCAGGTGTTCTGTCGCAGGTGGAGAAGCTGACCACCCGAGTCTGTCTTTATGGGTTGCTCAGAAATCACTCAGAAGGGTCAGTGTTAGGCACTGGCAGAGTTAGGATGGGTGGGTGTTTGGTAGGACATGCCTTGCACGTACACTGTGTGACTCCAGGCAGCTCAGTCAGACTCTCTCTGTAAGCGTGAGGAGGCCACCAGCTTCTCTTGTGCTCCTGGACCTCCTCTGTGTTGGGAGCACAGGGGTGTCACCGTCATTAACATGTATCAGGTGAAGGGTGTTATTTAAAAATCAAAGTATATGGTGCCCTTGCCATGACTGCAGCCTGAGCAGGCATATCAGAAGCAGCTTTTAAGTTCCTGCTACTGGAAACTTAGTGTGGCCTCGACAGCCTTCAGATGCTCTGTGTAAACGCTCAGGGAATCTTGCTGGTGACGTGGCTTCACTCCTAGCAATGCCTAATGGCCTCATAATATAAATTCCTAACGAGACTTGGTGCAAACATTTCAAATTCTCTTCAGGCCACAAAATCAAGAGCCAAAAGGTAACCTCAACCCACAGGACTCTCCAAGAAGACAGAAAAACCCAAAGTCAAGGTGAAAGAGTATTTGAGACAAGAAATCTAGGTACATTGAGTCTGGAGCAAGTGTAAGTCAGAGCTTTAACCGTATGTATATATGCAAAAGGGCTGGAAAGAACAGGGCAAAGTATTTTCACATGTTATTGAAGAGAAAAGGGGGGGAAATACTGTGGTTAAGCTGCATCAGGGAATACTTTGCTAGACCGTTCGATATTGGAAAGGGGTTACTACTGCGCAACATTTAGGTCAGTGGAGCAAACTGCCATGGGAGGTTGCCGAGTCAGTCATGGCTAGACTAGATAAGTGTCTATTACAGGTGATCTAGGATGACCCATTTAGAGGTGGCTTCCAACCCAAATGTTTCTGTGATTTTTGTTCTCTTCAAGTACTACTTTTTTAAGATTGACTTGTTTTTCCAGTTGGTATGGGAATTATTACAGCCCTATTGACAAAAAAGCCCTCTGCACTAAGAACAGCATGTATCCTAGAAATATTACCAATATTTCTGCATGTTATAGCAGATGTAAAATGACAAATACTTATTACATAAATTCAATAGTGTGATTGTCATTATGAATAATCTCTTGAAATCTGTGTTAAATTAAAATATCTTACAAATATTTAGACTATTCTTAAAACATATTTTTTTCTTCCTTAGAACAAAACTTTTTTTTCCACAGAAATGTCTCCATATTTTAAAGATGGGAAATGTATAAAATTTTAGAGAATAATATTATGCAGGAGCTGAGGTACACTCTGTGTCCTCGTGACCATATGAACTACATCTCTCCTCCTACAAAGGTTCACCGTAGTGCTAGTTCCCAGGGAAGGGTTTGGAGGACCTACAGCTCAGTAAACCAGTGCATGGGAGTGTACATATGTATGTGCATACCTTTAAGTAGTAGTCTGATAGTCTTACTCAATATTTACTGTAGTCAGTGGAATTTTTAATTGATCCCACGGCACAGAAGACATGTTTTCCCTATTCCAGGTTATGATTTCTTTCATGACACTATATTGTTCAAAAGCAGGCTCTATTGTTAAGTAATTAAAATCAGTGCATGAAGAAAGATTCATTTTTATCGATAGAAGCAGCGTAATGTATAGGTAACCATCCATAGCAGGGAAAATCATTTCTCTTTGGGCTCAATCCAAGTTCTGTTGACTTTTACGATACTTGGATCAAGCTTCCTAATCATGTTGCTGTGATGATCTGCAAACCCACTGGGGACTTTACTGCTTGTTGCCAGGACTAGTCGTAATGAAATGATATGAAAAACACTGGAACGTAGATGCCGAAACCTAGATCTGCCCTTCAAGTTAAGGATTTCTTTCACTTGTCAGAATGAAAGGAAAAGAGTAGCCCCAGCAAAGGTAATTTTGACTCCATTTACTTATCCCCTTTAAATCCCATTTGAAACTACTGTAGGATTGGCATATTAGTAAGCAATCCTTAGAGAAGCGGTGAGAAGTGCTTTACTGTGTGCTGCAGGCACGCTGGGTAGATCTGGCATAGTGAGCCCGCCTGGAGCCTTTTCCTGGGGTCTCCTAATTCTGCTTGTCTCCTGTGAAGTAGTCCTGATTGATAGAAAAATACCTTGTTTTCTTTGAGTGCTTGCTCTTTTATCACTTAAGTGGTTTCTGCTGGTCACAGAGGTTCTGGAACAGCACGATAACAGTTTGGGATATAATTGACTGAATTTTAATATATCTGTTGTAACTTCCTGAATCAGAATCGGTGGTACTCATCTCTAGAAATACTCAAGTAGGAATTTGAATAACTTTTTGGAGATGTAGAATTCAGTAGGGGTCTTTTTTGTCCTTTTTTTTTGTTTCTAACTTACCGCCTTTCTTAGTCTTTAATTGTGTCTGAGCTTCTGAATGATCACTATTGTTTGCTGTGCTTCTTATTCCTCATGAAAAGCCTTTAACTTGATTTCTTATGTTTCTTAGCAGTGGCACTATGTTTTCCTGACATAAACATTTTTGCTGTCTGGCATATTGACTGTGTTATCTGCAATTGTTTTTAGGTCCCGTGCACTTTCTTGGCTCCTTTCCTAGGGCAGGTTTTCCCCAGTTGGACTTTCTACAGTCAGTGTGGCCTCTCACCATTTTCCTGTTTTTTATTAATTTTTGAGCAGAAGCCCTAAAGTAGAATCAAATCCTTGAGGTTTTAAGGGGACAAGTCTCGGTGAAATTGCCACCTTGCAGTCCTCAGTTTTTTGCCTGCAGCTGCACTAAAGCTCTGCTGAACACAACAGAGAGAGCAAAGGCAGCTTAAAACCAATTTTTCCATTTGTCTGGTTCCTGGGGCAACCAACCAGGCCTTGAAGATACTCCACATTAATAGGAAACACCCTCAGAAACCAGGTTTAGCTAATCCATGTCAGTCTCTACATCATAGAATCGTAGAATCATAGAACCATAGGGTTGGAAGGGACCTCTGGAGATCATCTAGTCCAACCCCCCTGCCACAGCAGGGTCACCTTAGAGCAAGTTGTACAGGAACGCGTCCAGGCAGGTTTTGAATGTCTCCAGAGAGGGAGACTCCACCACCTCTCTGGGCAGCCTGTTCCAGTGCTCTGCCACCCTCAAAGGAAAGAAGTTCCTCCTCATGTTTAGGTGGAACTTCCCGTGCTCAAGTTTGTGCCCATTACCTCTTGTCCTGTCGCTGGGCACTACTGAAAAGAGCCTGGCCCCATCCTCCTGACACCCATCCTTTAAGTATTTATAAGTGTTGATAAGGTCCCCCCGCAGACGTCTTTTTTCCAGACTGAAGAGACCCAAATCCCTCAGCCTTTCTTCATAAGGGAGGTGTTCCAGTCCCCTCATCATCTTGGTAGCCCTTTGCTGCACCCTCTCCAGCAGTTCCCTGTCCTTCTTGAACCGTGGAGCCCAGAAGTGGACACAGTACTCCAGATGCGGCCTCACCAGGGCAGAGTAGAGGGGGAGGATGACCTCCCTCGAGCTGCTGGCCACACTCTTCTTGATGCACCCCAGGATGCCATTGGCCTTCTTGGCCACAAGGGCACATTGCTGGCTCATGGTCATCCTGTTGTCCACCAGGACTCCCAGGTCTCTTTCAGCTGAGCTGCTCTCCAGCAGGTCAGCCCCCAACCTGTACTGGTGCATGGGGTTATTCCTCCCCAGGTGCAGCACCCTACACTTGCCCTTGTTGAATTTCATAAGGTTCCTCTCTGCCCAAATCTCCAACCTGTCCAGGTCTCTCTGTATGGTGGCACAGCCTTCTGGTGTGTCAGTCACCCCTCCCAGCTTTGTGTCATCAGCAAACTTGCTGAGGGTGCACTCTATCCCCTCATCCAGATCATTGATGAATATCAGCTGTAAGGCCTCTTTCTGTCATTCAGTGGTAGGGTATCCATGTGATCTGGCACCTGACTCTTGGACACAGACATGAATAAATTCAGTGGAGGCTCTGCTCACCTGCATTGCCATTTATGTTTCAAAGGTCAATAATTCTCTTCTTTAAAATACAATGCTTTTGAGTGACCTTTCTGGCGATAGTAAATAAAGGTAGTTTAGAGAGGGATTGGTTTAGTACACTGTTTTGGAGTCTTTTTATTTTATTCTGACTCTGTTGTCTTGGCCATCACAAAAGGATATCAGGGTGGTACTTTGCCTACAACAACATGCACGAGTCCTGAAAATTCAGGACAAAACTTGTGTGTCTGCCCTAAAGTAATGAGTCTTCTGTCAAGTACTGCATCATGGATAATGGTTACTTAGGGCTTTTAAGTTCAGTAGGGTTGCTGGTAAACTTATTTCTTTAGCTAGTACTGTAGTGACACAGAAACTGAAACTTTCCATCTTGCCTTTTCTATAACTCTTTACCTATGCTTCAAATCTCAGATGGTGGACAGGTGTTGCCTTTGCAAGGGGCCACAGAGGTTGAAGATGACACTCTGCCCATGGATCATGATTGCTTACTAGCTTGAAATTACCACACCACCACTCTACTTGTTGAAAGAGCTGTGGAAGTGCTCTGTTTCTTACTCCAGGCAAAGCCATCTGGGTTGCCTTTGGCTGAAGGTCAGTGGAGGGCTCACACTGACTGAGGTAGGAAACGTCCATCCAGACAGAAACAAGTGGGGATAGGACCACCTTCAGCTTCCACAGCTAGAGGAAGAAGGCTTCTGTCATAGGTCTTTGCCAGCAGCAATCTTCCTTTCAATGAGACATCCTGGGGTAGATCAGATAGATAGCTACAAGCTTTTGTATTGTGTGTTTTCCTACGTGATGCTGTGGAGAACCGATTGAAATTCATATGCAAAAGTGTACCAGAAGCTGTCTGGTAACTGTACTTGCAGGAGCTTTCCACTGTCCTCCAAAACCTAGCCCTTTATTTGAGATTATTCTCCAGGCTGTTGATTAAATTTTTCAGAGCTGCAGTGTTCTTGGTGATGATTGCGTCAGGACCATCGGTTGTTATTTCCAGGTCCTCAATTTTCTTTTCAGCCTCCTGCCGTTTTAATTCCAAACCTTCAAGCTTCCTGTCCATGGAAACCATAGTAGCCTGGATTAGGTCCAACCTTCCAGAAATACGTACTGCATGCCTTATAAAGAAAGGAGATAATACTAGGTGGCCAAGGACCACAGCTCTAGACATTGCCAAACCAAAGGCAGGTAAGCAGGTAAGCCCTTTTAATGGGCTGAAAGCCGTGTATGAATATGCTGCCAGATGCCTCGCTGATCTTAATTTCCTCAAGGGCGTGTTAAAATCACTGTCCATTCTCCAATGAAATTCATAGATGGCAGTGTTAAAATCATCAATCACTTGGGTGATTGTGACCACTAGGTCATACCATATAGCACAACTGGAAAATATCTTTTCATACAGCTCCTGAAAGCAGATCCACAAATTCCTTTAAAAGGCATCTTAAATCAGCTGTATTTTTCATCATCTTAGTGAATTTGGTTGCTTTCTTAAAGCTGCACACCTAATCCCAGGCACTTGGTTTGGCATAATTTTTCCTGTGTTGCTGTACATCGTGGTCCTCCCTTCTCCATCCAGGGAGAAGGCTGTGCCTGCAGGAGTCAGTGGCACGGAGCCCGTGGCTGCTTCCTCCTTCCCAGGGCCCCAGGGAAGGGCACTCAGCAGGGAGGGTGAGCCCTCTCCTCCAGAACAGTGGTGGAGCCACAGCTGGGGTCAATTGCAGGCATGCTGGAGACCTCTTTTGCTTGTGGAAATGCTGTAATTATTCCAATCGGGGCAGGGGTGGTGAGATATTTTATCTCTGGATTTCTGCAAAAGCAAA
The DNA here is from genome assembly GCF_964199755.1 of Larus michahellis. NCBI lineage: Eukaryota > Metazoa > Chordata > Aves > Charadriiformes > Laridae > Larus > Larus michahellis. The sequence goes on from NC_133898.1 coordinate 65,668,170, forward strand.
TGAGAACGTAAGATTCGCGTTAAGTGTCAGAGGCCAGCACTGAAGCCTTTTACAAAGGACTTCTCACTCCAGCCAAAGGAAGAACATGCCTTTTCTACAGCTCTTTGCTGTAATAGCTGTCTTGGCCAAAAGCGTAAAGAGGCCTGGTCCTTGACTTGATCCCTGGCTGACACAAAAGCTCTCACTGTGGATACACTTAGGACAAACCTTTACTTTTACTGAAACACTTTTCGCTTGCTGGATGAGGGAAGAGGCACCTCAGGAAAAAGCTGTGCCAGCAAATAACATGATTTTGCTGGTACGAATGAGGGCTGTGCTGGGAACACGCTGTCAGTACAGTTTGCTGGGACAGCTGCACCGGCAGAGCTAGCCTATTCTGGATACAGCCTTGTCTTCTGTTCCAGTTTGTCACGCGTGATTTATCTTTCTGTCACCTCTTCAGGTCCCCAGGCACCTCTCAGCGTAAAAAGAAATTAAAACACAATACAGATGAGTCTGCTCTGTATTGGAGTCTTGACCTTTAATATATCAGGTTTTCATATTGCAACTTTCCCAGCACATAGGCTGTCCTACAAGAACTGAGGTTGCTTTAGTGATCTGCAAAGGTCCCACCTCAGCCATGCTTCAGTTTTATTTGCTTCCACCTGCAAACTTTCAGGCTGCCCGAAATGCTCTTTGAGAGGAGACAAGGTTTTCAGATTGCCTGGGAGATCATAACCATGAACTCCATCAGTCCAATGAGGAAAAAAAATTATCACCAAAAATCAGAGAAAACAGCCTGGCAACCCAAGTGTCAGAAAGATTGCTTAATGTTTTGTCCTGGTACACCAGTTTAATTTTTATCAGACGTTGGGGTTTGTTTTTTTTCCACTTGGTGCTCTCATTACATTTTCCTTCCTTTATTAAAGAAAGCATTTGCATCTTGCTCGGTGCTTTTGTGGCAGCATTCCTCCTGAGCACACCAGTGTGTCACTCCCGTGGCAGGTTCGCAGTCAGACTCCTTAGATCAATAAACCATCTTAGTTAGTTGTTGAGATACAAGATTGGAATTTTAAAAATCCACAATTGCACTTACAATACCACAGAGGCCCAAACCTGATGTAAATTTTAAGAGGCATCTGAAGAATTGCTCTATATTTCAGTCGTAAGGCTTTGCCAGCATTACCTTTTGACCAGATCACTGTTTGATTGGGTTTCAGTCTCATGTTTTTCTCTGCAAGTATTGAAGGTGGGTTGTGGTTTGTTTTTTGTTTTGTTTTGTTTTTTTTTTTTCCCCCAAGAGACAGACAACTGTGTCTTTAAAGAAACAAAACAACTGTGTCAACAGATGGGAGAGAAAATGCTGTGTCTGAAATAGTGCTAGGAATAAACCGTGTTAAAAATAGGTAGTCTTGCCACAACTGTTTCTTTGGCCAATGTGGAAATCCTTCTTTCCTATACTAGCGTGTTATCAAAACTGTACTAAAACCCTGCTAAAAAACCTGATAAATTAGTCTATAGAATGTTGCTAGAACAATAACTACCCTTCTCCTGCCTAATTGTAACAGCCGTGCTAGTAAAGGAGCAAGGCTAAGGAAGCGGCGCTGCCACAGGAGAGCTCGGAACAATTCCTGTGGCTGACCCCTGGCCAGCAGCATCTCAAACACAGCTCTGGCACTTCTGGATATAGATTTTAATGATGTGACCCCCTCTCCACCCCCAGCAGTAGTAGGGCAACCAGGACACCAGAGGGTGTCAGAATTTTCGCCTTTCTTAGAAGCACCATTTCCCTCCTAGGTATGCAGAGAAATAATTTTCCTGTCCCACAAACTATCTGGGGAGAACCCACGGCAGTTTTGCTAACAAGTTGTTTTTCTTTTTATAAAAAAAAAAAAGAAAACTCCTGCCCTCCCCAAAACTGGAACGCCAGCCGATCTACGCTTAAACGTGCTTGTTACTAGCAGAATTACAGCTGCAGTTTAGACATTGCGTTTCTGCTTTCCATCTGTTGTCTCGCTTATTTTTGCCGTCTGTCTCCTTGCTTTCAATTGTCTCTTCTGTGTCTCAGTTTATCCAATTTCCAGGGCTGGCCAGCCATTTCAGCATTATCGCTGGCCTAATGGCTGTAAGGAGAGCAGAGAAGCTCTTCGCTAAACGATTTTATTTTTTTTCCACAATGCCTCTGCGCTTTGTTTGGTCGGTTTTTGTTTGTGCTTGGTGCTCCCTGTTGTGTCATCTGGGAAGAGAGGAGATGTTTGCATAATGCGTTATTTTGCCGGAGTTGTTGGATTTCTGCTAACAGTTCTACTCCACAGCTCGCAGCGCCTCTGGGGCAGGGACAGATTGTAATCTCAGACAGAGCAGGGATCAGAGGGTTGTCCCCTGTCCCCCGCAGCCGGGAGGAGCTGGAGAACAGGTAGAGCCTGGCCTGCAGCGCTCCCCTCCCCACGTCCCCCCCAGCCGTCAGCTGGGGGGAACCCGCTTGGGAAGAAGCAGCCCGGGGTAGCCGAAGCTAATTTAGGGCAGCCCCGCGGCGTTTGTGATTGATTGATTCCTGATCTCTGAGACGAAACGCGAAGGTAGATAAGGCCCCTCCATCTGGGGCAGAGGCAGGCGCGCGGTGCAGCCGGCTGCCGAGCGTCAGTTCCCCGTGACCGGTTCCAACCCCGCTGTTCGCAACAGGCTTTTCCTTTCCCACTCGTCTGCAGTCGAGGAATGCTCCCGGGGATCCGTGCTTGCCTGGACGTTGTCTCTGTTAGATTAATGTTGTTTGCTAAGACTAAAGGAAATTTAAAGGAAAGGAAAAGGTTTCAGATGACTTTAGAGGCTGCCCAGCTACGTCAGTGCATCAAGGAAAGAGCCGCATTCCTTACTGAAGCGGTGTGTATGTTGTCCCTACTCTTCCCTCATTCCCACGGGAGGGAAATTGAAACCGAGGAGTTAAAATGCCCATTATTTTCTGCTCTTCTTCCAGTGGATAAGAAAGCTCCCAGTTCACTCTCTGAAAAGGCTCAGAGAGGCTCATCAGCAATTCTGGACGTATGGGATTTCCTATGCTAGCTTCTCACCTCATCTTTTCTGTGTTATCTCCTTCCGCCTCTCTGGTCCCCTGCAATCCATGGGTAGCATGTCTGTATAGCTGTGTCCACTCCAAGGACACATCCCATGGCTTTTTTTTAATTTGTTTTTGCTTAACCAATCTATGGATGAGTCAAAAATGCTAGTACCTTACATGCTTAATTTGCAGTTTGATTAACAGCTGAATTCTACCGTCTTCCAGCATGATGAGCTCTGAAGGAAATCAAGGGAAGTTTTGTGCAACATCCTCAGCCTGTGAAAAACCCATATTCAGAAAGATGCACGCTACGTATTCACTTTTGGCTTGAGCACATGCTTTGCTTTGCTGAATTGGCTTTACTGATTAGAGATGGAATTAAGCATATGCTTAAACGACGTGCTTAGCTGTGACTGAGCTTGCATAATTTGTCTGCTGGAGCTTTCCTGTTGAATTCGGTGAGACTAGACTCAGGCCGCAGTGACAGAGAGGTGATGCAGTTGTAATCGGCAGGATATGCCAATTAAAACTTATTGCCTTTCTATTGTAAAATGAGGGTTTGCTTTCTCATTACTGCCAGTTACAAATTATGATTGTGAATTGTGGTCAAATAAATATGATTTCACGGGACAAGTATAGCAAAATGGTTTTGCTTCAGCTATAGGAATATATAGCTAAAAGCTCTCCTGTAGCTGTATCCAGGCTAACTGCTTGCTGTTGCACTGCCTTATTTTTCAGACTGTTTCATTCTGTGTTGGACACCAAAATCATTAGAAAACATTCACTGGCAGCGTTTAATAGCATATATTTAGAACATGAAATAAAGAAACCAGACATTGGTGATGCACCACTTATCTCTTAGTAATTTGTTTAACTCCACTCCTCCACACATGCAAGAGAATAAAATAGAAGTTGTTAAAATAAAAGTTATTTTAAAAAAATCTTCATATTGATGACCATTTGGGTGTTTTTTTCCTTTAACGTACCAGCTCATTTTCTGAGAGTCAATGGTGATTGCAGAAGGTGAAAAATTGCAAACAAAACTAAGGAGAAGTTCAAGTTAGCTGTGGAGCCAAAAGTGTGATTCAGGAGCTGAAAATATCTCTGCGCTTCATGCATCAAACTCAAACGCTGTGCTTCGGCAACGCCCCCTGGATTAGAAGCGGAGTTTGAGGTCATTCCTCCTCCAGCCTGCCATGTATGGGTAGGGCCCACGCTCATGACAAATTACTGACTTACTGAGCACACACCAAGAGCAGAGTGACATCAGTGCAGAGGGATCGTGCCTCACCGAGGAGGACCAAAGACTCCACGGCTGCCTTCCTCTTGTCTGTCTTTAGACCTGGAGGACCAGCGTGGAGGTACTGGGAAGGAGGGCACTTTGAACAGTCCCTTTCTAGATGTGGCAGTAACAAGGGACGGTGAGGTAGACCACTCATCTCCTTGTAAAGAGCTCACACAGCGTCCAGCAGAAGTGCTAACAAAGTGTGCGGTCAGAGGTGTTTTGGTGGCCCATTCGGATTTTTAAGACAGTCAGCTGCCAGTGATTGTGCTTCATTGTGGCTGCCGACCTGAAACGACAGTAGCGTATCCTGTGCTGTGCAAGTTGTTTTTGCAACCAGGAGCATAGTGTCAGGGACCGAGCTCAGCTTGCCTGGTGTAAATCCAGAGCGCCTTGAATGAAGTCTGTGCTTTGACTTAGCACCAGCCTCACTGAGGTCTTAGCTTTATTTTATAGAGAACGTTGGCTTAGATTTTGCGGGTAACAACAACCAAAACTCTGTAAACAGACCCCAAGTCCTTAGATTATTTTCCCTGCTGACAAATTTCTGTTGTTCCCAGGCATCACACTTCACTCCTTGTGTCCTGCACGTCTGACTTGTTGCCATTTTCTCAGGGGCAAGTTAGTGTTCATCGGTAGATGAACACACTCAGATTGTCCAGTGCTGCTGCCATCGCTCTGCCATGGGCTTGAACTTGCGATGGTCTTTCCGTGGAGATGGAGATGATTTTGACAGCTCAAGTCATTGTCATGGGCTTGTAGGACACCTGCCACACTGCAGCCTGCCTGCTTGGTGGCTACGAGTGGCTCTGCCTCAGTTTCTTCACTGTGTGCCTGGCTGGTTTGGTTTTTCCCAATGAAGGGTGTCACAGCAGGGTAGTCATTCAAAGAAGGAAGGAGAGCCTCCTTCGGTGTAGGAGGTTCCTCATGATGATTTTGCTGAAGCCTGTTTGGATTGCGTAGAGCGTGAGCTTTACCTGGAATCCTATCTTGGGCTCGGCTGAGACCTGATGTTTTCGCCTTCTCTGCCCACTCTTGGAGGATCGCCAGATGCACTCGCATCTTGCTGCCAGCTGCCTGCACAAACAGCCCTCTTCTCTTGGCAGCAGCAGGCTGGGCAAAAGAGTTGAGCAACGTGGGTATATGACCACTGTGTCAATTGTCAGCCTGACCATTGTCTAAAAGCATCAAGCCTGGTTAGCGAGGGCACTGATCTCAGCTGGCAGTGTCTAAACTGTTATTTGCAGTGAGGTTATGGACCTATACTTAGGGGGATGTGCTCTTGCTAATTTAGCTCCTGGCTGAAGTGAAAAAAAAGTAACCCAAAATCATAGTTCCAGCGGTGGCAGCAAAATAAGATCCTGCGCAGAGTAGGCTCTAGGGATAGAGGAGATAATGTAGGGAGGATCTAAAGAAGAAATGATGTGCTTGATTTTAATAAAGTGAATCAACTATGCGTAAAGTAAACAAAAAAAGTTCATAGGTGATGTTCCAAAAGTCATTTATTTGTCATGATACATCATTTAGGTAAATTTTGTTCTGATTGCTAACTTTCTGCAGAGCCTGAGAGACAATAAAACCAGCTCTGCTAACATACACGCGTGTTAGTAAATATGGCTATTTTTATTTATATTGTATGAATACATACACACATATGCATACATACAGACATATATTTAGGTACATACACACGTGTATGTATGCATATAAATTCATGCATGTATACATTTCAACAAATTAAAATTTTACAGAGATTTCTTGGTGCTCTTTGTGTCTGGATCTGCAACATGGTGCTAGCATGCAGGATACCAAAATGAAGAAAAGCTGTCAATAAACAAAATTTAAATGGACTATCACACTCCTATTGAGAAAAATGTGGAGGGGTTGGGAAAAGCAGTATTGAAAAATAAATTAGGCTTCAAATGTCTTTCTGCTTTAGTAATAAAGACGAAGATGTTTACAGCATAGAGACATTTGATTCAAAAAATAAATTATATCCCTTTAACTTTGGAGGTAGATCAAGATTTGATCCATTAATTTCATCAAAACTGCTTGTAGGAAAGTGTATTTCTGCAGTATCGAGAGCTGCCAGAATGACCTGGAATTAAGAGGGCAAAGGTAGAGACACTGTAAGTATTTTAATTCATCTATTCACAGATGATTTGTGTGAACGCATTAAGAACACCAGTAAAGTAATGGGAATAATTTTCTTCCACTTTTTCCAAATTCAATTGCATACGGTATGATTGCATTTGATCAGGACATGAACGTCATTTCTCAGATGATTGTGTTCTGCCATTGATCACATGAAGTCAATTTAAAGTATGACATTGCTTTTACCCTCCTCAAGTAGGAAGACATTTTTGCTTCTAGTCTTGGCTGCTGTAGCTATCAAATTGTGTGTATAATAAATTGTGCTTTGTTTAGAGAGCGATAACTGTAAAATATTGCCCATTGAGAGAAAAAGTACTGAGATTGAGATTGATGCCTGGACCTTAATGCATCATAGCTGCAATCAAGCAAATTTTAGACTTCTTACTTCTCCCATTACAGACTGTAATTCGCAGAGTTCTCCAGACTTTCTGTGTTTGAAAAGGAGAAAGGGGACAAAGAGAGCATTAGAAAATCCACACAGGTTCACAGTCTCTACATACTACAGTGCAGAAGCTTACATGGTCAATTAATTGTATTTAGTAAGAAAACATCTATAAAGGGGGTTTTGAACCCATGGAGAAGTGGGAGATTTGCATATAGCCTCACTGCTTTGCGTTACCAGCCATGAATTCAAGCCCTTGGGTGGTACGCTACAGAAATGTGCACATTTTTCTACTGGCGTTGCCTGGCTCTTCTTTGAAAGACACTATCCTGTACAATCCTGGAACCTGGCTGCAATTTGAATGGCACCTGGCTTTCTTACAGACCTGGTCAAACTGAGGCTTTAGGTAAATTCCCAAACCATGGTAGGGTCCATGCTGGAACGCTATCTGCTACAAGCCAGTTAAGGACTAACACGGGCCTGGCTTTATTTGCCTTTTTTACTCTTGAGGCAATTTTGTCCATTTATTGTGCTATTTCAGAACCTTTGAATAGTCTGCAATAAAAAAATATGTATTATCCAGTTGCTTTCTTTAAACTTCAGTTTCTGATTAAAATACACATGAGATTTCTGATATTTTATTACCTCGTAAAGTGCACAGGAACCTCCCTGTTACCCCCCTACCCCCAACTGACCTTACAGTGTCGGTGTAACAGATATATAAGGCAAAACAAAGTCCTCCTTCTTGTTGATCCGTGAAATGAATTAATCTTTATGGTCAGATGATGCCGATGCCTACAGCTCCATTTTTATTTCACCACTGATGGTGTAGATTTACAATTACAAAATGATTAGGGGAGTTGCCAAGGGAGAAGCCAGCAGTCTTTTGAAAGCAGATGGTGTAAGAGTCATTATCAGAGCACTTCTGCCTGCGTGTTTCCAGGTCCCCCGTAAAAGGCTAATCCCCAAGTGTCCGAGATACAAAGTTCAAATTGAAGAAAAAACCTCTTCCAAGCAGTAAGACATGCCGTGCTTCTCATCCTCCCATTTCCCTTCTCATGTGCTTGTTTCATCTTAGTCTCCATGGCTGGCAAACAACTGCAGGAGGTGAGGAGAGTCATGACCAGATACGACCGAATACCAGCAAAGGCTCAGCAGTGGTGGTCGCACCGCTCTCTGTCTTTGGTGGGCAGTCGTCGAAGGCGCGCTCGTTTACTTTTGCTGCCAAAGAACCAAGGATTGCACAAATTCTACTAACGCGGTGATAAAAGCAAATTAAAAGTTCCTGGGTTTAGTATCTCAACAATGCCTCTGGGAGCTTTAATTGGGCAGTAAAATCCTGTTTGATGGCACACACATTATCTGGGGTTGTTAAGAGACTCCGCAGGTTGGCCGTTCCCTCAGACCACGTCCTGTTCGCCAGCGCTGCTGTAAGGTGGCAGGTTAGTAAGGAGATGCAGTAGTGCTGCCTAGACAAAATCTTGCTGTCCTTAACCAGATCTTGCTCTGGATAATATTTTGCCTAACTGTAAGTAACGATTAAGCTTCTTAAAGACTTACAAACTGATCCAGCCTTCAATGGAATCAGGGGGAGCCTTTCACACTTGGATCAGAGGCTGAAGTATCCTTTGAGGAACGCTGCTGAAGACAGTGAGGTTACCACAGTGTGAGGGAAGACGCTGGCTCCCATTAGTTAAGAGCTAAAAAAGAAATTAGGGAAAACGGCATGTAGTGTTCCTCATGGATTTCAGTTTAAATACTCTTTATGAAGCCGGAGCAGCAGCAGTGTGATTTTGCTTCATAAATGACATCTTTCACTTACAGCTTCATTCTCTTTTCATGAAAGTCCCCTCTGCTCCTGCCAGGGCACTGTTCAGAGGATTTAGTGTAAATGGGAATAAAGAACCTTGGTTTTGGGTTGTGGATTAGATAAACCGATTCACAATGCACATTAATTAAAAATAACTGCGCATGTGTAGCCAGCGCCACTGAAGCCAGTTAGGCCTGTAAGAGCAGAGGGTGACCTGTGTGGGGGCTGGAAGGTATCCATGCCACTCCAGGGAGAGGACGCTACAATCCAGAGCACCCCTAGGTCCTGCTGAAGGATGGGGGAATAAGGACTCATGACTTCTTTATTGCTTTGCATTGTTTTTTGACTGGAACTTTTCTCAGGCCAGTTGTAAAAATAGCGAGTGAAATACTGGCCCTGCTAAAAACAGAGTTTTGCCCTTGAGTCCAGCTGTGCCAAGGTTTCACCCACAGATTAAAACCGTATTGGGCCCTGTCTGTTCAAAGGTTCAAAAGTGGTTCCTGGCTCCACATCCAGATCATTTCCTAGAAAGTTTTATATTGATGTGATAAAGTTTCAGGGTCTGGAGCCAGAGCATATGTTATTTTATATACTCAGATGCCTATATAGACCACTGTTGACATTGCCGGTCAGTAACACATTACCATTTGCTATTTGTTTTTGTAGCTGATAGCAAACATTACAGGGGAAAAAAAAAAGCATAAGCATATGCGTTTTATTGCTAACTGGTTCCAGGCCTGCTTTGCCCTTCAGCTTTTGGCACCCCGTTTACACCAGTTCACATCCCCACTCTGCTAGAGGTGGAGGTGCCACACGTCGCCCACCCCATGCTGGAGAGGCTTTGCCCTGTGTGTGGGGCAGCGTGGGCAGCCGTCCCACTTGCTGGAAGCAGAGGGGGGTTTGCTGTTGGCTTCAGTGCCACTATGGTCAGGCCATGGGCAAGGATCTGCAAGTCCAGTGTGCTACGTTTGAGATTTTCCTGTCCAGGTCCTCTAGCATGCTCCTCTGCCATGACATTTGTAAGCCCTTGAGGAGCAGGTACCTTCTCCTGCTGCAGTGACCCGACTGCCCTGAGATGGTGGCCAGCCAGGGCTCAGCATCACAGCCAGGACAGACAGCAGGAGAAGGGGTGAGATGAGCTGCACTTCTCGTGGGGACCCTGTGCTCCCCTGGGGTGCTGCCCTGTCCAGGAGCATATCCACCCTGGGATGCCCACACTCATCTCCCATCCCTGTCACGTCACCTGGGGTGGCATCTCACGTGTGGGTGTTCAAGGACACAGGGAAGCCTGAAAGAAAGTGCCCTGGGCAAAATTCATGCTGTGGTTGTCTGTGTGTTCACAACGGTCCTCAACAAAATCAGAATAGCCAGGCCCATTGGGGTGTGTGGTCACTAGAAGATCACTGAAGGTTTCTTGTCTCAGTATTAATGAGGTGGGCATTTCAGTCAGCTCCATTATGTGCAAATTAGATATGAGTCTCCAGTTCATGGTGCATTGCCTGTATGCCCTGATTAAGGGTAGCCTCTATGTATTCAATAACCCCCTCCCTGCAGGTGTAAATGGGGCAGCCTGTAGCTGCCTAACGCATCTAACACATTAACGAACGCGTCTCCTGGTGCTCTGTGCCTCGGACGCACAGACATACATACAAGCCTGCATACATGCCTACAGCAGGTCTTTTGTGTACAGAAAGTGCCTTTTTGTGGTCTTTCCCAGAGTACCATCACGTGTAAAGAGACATACAGAGTTTATGAATGATTTTCACAGTGTACTAATAATTTATTTTCTAAAACAGACTAGCATCATTTGGTAAGGGAATTTTTAGAGGTGATCTCACTTTTAAAGCACAGCGCTAGACAGGAAAGAAGCAGAATGAAAAACAATTGCACTGCTCTGATTTAATAACAGGAAAGCATTTGCATTTAATTAGAAAATATGTGTTCTTAAATTCTGATTTGGGCATGATCTTTTCAAAATTAGGCAGAAATTAGGAAGAAAACCTGGAACTGAAAGCCCTAAAGGTAAATAGACTACAAAAGCACTTCTGTGCTTTGTGTGTTTACACTGCTAGTTGTATACATCATGTTTGAAAATACATCATTGTATGCACCTTTTGGTCTTCTTTGTCTATTGTTTTCACCTCAGAATATATTAGTTGGTGTGTATTCTAGCCCCACAGCAAGTTGGAAACCACAGGACAGCTACTGAATGCTGGTGCCCCATTGCTCTGAGGGAAAAAGGCCTGAGTAGCAAGAAGAACTGTGACTGAATCTCTGAAGTTCTTACACGTATTGATGTAGCCAACACTGTAATGTCACTTAGGTTATAAAATCAAACAGAAGGCTGAATCGGCCACAATCCTTAAAAATCTTTCATATTGGTTTTCCAAATAGGTGGAGGAGAGAGTCAACAGCCATATTCACTGGAGTGGTGAACCAAATTGCCTTGACTGGAACCATTACTCACTTGCACCTTTGACGGCGGCAGCCAGGTAGGAGAGCGAAGAAAGGATGGGTTTGAGTGACCTGAGGGAGCGGGCCCTAGTGAATCGTTTTTCATTCTCAGAAGGCTTCACGTGGAAGTCACTCACTTTTAAATGCTGATTGCATGTCCTTTCGTTACAACTGAAGTCAGCTCTTGCTGAAATCAGAGGCATTTCTCTTTGGGGACAGGTCATGTTTTTGTTCATTTGGAAGTGCTGCCTTTGCTTTTCCACATATTTGGTTTGCTGCTTTCCCTTCTCTATGCAGTTCTTGCACCAGGCATCCAGAAAGCACACTTTTTGAACCAAATAAACCAAAAAATGTACTTGTAAAAATACAAGAAGAAATGGGGTTTTGAGATCTGAAATGGTTCTTTTTTTCATTTTTAAATTGTCCTGAAGTATAAGTTGGTGATTTCTGCTTGACTGTCTTGCTATTTCAAGTGCACCATTGACAATACTGTCAAGGTTTATTTTTTTCCTCTGGACTTGAACACTTCTGGCACATAGAAACTGCAGTTATGAAAGTGCTGACACTGTAGTATAATGACACCCAAACTACCTTAAAGTTAGTGGATCCCCAACAGCAGTCTTACTATGGCATCAGATGGTTCAGAAGCCAGTTTATCTTGTCAAGAAAAGGTCCATTTTCAGCTACTCATTGCAGTTCCATGTTTATTTGGGTTGGGAGTCCCTGGTTGGACAGGTTTCACTTTGTCTCAAAAACTGTGCCTGGGTGCAGTACAGACAGAGTTACTTTTGTTGCTGTAGGAGACCTGAGGCACTGAGAAGCTCCTCTTCTCTAATCTTCTCTGTACGGCCACATCCTTGATGGACAGAGAATTGTTAGCCCTCAGAATCTAATGAGACTGGCTTGAAATAGTGAAAAGTTAAGAAAAAGTTTGATCCTTCTTATTGGCCTTCTATTTTTTTTTCAATTATCCAATATTTATCTGCAACCATAAGTGCTAGACATGTAAAGAGTACACTGGAGATTCCCTCCCGCAGGAGAAGGCGTTCAAAGAAAACGCAGAATATATTTTGAGATAAAACCCCCAGGTTTTTCAGAGCTATGTAAATGGTGTTGGACCGATGTTTCATTCTACATATGAATTGACAGAAAGAATGGAGGGGGTTAAATCGAGATGGGCTATCCCTTGAACCTTTGCTCAAACCTGGAACTGATCCCACATATTCTGCAGGCCAGGGTGGTGCTATATGGGACGTCTCTTCTTATGGATCCATCTCCAAGCCCCTGCAGTGGAAGCTGTGTGTGTCTGTGTTGTACTCTTTTCCCTCTGCAGTCTCCGCGAGCTAACCGAGATCTTTCCGTGCAGCCCGGGCTCAGAGCTGGGTGGGTGAGAGGGGTGCAAGCTGATGGCTGTTGGCAGGGGTGTTACCAACAAACATGTCGGGGAAAAAGAAGGCATCATCCCTGCCAGAGGTCCTGTGGAATTTATGTTGAAAGTTCAGCAGGAAAACAAACTGTCGTCCTCATGCACCCCTGAGCTCTGTTGCCAGTTTGGGAAGCATTAACAGCGTGTGAAATCTATAAGCAGGAGTAATGGAATACTTCTGCAGTACAGAAACCTAGCCACGTTCTGACTCACCAGGCAGGATTTAAGTGGAAAACTGAGAACTTTGGTACACAAGAGTGTGGCGGCCATCCTCTGAAATGGGGTTTTAGCATAAATTTTTTAGGTTTCATTAGCGTGCAACTTAATGGTACTTCTGTGCATTGGGCCCTTATTGCTGTGGCTCTTTTCGTACGCTGAGAACTCTCCGTGATAACGTGTCAGCCAAGTAATGGTACGCTTTACTTTTTTGTTTGGAACAACTGAATTTTAGAATTGATGCTCTCAATTAACGTAGTTCAGACCAGTGTTATTGTAACTATGATAATATGTGTCGCTACCTTGTGTGCTAAGGATATTAAAGCAAGCACTTAATACTGGTAGGGTAGTAAATATGCTGTGTGAGCTAATAAAAGGCTCCCATTAAGAAACTGAACCCTACTAGTGTCTACTTTACAGGTGAAAGCTTGCAGTCTGATTCCACTGCTAGATATGGGGTGATAGGAAGGCACATTTTCTCTGGAGACGGGAGCATGCAATGCTGCCAAACCAGCAGTCCCAGGCGCCCTGCAGGGAATGATTCTTGCAGCAGAGCAAGGTTGCACAAGCTGTGGTGCGGAGGACTAGCTGCTTTGCGTGAGCCGAGAATCCTTTGAAGATACTGGTCCCGATTCTCTACCGCCTGAAACCTTTTGCTATTTATACCTGGGTGAAGTGAATGCCGAGCGAGCATAAAATGCCACTACCCTAGTGCTAAAGGAGCTGTTATCCACTTTGCCCAAATAGAAATGACTATGCAAAGGGTGAAGCAAGTTCAAGGTCTCTCTTTTTGTTATGACATTGCCCCTAGATCCTGCTGACGGTGTGAACAGGAGGCGGCTGTGTCTTCGTGGCAGTTTGAGCTCAAGATGTGCAAACTCGGGGCGGAAGTGGGGGGGAAGCAAGAGCACTCATTTCTTGTCCCGCTATTAGTCAGAGAGGGGGAGAAAACATGTTTCTTCTTCCACCTCCAGGAGGTGGCCGAGCAGGGTGGCGGGATGACAGTCATTTGCTAATTCTCCGCCAGCCTGGAGGAGGATGGCGGGCGGGGGCGGGGGGGGAAGAAGGAGACTCGAAAACATCCAGAGGAGGCAGAAATGGGCGCTGCGACTACCAGGTCTCCCAGTTCCCGGGGCACGAAACGCCGCCGTGCCCGAGCGGCGCTGCCCGCAGCGCCCGGGCACCAGCGGGGCTGCCGGCTGCGCGGGGGCGCGCCTGCGGGACGGCGGCGGCGGCAGCAGCAGCGGTCGCCGGGGGCCGGTGCCGGTGGAGATGGATGTGGAAGAAAAAAGCCTCCGCCTGCCGCAGCTGCCCCCTGCCAGCCCTTGTCCCCTCGGGAAGCGGCGACAGCCTTTTGCGGGCGAGGAGGTGCGCTCGCCGTGCAGCATTTATCTTCTGATTCTGTTTATTTCGCATCTCCCCCCCACCAGCCCCCAGAAATAAAAATCAGGACATATTTAGTGAAATCTAACAATTTAACTTCGTGTTTTCCCCATACACAAGATGTGCTTGGGGCATCTCCCATGCAGCGGCAGACAGCTATGTGATAGCCGGCGGCGCATTTACATGCCATATATTGGAAGGACGCGGTCCTTGAAATCCTCTGGCACCGCAAGCTACTGCTTTCAAACTAGAACAGAGACAGATAAGGGTATCGTGAAGGAGAAATTCGGCATGGCGTATTATAAAATTGAATCCTTAAAAAAACTTGATACTTTTGGCAGTATTTCATATCTTGTAACTAGAACCCGTATATATTTATGCGTATTTTAAGTAGACTATAGTGTACTGCAATTTCTGCTATCTAAGCAAGTATCTCGGTAGAGTAATTTAAAAACAGACCTTTCTTTTTTGTAGCCAGCACTGCACCGATTAAAGAGCGATGCTGGCCTGTGTGAGGCATTCTGGGCCAGGTTCTGTAGGTACAGCTGCTGAAGGCACTGAGGATGCTCAGTGCACCCTGACCTAGCGCAGGGTGAGGCCATCAGTGGCCGGCTCCTACTGAGCAGTGCTGCACAGGGATTCTGTGCTGGAGCGCATGCTGCTGTGGAAGGGACCTGTTTAAAAAGCAAGAAATGCAAATCGCTTTGAATTACAGGCAGCAGGAAGGGTTCTCTCTCTGTAGTACCTGGATAAACCTCTATTTATGTGGAGGTTTATGTGTATCATTCCTGCGAGTAACCTACCTTTTGTTAAGGGTAGGATGTGGTAACGGTATCAACACCGAACCACACTTGATGGGATTCATTTTATGTGACTTCCAATACATGTATATATCTATTTGCATCTACATTTCCCTCTGTCTAAAAATATTGTAAGGTTACATATTCAAGACTTAAAGCTTCAATGAAGACATAGAGTGAACAATTGCAATTTTAAATCCGCCAGTGACATATATGCAGAATTATTGTAACATGCCATGCTGTAATAGAGCTAAATTAAATATTTCAAAATAGAAACAAGAAACTGTAGCATTTAGAATCATAGAATCATAGAATTGCCTAGGTTGGAAGGGACCTTTCAGTTCAAGTCCAACCATCAATCCAATGCTGAAAAAACCCACCACCTAAACCATGTCCCTCGGCACCACGTCTGCCCATCCTTTAAATAGCTCCAGGGATGGCGATTCCACCACTTCCCTGAGCAGCCTGTTCCAATGCTTGACAACCCTTTTGGTGTAGAAATTTTCCTAATACCCAGTCTAAACCTCCCCTGGTGCAACTTGAGGCCATTTCCTCTTCTCCTATCACCTGTTACTTGGGAGAAGAGACCAACACCCACCTCGCTACAACCTCTTTTGTCAGTCTTTAAAAGTAATCCTGTGAACCTTGCTTTTTGTTGCCGTGTACTTATCAGAAATTTGAAGAATTTACGTTTTTGAAAAACTACATAATATCCAGTGCTCTGTGCAAATCCGTGTGAGTGGAGTCTCTTGCTCGCTGACGCTTCGCTAAAAAGTTCCGAGACTGCAAAGTTTCAGCCAGCTGGGAATCTCAGCTCCACGCTAGCAGTTATCTCCAGATGGCTGCACTCCTGTACCAAGTCTTCTAGCATCTCCGTGGTTGCATGTTTGGAATGATGATGTATACTGTTCCACTTGGTTTTGCCAGAAAACGTAGAGGGCATTGTATGATAAGCTTTGGCACATGGTATAGCTCAAAGAAAGGGTGAGAGAGAGAGTGTGGGGAGAGAAAAGGGGAAAGAAAAGAGTAGGACGGGAGAGGAAAGGAGTAAGAAAATGCAGCAAGAAGAGTTTATGTCAGTGTAATGAATTCAGTCTGACTGGCAAATACAATTTGACTGCAAGTTGTGAATTTCATTGAATTTGATCCAAGAAAGACACAGCTGAGCAATCTGCAGGAAGCAATCTTTTCCTAGAAGTATGCAGCTCCAAACTGTACAAATTCTTCCACCGGTCGTAAAATGTCTGTGCGCCTCTGAACCTGTGTAAGTGGATACTTTTGAAGAGAAAGCAGTGTATTGAGACGGTCAGCTAAAGAATAACAAAAAACATCACTGAATGTAGAGTTTTGAAAGAAGAAAACCTATATGATTTGAAGCCTATATAATTGAATTGGCCAATAAAGCCCCAGTGATAAGGACAGTTAATCATTTCTGGTGCAGCTGTTTCCTGACATTTCTGCAAAATGTTGTGGAAAAATTAATGAAGGTTCGTTCAGTAATGGTTTCAAGCTTGGCTAGTGGAAAATATGACAGTATTTCCATCGTCAATTAAGAACAAGCAAGGCTTTTTTTCTTTTTTTTTTTCTGTAGGGGAAGTGGTATGCAGTTTGTACTGCACAGGAAACTGTAGACTTGAGAGCAGCTGTGTGATACTAACAGGTATGCAGAGAATATGGAGAAGAGCCTGGGCCCTCTTCTCTTATCACATGTGGTAGAGCTATCTCTGTTATATACTGGAATAGACAACTTACACTATCTAGCCCGCGGGGTTATTCCTTCGAGTGTCTGACTCTGAAAATAAATGCCCTTCTTGTCACTTCAATAGCAAAGCTTGTATCAATAAGATTTTCATCACGATTGTATTTTATTACTGTGATGCCCCAAAAGAATAACTCCTTTGGGTGGAGGGATGCAGGATTTCTTTTACCGATCTGTGAAACTCATGTCACTTGCAATTCGATCTCAGCGTGTGTGATTTTCACAGCCAGTCAGCGCGCCTTGGTGAGCACGTGTGGTTGCTGTGCTGCCCGGGTGCAGAGCAGCAGTAACCCTGCTCTCACTGCCTGGCCGCTTTGCGGTTTAGGGGTAGGGGCGACCACGTCGCCCTCCTGTGCCTCAGGGGCACGGGCCATACCTGTGTGCGAACTCGGTGTACGTGCCTACGCAGTGTTGCCGATAGCTGAGAGAGCATGCAGTTTAGAAACGTGAGTGTGGCCAAGGGCTTGTGTTCCCGCTGCAGGTCAGCATAGCTGAAGGTCACTGTAGCAGCTGAGCGGTGGCCTTTGTCCACTCCTTCACCTTGTAGCCCGCAGCGCCTGGCAGGCGGCCAGCTGCCGACAGCCTCCTCAATGGCACCTTGGGGCTCCCTGCTCCTGCCACGGCTCTGCTGTGCTCCATCTTGGCTCGATGTGGGGAATGCTGGGTCCCCTCTACTGCTGGGTGGGCTACGTGGGACGGGAGGTGGTTGGGAAAGAGGCAAGGTCTACTCTTGACAGTAAGTTGTGAAGACCAGTCCCGTGCTGTCAGTAGAATTAACTTTTTTACTCACAGGGATCTACATTTTATTTTGTGTTAAAAATGCATTAACGTGGAAATACACAGAAATACTGGTACAGAAATACTGTAAATCACTGCAAATGTTTAGGTGAATGATTTAGGTGCTCGGTGCCTTGCTGGACTGTGAGGGGTTGTACAAGCCTGCCTGTTCTAATAGCTTTTTTCTTTCTCTGACTTTCTGAGATACTTTGAGCCCTGTGATAAACATGATTTTTAGCCTGCTTACACAGCATGATGATTCATGCTAAAGTCGTTGATAGAAAGATGTGTTATAATTAATGGTTTACCCTTTTCTAATATCACTCTGTGAAGGAGACGCTTGGTGCTTCTCCTGCAAATTTAGAAGACCCTTAGCAAGCTCACTATAAATGTTTGTCTTACTCTCTGTAGTGTTAGCTGTGGAGTGTGTAGTTACTGACAAGTTTAAGCCAGTGTAAAACAATTAATAACAACAGAGTTACATCCATGATTTGTGATCATTCTCATAACCACACAAAAGTCAGCCCCAAGTTCTGGTGCAGTCTACCGTACCAGCAGACTGGTGCAGACTACTGCGAGGAGCTTCACTGAAGGCTCTCCCAAGCCTGCAGTCCCCAGTGCAGGTAAACCTGTTGCTGAAGTCAATGACAGCTTTACCAGTATCAGAGCATTAGGGACAGCTTATATATAAAAGCCTGTAATTAATCTTGATTTGGGACATTAAAAGATTAATCCTTCGAGCATCCCGTCTGTAACCACGTGCGTACCGCCGCTGCAGTCAATATATTGTCGTGCTGGCGGTGGGACCGCTTGTGTGCTGCAGGGTATGCATGGGAGCAAGGGAAAGATGAGGGCTCTGCTCTTGCAGTTTATCTGATGTGGGAAATCTGAGGGCACTGGGTCTGACATGAGCTGCTTTTAAACTTCTCAGCATGAGGGCTGTGCCTACAGCTGCTTAGGAATTTCCCATAAAAACAATTTGTCAATTGAAAGTGGAATTTCCCCAAGAACAAGTTTTCCACTGGAAAATCTCCCTATTGCTATTTTTTTTTTTTTTGTTGTTTTTGTTTTCCCATGGAAATCTCTGAATGAAATACTTCCCTTTAAGTCACCTTACTCCATGAAGATCTTCAATTAGCTGAAATAAGCTAAAATGGTTTCAGTTGCCATTAAGTTGCATCTGCCTATTTTTCCCTCTCGTCTCATGCGAATGGCAGTACAAAAACTTTATGCTTAAGAAGTTCCTGTGGGCAAGTCACCTCGAGAGTCCTCCGTGTCCCACACTGTATTGTAGTCACCCTTGAGAAAGTGTGAAGAAACTACTGAAGAAACAATGTCATAGCGAAACAGATTCTAAAATAGAGGCACCAAACCCTGGGAAACCAGAGGAGCCCCGGCCGTTTGTGAGCTTACATCTTCGCTATTCAAATGCAGTTTCCCAAATTTTTGTGTATTTTTCTACTGGTTATTTAAAACATCTATGGGGCTCATAAAACTCTTGGATTCCATTTGAGATTAATGGGGAATAAAAAGTAAGTACATTTAAGTGACTGTAAAATTGGCTAAGGTCACGCGATGAAAGTGAAGGACTCCCACACGTGTCTTGCTTTACTGCCTGCCCTAACTGTCCCTACGAAAGGCAGCTGGGTAACGGCTGGGACATTACTGTAGGTGACTGGACACCTGGTGCTGAGCATATGGGAAGGGAGAGGAACGCTGCTGACACCAAGGTGTTCGTTGTGTCACACAGTGACCTCTTATGGATGAACGTTAAAAAAGAATGAATGCACATACCACTTTTACTTTTTAAAGTAAAGCAGTTTGAATAGTTCACCAAGATTTGTAGCAGATGCTGTGTTCTCCTTACAGTACTGTGTCTCCAGACTTTTATGAATCTTTTTCTTTGTCTTGCTGTCCCTCATCGGTTCTTCATCCTGTTCTTATTTAGACGTGCAACCAGTTCTACTTAAAGCACCAAACCTTTGACTATATTGCATGGTGGCCAGCTGGCAGATCTGATGATCGTGGCTGGTGGCATGCCCAGAGCACTATCCCATGCTGTCCCTGAGGGAAACTTGTCCCTCAGAAGGAAATGGGCCGTACCAGAAAGCACTCTGCGTGACAGCCACTGCACTGGAGGAAGCTCACTTATCTGCACGAGGCCAAAGGTTGGCGCAGATTTCTTCACCTCATGCACACAGGAAGCAGCATGGCAGATGTCTGACTTTTCCTTAGGCAGCCTCCTCTGCGCTTCTCAGAAAGGCACAGGAGTTGTGGTTAAATATTACAGTCTAACCTTTTGCTTGCTCAGAGACCGACCAGGAGCTAAGTAACTTTAAACCATTAGCTCCATTTTAAGTATCTCTTCCACGGGACGAAGGGCAGTTGACTCTCAATCATGTCATATCTTCCAAATGAATGACTCAGAGTGAAAATCCTGGGCTAGCCTTGCTTACAGCAGAGCACGGTGCCAGTGCATCTAAGGAAACAGATAAGTGCAAAAGCCCTCCTCTGTTTCTCGTTCTGCCCCTCTCATAGGATTCTCCCTATTTCCCTCTCCCTCTTACTCTGTCACTGGTTTGTTTTGGCCATTGTAGTTTTCACTGGGTAGCCTGAATCAGATTTCTGAATGCTGACTGCTGGATCTGAACCTTCTCGCTTCTGGGAGGACAGGAGTGACAGCCTATAAAGAATTCACTTGGCTGTGAAATCAGGAGGGCTTTTTGAGAGCTACCTTAGCCATTAGCCTGGCCAGCATCCCCATTCTCACCAGAAGGTGCTGGGAGCCCTCCCAGCCCCGGGCCCTTCTGCTTCCCCGCTGCTCAGCTGCCCCCGTGGTGCTGAGGACAAAGGCGACAGATCTGAATTGAAAGAAGAGGTGGCACATAAGGACAGGTATTTTATTCTTTATTTAAATATGTCAAAAATTGCCTTGAGGAGATACCATTGTAACTCACTGGCATTCAAGGGAACACCAAACAGGCTTTCCATTCTAACAGCAAACGCTTAATTGTACCTGAAAAGCTGAACACAGTTTTAAAGATAACGCGACCCCACCGTTTCCACCTGTGTTACTGTCCTTTGGGGCAAAAAATAAAGCCCACCTCACTTTCAATCCCCTATACTAAAAGAGAAGGTGTTCTTCAGTTATAATGGAACCTGGAATTTTCATTCACCTGTTAGAATTTAAAGACTAAGTGAAGGAGGGATCATAGCAATTATTCAGACCATTTGGCAAGAAAAAAGGATTGGCAAAGTCTACGTTGGTGACAATCAATCAGTTGTATTTCACAGTTGCATTGCAAAAGCTACAAATGGCCTCAGTTCTAAATTTAAGATAGGGAGAAATTGTTCTGTTTAGTGTGTCCTAAAATTATCCAGCACAGAAATACTTTGGGGAAGTGTAAAAATTAATTCTCAATTTTTCAAAAGGCAGCTTAAAGGGGAAGGAATGCTGATGTGGAAGTATTAAATAAATGCCATCTCGGTAACAATTTTACCAAATGTAGGGAAGAGTCATACACCTCATGTCCTTATTGTAAGATTCTTGGAGAAAATACTCCCACTCAGATAGAAATTCACTGTAAACAGCTCTCTTGCTGTTAGAGTTGATGTACTTTTGAGGATGCAGTGACTCTTAGAAGGAGCGGAGCGCGTTGTGCAATAACGTGACCTTATGTTGCATAGACACTTCCAGTTTTGGAATGTGAAATGTCTGAAACTAGGAGTGGGCGGACAAGAGGTGGAGCCAGCCAGGAGCCTGGGTGGCTGCGTTTCTGAGAAACTCTCTTCTGCTGGTGAGTACTGCTAATTTGCCAAGCGTATGGCTGAAGCCCTGAATAATGCAAGTTGAACCACTAAACAACATCGAGTGGCAAGCAGACGTGGAGCTATAGGGTGATATTTTGAAAGTTAAACTTGTAAAACTTAGTTGAAAACAAGGCTGAATTCTTTCAGACCTGAAACCACAGCCTCCCAAAATGCGTCAGAGACTCTTGATGCTGCAGCGAGGTCAGCTTCCCTCCCCCCCCACCTGTGAGTCAGGACAACTCTATTAAAGGAAGCTTTTATTGGGAGCTGTCAATAGAGAGGTAGACAACATGCAGATTGTGAGGACACAGGGGGAAAGAGTTTGCATCTCGTGTCTGCATAAATGGTCACCAACAGGGAGAAGACCATTTTTCTGGAGAACAGAGGGATACTGAGGAAAGAATAGTATTTGAGCAAGAGGTAGGTTTTCCTGATTTCACCTTCTCTCTAATTAAAACTAGGATTCAGAGTCCACTCAAGCTGGCATCGTATCCATTTCTCAAGGGGGACAAAGGCTAAGTCTCTTGTGGGCTCGATGCCCTCAGTGCTTGTCCACAGTTCTTCTGTATCTACTTTTGCTGAAAATCACAGAAAAATAATCCTAGAGCAGCTCAGTTCACTGTAGAGAGAAAAAGAAAACCAAGGAGGAAACAGAAAGTATTGAACGGGTGGGAATTTCAGTGGTGTGATCTTGATTTTCAGGCAATGCAGACACTTTTTGAAATAGAAACTTTCTGTGGGGTAATCATGCACTTAGTCTTTCCTTTGCTATAAATCCAGACCTGCTCATGGGTGCATTAACGCTACTGGGACATAAAAGTGTCAGTTAACAAAACTTTACTTTTTCCTTGTTGTTTGATATTACTGTTATTAACTGGACTGCTCTAGCAAAGCGTTAACATAGATGAAATTCCTGTTACAAGCAGCATTTTAACAGCTGGGACCTGTGGTTTTAGATGTGCTCTTCTTTTAATGCTGGCAGGTGCTCTGAGCTTCTTGAGCTCATTGTTACTGCTACCGGAGAAGAAATATCTTGCAGCAGCTTTGTGATTAAAAAGATACCTCTAGAACTAATCTACAGTGTCAGGACTTTTGTTGTTTCTAACGTGAGATTGCTAGCAGAAGGAAAGAGATCCTGGAAACCAGCTGTAGTTATTTAATTCATGACCTGTCAGAGAAGGTGGTTTTGGATTCCAATCCTGACGAGCACCTTGGGTGAAAAGCAGAGCGTGGTCCTGGCTATGCAAAGAGCTGACCTACCCAAGCCCTCAGCACACTGGGTAGCACTGCATTTGAGTGATTTTCCTGAGAGCATCCCATGTGGATTTTTCCACTGTCTTGAAGGCTTGTGATGTACTGGTTTGATCCACTTTCCATTTCACTGATGGAATATTTCTATTAACTTTCCCAAAAGCTGACTCAAACTGCATAAAAAGTTGGGGGGGGGAGTTATTCTTCATTGCACCTTTAATTTTCATGTCAATGTTAAGATTTGGATTTGAATCCATGGGTGGTGCATTTTATAAGCAACCCCGGCAACGCTTTGTTCCTAGAGGTGTAATTAACCCTTTCTTTAAAAAATGAAAAACAACTGGATGCACTTGTGGTGTCCTTCTGACTGCCAAGCAGTCATTAGCAAATGAACCTCTGGCAAATGGACCTCTTTATGCAGATATGTCTGAGCCCGTATGCGGATGTATTCACGTGTGGAGTTTGAGTTGGAGAAAATAAGACTTGCTGAGGCAGGTATCTGTCTGAGTTATGTTTTCCAGTGAGAATGTGTGCTGCCTAAAGATGGTTGCGAAGGAAAAAGAAACAGAAATACACGTTCTTAAAGTGTAAAGGAATACAAGGGTTTATCCAACCCGTACAGTGAGGGAAGGAGGGGGTGGACAGGCAAACCTGAGCACAGCGGCATGGGCTCCCAGGAGGGGCGCAGAACTGCTCCTGGGGGCTGCTGCGACAGGCAAAGGAGCTCCTGGACATCTTGGTGGGACTAAGATGATCAGGGCCACAAAGATGATGAAGGGGCTGGAGCACCTCTACAATGAGGACAGGCTGGGAGAGTTGGGGTTGTTCAGCCTGGAGAAGAGAAGGCTCCGGGGAGACCTTATAGCAGCCTTCCAGTACGTGAAGGGGGCTACAGGAAAGATGGGGAGGGACTCTTTATCAGGGAGTAAAGCCATAGGATGTGGGGTAACAGCTTTAAACTGAAAGAAGGGAGATTTGGATTAGATATTAGGAAGAAATTCTTGACTGTGAGGGTGGTGAGACACTGGAACAGGCTGCCAGGGAGGTTGTGGATGCCCCATCCCTAGAAGTGTTCAAGGCCAGGCTGGATGAGACTTTGAGCAGCCTGGTCTAGTGGGAGGTGTCCCTGCCCATGGCAGGGGGCTTGGAACTAGATGATCTTTAAGGTCCCTTCCAACCCGAACCATTCTATGATTCTATGATTCTATGACTAGCTGCCACGTTCCCCTTTAGTGTGATTCAGGAAATCGTTTCCCCATTGGACAAGATGGAAGTATGCTTCCTCTGCCATCTGCCTGGTCTCCCTGCCATCCAAACCTGCTGTGAGCAGCCAGCAGGACGCGTGGCTGTCTTTGGCCTCCGCTGGCCTTTTTCTGTCCTTCCTCTGCCCTTTGCACTTTCTGGTGAGGTCCTGGTGCAGTCAGGCTGCAGGGCAGCAATGTAACTGCCAGCGTCTTCCAGATGTCATGTGAAACTTATTTGGTTCATACCAGATCTATTCTTGCTACTTTTTTTTTTTGCTAAGCAGGTTTATATAGCATATAAAAGTCCAAATCCTATCTTAAGATTAGATTTGACATCCTTGAACAGATCAAGGAGAAAAATAAATTGTTACCCTGAAGAAAGCTATGAAGAAAAATATCAGACTGAGAGCTTCCTTGCTTTTAAGTTTTGCTCATCAGAAATCAGAGGCTGAGTTTTGGATCAAACATCCGTAGCGGTTCTGCAATCAAATACTCCCAGCTTGTGAAGATGCAAACAGCAGCTCCTCCAGCTTGCTCTAATGAACCGGCAGCTCTTTGTTGGTGCTGGCAGAGCAATTAGGCTCCCTGCTAGAAGAGCGGTGTTTGTTACGCAGTTGCATCCAAGTGATTGGGTTATTTTACTCAAGCAGACCTCACTGATCCACAATTAAAATGACATTTTCATCTCATACGTAGCGGCTGAGAAAAAGCTTTTGAAGATCTTAGTGTCTCTGATGATGAGCTTGGTAGAGGAACAAAATCAAACACGGGTCTTTTGTGGCAGCAGTTGGGTCGTGACTGAAACAGTTGGCTATTTCATTATAGCAAACATGTAGGTGGCCTTCCTCATGTTTTGAGATCCAAGAGAGGAGCTGTGACTTTACCGACACCTTTGAGGGGAGAGGAGTCAATCCTTTGCAGAAGTGGGGTCACGTCAGCTGTGCCGTACACAGCCTGCGCTGACAGCAAGCCCTTTCCTCTCCGCTGCTTTGAAGTTACAGGCTCCATCTTTCGGCAGGATCAGATCCGAGTGGTGAGATGGCCCTTGGTTCGGGCAACTTAAGATCTGTCTGTAGTTTTTTGCACCTGTTTGATTGTGGTATTTATAGCTCATTTTTACCTGTGCTTTCTCTTCGACATAATAGTTACCAGCAGCCTTCCTTGCTGGTACCGGTTCAGCTCTGAGGGAAACACTGGGTGTAATTTGGAGGATGATTAGGGTGAGATCAGGTCTTGAAACCCGAGTCAAGTTAATGATGAAACATGAGTTTTGTTAATAATACATTGTAATTATTACTGCCAGCAGGGCAGATATCTCGTATTTCTCATCTTTTAGCTTGAGGATCCTGGTTACAGTGATCCGTTCAACTTCTTGGCTGTTCTGCCCCTTGCTCGGGTCTGCGAAAGGAAGATGTCCCATCTCCTCCACCAGATTTCCGCTCGAGCTTTCCTGGGTAGAGCAGTGCCTACCTGGGATACGTGATCAACAGATGAAGGAGCAGAGCGTTAATAATACAAGACACCTAATTGGACCTGCCCTTTCGCCCAGCAGCGAGGACATATGTCAGTGCGCAGCAGGCGCCCGGCCCGTGGCAACCTGCTCCCACCTCCTGCAGGTCTTCACGAGGGAAAAACTACGTGCCGAGCTGAGCCGCTTGCCTGCTGTAATTGCCAATAAAGCATTAATCCGAACCTTCTGTAGACTGCCGCTATTGCTCGCACCCGCAGCGATGCCGGGCCAGATTGGAGAGGTGACATAAATCATGGCGTGCGCTAGGGGTTGGTGAGTGGGAGGGAAGGGAGTGCACGCCGGTGAAAGTGACACCGCGCAGGGGCGGGAGGGGGAAGGCTGCGGCAGGAAAAGCCACCTGCGGCAGGATGTAGGAAGATGTGAGATAGCGCAGCCCCTCGTCACTTAACGCCAGCTCTTCTTACCACCTCCCGTGGCTCCCGTTGCAGCCTCCCTCCCCTGCTGTCCTCTGCTGTCCCAGCGCCCGCCGCCTCCGTGGGCCCTGCCGTGGGGTGACCCAAGCCAGGGCACGAAATGGGTGGTACCATCACTGTGTGTTGGCTGTTGTTTTGTGGGAGTCGCTGTCGTGGAAGCGCTGTCCTGCCTGAATCACAGAATCACAGACCGGTAGGGGTTGGAAGGGACCTCTGGAGATCATCTAGTCCAACCCCCCTGCCAGAGCAGGGTCACCTAGAGCAGGTTGCACAGGAACGCGTCCAGGCGGGTTTTGAATGTCTCCAGAGACAGAGACTCCACCACCTCTCTGGGCAGCCTGTTCCAGTGCTCTAATAATAGTATGACATGGAACGTCCCTTTGGTCAGATGGGGTCCAGTGTTCTGTTACCCTCAAAGTAAAGAAGGTTTTCCTCATGTTGAAATGGGAATTTCCTGTGTTCCAGCTTGTGCCCGTTGCCCCTTGTCCTGTCGCTGGGCACCACTGAAAAAAGTCTGGCACCATCCTCTTGACACCCACCCTTTAGATATTTACAAGCATCAATGAGGTCCCCTCAGTCTTCTCCAGGCTAAACAGACCCAGGGCTCTCAGCCTTTCCTCGTAAGAGAGGTGCTCCATTTCCTTGAGGTCCTCCATTTTCTTGAGGTGCAGACACCCCCAAGTCCCAGCTCTCACCTCACCCGTGCCACGTGCTTGTGGAGGCACAAGTTAGGGACTGACTTACACTCAGGAAAATAACTTTGCAACGCTCACAGTTTAAATATTGGCCAATGGAGAAAGCCCATAGCGGGAACTTGCCGAAAAGAAGAGCTACCACCCCATTTTGGTTTACTTCTGCTCATTATCTTACCTATGTCGTGACTGCGTGTGGTGTGTGACACTGAACAATGAAAGGTTTCATAGCGTTGAACACACTGTGGGGTTTGTACCAGTCCAGCAGATCCTCATCATGGTTTGGGCAGCAGAGAAGGGAAGGAGAAGGCGTGTGGGCAGCCCTGGAGCCCCTGGGGAAGGAGGGAGGTGGCATTGAACAGGGCTGGGTTGGATGTGGCAACACAGACCCATGCCCTGCGCCAGGATGACCCGTGGCTTCCTCTTCCCACCCCGACTGCCGTTGGTGCCACTGCACAGCAAACCCCCACCAAGGGGTGGATCTGACCCAGAAGTTGACATTTCTTTCCCTCACATTATTTTCCACTCAGCCCCTTCCCTGTTTCCAAGCTGAATTTGTGCACGGTTAAAGCTGACTCTTGTGGGGACACTGAAAGCCAGAGGCCTGTCTGGGTGCAGGGGGGCTGTGGTGGCACCTCACCATGGCAGCCCCCCAGGGCCGGTGCAGCAGCGCTGCCGGTTCCCGCAGCCCCATCGAGCCAGGGGCAACTGCTGGGCTCTGCCGCCGGCCCCGGGAGGGGCAGAACTTTGGGGAAAAAGCACCAGTCTATTCTACACAACTTTGGAAAATACCATGTAATAACAAGTATTTTCTTAAGTGTACAGTGAAGGTAATTTTTCATTTGTCTAATAAGCTTTCCTGCTGTTTTTTAAATTTCATCTTCTCCTTTGTACATTTTTCTTTAAATAGGTAAAGTCTTAAAAAGATAGGTAATATATAGCTGTTACTTAAAATTTCTGCTCCAAATCTGAGTGGGGATATAGGCTGTGGTTCTGATCACTATGCTTTTGGCTTTATTACTTAAGAGTGGTTTGGGGTATGTGGTCCCATCTCCTATTAAGTTTATGTAAATGTACTGCCAGAGTATGGTCTTCAGTATTTAAACCTACTAATAATTATTTTTACATTCATATTTCCTCTAATATAATAACATTTACTCTTCATTTCAGATGAAAATTAAATTGTCTGAAGAATAATATCATCAGCTGATTTGTCTTACATCACAATGTTTATCTATTCTAGTAAAAAATCAGTGACTATTAAATTTACTGCGAAGGCATTGGATGAAAAGACAAAACTATGATGCTGAACAAAGAATGGTTGTATCAATGGGAATTAATCACAGCATATTGAGAGAAGAGCAGGCTCTCAATTTCCCGCTGGATATAATGTTAAAAATACAATCTTATTAACTTCAATTACTTTTTTTTTTAAATTTTAAAATCAGAACAAAATAAAAATTGTGATGTCAGAATAATAATTTTCATTAAATCTTCCGTATGAATTCGTCAATGACTTACAGTGGGCTTTTTTTCCTATTGTAAATGAGAGAAAAGGTCTGGTATAAACCTGTGCATTTTTGTTTAAGCCTGGCCCCAGAACGACTGTTGTGAGGTATGTGGAGCCACACAGGAAGGCTGCATAATAATGAAACAAAACCCTCATGTAAGCATCAGCCAAAGGAGTCATGATATTAAATAGAAAAACCATAATTGTAGAAAAGACCATTTCCTTGCACAGCTCACGCAGAGCACTAGAAAGTTGGCACGTGCATTACTTCCAGTAGTAGTATTGCAGTAACGTACTTTAAACAGTTGCAGACACTCTTAAGAGGCTCCTTGGGACTGGGCTTGCCTTCCCTTTGGGTTAGGGGGAGCAAAACTCAGGCTGTGCAGAAGCCCAAAGTCACCCTGGAAAGAGACGTTGCTGAGCATCTCTGAACATCTCTGCCGAGCATCTTTGTGGCTCATCCGATTGCAATTAAATCCCTAAAAGTTTCAGGACTCCTGGCACAGTAAGGTGGGGTGAGCAGTGGGCTCAGCGTGTGGTTGGCCTGGCACCGTGAGCATGGCTAGCAAGTGCCGGTGGTGCGAGCCCTCCTGTTCCTGCGCGTGAGGCAACGCTTTGGCTGCCGCCGAATGGAGCAGGTAAATGGTGCGTGGTGTCGGAGCGGGGATCTCTGCTCAGCGGCGCATGTGTGCCAGCTGACAGGCACAGGTACAACACCAGCACTTGAAAGGCACATTCATTAGTTCCTGTAAATACAGGTGTTTGGGAATCAGAGATTCAAATGTGTGGTTGGAAGCGCTTCTTGATATTGCTCATACATATCAGATGGTCATTTATACTCGTGCCACTTTATTAGGCAGCATTGAGTGCTTTCAATGGGCCTAAGTTATAGTTACACCCTTCCGAAAAGCTCCTTTGTGCTGGTAAACTGACGTAAACTCGCCTCAGAGTAGATGAGACTTGCAGAACAGGGCTGTGAAAGTGCAACTGCGTCTGGTCAGTCTTTCGGGCTGTGTATCTGCTTCTGGTGGGGCACGGCCTTCTCCCGGGGGCAGCGCTGGCTCAGGCAGTGGAGCTGGCATAGGACGTGTCCCCCTTCCGTCAGTTCCCAGAGTCTCATCTCTGGTCCCTGGAGGAGTTTGCTCTGTTTTTGCTTCTGAATCTATTTCCTAGTCCAATCCATATTAGGATGCCTTAAGAGCAAACTCTCGTCTATTCGTGACGGGATGTCAGGATACACAACCCACGTAGACGATCTACCTGGACTTTTCACATTTAATCTTTCGGTAATCTCGGTGAAAAAGGGACAATTTCAAAATCTGAATTTTCCCCCTTCATGTTCTCAAGTTTCTCAAGTTATGTTTAGAAACAGGAAACTCTTTTACATAAAGGTAAGATTGTGTTTTTAACAAGAAAAGTTGGTGTTAGACCGGCTAAATATACCCACACAGTCATACTCAGTGGGTAGTCCTGGCTATTTTTAGGCTTTATTTTTGCCTCTCCTTATTTTTATTTTTTTTAGTGACACCTCCACTGTACCTTCAGCTGGTAGTGAGGCACTGCTTCCTGCGCCGGTATGAAACTTGCAATTACAGGAGGAGTCAGTCTTGTCAGGTGTCATTTATCACGCGTTGCAGAGGGCTGGTTTCAGTGAAGGAAGAACAAAGCTTAGTAAAAAGAGAGAGAGGGAGAGAGAGGGAGAAGCGTTCTCTTAATAATTTGCCCTTTGCAACAACAGACCCTTATCTGATCACCCACGCTCATCTGGCTGCTGACGCTGTACTTGCTTCATTAGTAGGAGCTATTTTTACACCTTTTGTGTCTTTTGAGGAACCGAGTGGGCCTGCTGGCTTGCAGTGATTCACTGTCTCCGGGCGAACAGGGTGTCCTCAAATCCTGGAAGGGGAGGGGGGTAGGAAGAGAGAAGTAGGGGGAAGAGTTCAATTGAATAAGCAAGTTGATTAATTGTCTTAGGTTAGGTCTGAGTGCTAAAACGTGGCGCTTCAGTCTTAAGGAAAATAGCCGATCTGCTTTTGGTTTACAAGGCAGTTTTTCAGATTGTTAGGAGCTATCCCAAGGAATGTTTAGTAATTAATTAGTTTCAGTGTAGCTGAGCAAACATGGAGCCCCACATGCTTGTGTGTGTACTCTATGCGTTTATTTTCCTGTCTGCGAAGGGGGTGTGGGGGGTTGGACTAGGGAGTGTTTGGGACTTGAACTAGATGATCTTTAAGGGTCCTTTCCAACCCAAACCCTTCTGTGATGGTATGTTGGTGATTGATACCTTCTTTCATTTGTGGTGTACAAGAGTCATTGGTGTATCACGAGCACCCAAGAGACTTTTGGACCACGTCTTTAGCTGATTTCACTTCCACTTTTGCCAATGGAAAAAAAGCTAAATTTGGTGGAGTGGGCCAAGCACGATGCAGAAGAAGGAGAACCCTGGAGGTTTTTAGAGCTGAGCAGTGGTTGCTTTCCCTTTTGATGGACCATCAGCCCTGAAAATGTTCTCTTAGAGCCTGCCGAGCTCCTGCCTGGCAGCTGAAACTAAGATTTTTGCTGTCCTTACTTAGACTTTTCCTGGGTAGGAGCGATTTGGTGTCCCATTGTGTCACTTATTAAGTACATGATAATGGCTTGACATTGCAGGTTTCCTTGGAGCAGTTTCAAAAGTCAGTGTGATGTGGGATACATGTATGAAACTTTAAGGTGCTATTTGTACTAGGAGTGCCCTGTGGTACTGCACCCTGCTCTAACCTTGTCTGATAGATAGTCATCATGAAACCTGAGCAGTGCCTTTCCAAGAAATGTTTTGGGTTTTATTATCTTGTGCTTGTTGAGAATCTGTAACCGAGCCGTCAGCTTGGCCTGTCCCTCAAATATCAGCACAGCCCTGTGAAAGAAGAGAGGTTTTATATGCGGATTCAGGCATCTTGGTAGACCTTCATCTTTTTAGAAGTGTTTGTTCAAAAGAGTGGAGTTCATGTTAATAAACACAGTTGATTTGTGTTTTGTAGCAAAGGGTGGAATTTCATGTATACCTAAAAAACACAGCAGAAAGTGCATACTATTTTACTGAAATTTTTAAGAGGTGTTCTAATGCAATTGGATATTATACATACTGACTTCTGGTGCTTCATGCAATAAAAAGAAGGAAAGTACTGTAAAATACAGCCAGAATAATTTTAAAGAGCTCTTTTTTTTTTTTCTTTTTTCCCCTGCTAGGCATCCTGAGGGTTGTAAAGAAAGCAGCATCCTTAAACGTGCAGTCTAATTAATGTATCTTATATTAGCGTTGTAGTGGTCAGAGTCTTCAGGCAATGCTAAATGACTACATTTGCTATGGCAAAATACCTGTATTGAGTCACTAGTCAAAATGAAACATTTTGGCTGCAGAGGAGTGACTGTAGTGACATCTATGCGATATATAGGATTTGGGGCTTAACAGTTGATCTCAGCTGAACTTGAACAAAATATTCAGAATGGATTGAAATAAAACTGCCGCAAAGGCCCATTCCACTATGGGTGCAAAAAAATGGAAAAAAAAATGGTAAGAACATGCTACTGATGTTTAGCATGCGTCTGTTTTTGTTTTGACATGTGGTGACCACAGGGCTTAGTAAACAATGACAGGTTTTAAAATAAGCTTGTATAATAATTGGTGTGAGTGAAAAACAAACGCAAGCTCAGATACTATAAATGTCTTCCTATGTAATCCTTCCCAGGGAGAGGGCGTCTGTCGGAGGCAGTGCATTTGCTCATTCAAGAAAGTGTTTGAAAGACACTGATATTTTTATGTGAAATGCAAGTGGCTTCTTCTGACACGGTGTGAAAGGAGGCATATCTGTTCACAAAATCTGCCGTGGTTGCATAATTAGGATTGCGTAACTTTTAAACTAAAAGCACCTCACTTCCCAGAAAATTCAGTGAGATTTTCCCTCTAAGATGAAAATGCTAGGCAAAGGCCTGATCTTTGCCTTGTTTTTCCATTTGGCAACAGAATAATAATTACGGAGTCTTTCAACATGATGCAGTATTTATACAAATTTTGATTATTTTTTTACCTAGGAAAACTTGGGGAAAAGCTGTATGGTATTTTAGCAGGGACTTACCAACACAGGTCTGCGCTCCCCAGCTGCTGCCCATGGTTGCAGTTCTTGTGTGAAAATGAAGAGGCATTTCAGACTTTGCATGTCATTTCAGTTAGGAAAATTGTTGTATCTGACAACTTTAGCAGCTTGAACTCTCCAGTGACACTGTTCTTACCCTTCTTACTGTGGATGGTGTTTTATAAATCTAGAAATGACTACAAACCGCATCCACATGGGAATCTTGGTCTTTGCATACACTTTATCTGTCACAAGTGCTGCTAAATTCATAGTTTAGTTAATCTGTCCTTTCTAAGGTGTGAAATCTCCCTTTCTGATTAACACTTTTCTTTGTGTTGAATTGAGAAAAAATTCTTTAGTCTCAGTAATTTTCACCAGTTCTGACAAATGCAAAACTTTCCTTGCAATCCCAATGGCATCACATAGCATCCTTGGTTAATATCTGAGCCTTTGCTTTTCACAGATTGTAGGTATTTAGCATTTGGGGAGCTACATAATGCCTATTAGTTTACACGATGATAGTTTGGCACCAAGAGCAGGGCCAAAGCTGCATTTCTTTTCTACACTGCAGGCATGAAAAAAAAGGTAATCACACCTACAAATGGTGATCAGAAGCTATTTCACACTTTATCGGTTTAGCACAGTATAGAATCATAGAATCATAGAATTGTTAGGGTTGGAAGGGACCTTAAAGATAATCTAATTTCAACCCCTGTGCCATGGGCAGGGACACCTCCCACTAGACCAGGTTGCTCAAAGCCCCATCCAGCCTGGCCTTGAACACTTCCAGGGATGGGGCTTCCACCACCTCTCTGGGCAACCTGTTCCAGTGTCTCACCACCCTCATGGTGAAGAACTTCTTCCTAATGTCCAGTCTGAATCGACCCATCTCTAGTTTTAATCCATTGCCTCTGGTCCTACCATTACCTGACATCCTAAAAAGTCCCTCACCAGCTTTCTTGTAGGCCCCCTTAAGATACTGGTAGGCCACTGTAAGGTCTCCTTGGAGCCTTCTTTTCTCCAGACTGAACAAGCCCAACTCTCTCAGTCTGTCCCCATAGGAGAGGTGCTCCAGCCCTCTGATCATCCTCGTGGCCCTTCTCTGGACACGTTCCAGTACGTCCATATCCTTGTGTTCAATTGCTGTGGCTCAGAAGAAAGTGAGATAGAGTTGAGTTTCTGCTGACAAAGAGAGCAGCCCAAGAATTAAGAGCTCATTTGTATCTCAGTACTGCTTTGGGTACTACTGTACATTTTTAATGTGAATTTAGTAAATAGTGTTTACTTACTGCT
Organism: Larus michahellis; assembly: GCF_964199755.1. Lineage (NCBI taxonomy): Eukaryota > Metazoa > Chordata > Aves > Charadriiformes > Laridae > Larus > Larus michahellis. The sequence goes on from NC_133898.1 coordinate 65,701,500, forward strand.
TAACTCACCCTTGAGAGAAACTCATTCTTCTGTAGGTTAGGACCAATGGGATTAGGCATCATATAAACCTAACTTCAGCCATCAAAATAGTGTTTAAAGAGGGGCTTAGTGGTGGACATCTCTTTCTGACTGTTCTCTGCATGGGAGCTGCTCTCACTCTCCTAAGTCACTGTGTACTATGATTCAAAAGAAAATGGGGGGAGGAAGCAAAACAACTGTGATATTTTTGTTGCCTTCTGAAATTTTGATAACACTGGAAGAGCTGTCTGTCTGATCTGCCGTTGCTCTGCCATCACATTTTAAAGTCCACATGGGAAATGATTGGTATTTTACTCATCCGTTTTCATATTTTAACCTGTTCCCCTAGGAAATAAGTAACAGCATGAGATTAGCAGTTTATATAATTCTCTTATTTAGTTTCATATCTGAATAATCCCTATAGAGGTAGATTGAGGATGTCCGCGTCGGAAGACAGTCATTTAGAACAGGTAGATTTTGTATTATCTGACATGCCTGAGCACCTCTGACAGACTCTTATGCGCACAGCAAGGGTAGGCGATCAGAAACAAAATATTTACCTGATCCGTTAAAAGCAGTGGGATCAGAGAAATCAATTAGCTGCTAATTGGCTGACAAGATTGTTTGTCCTGTTGGCTGTTTTGGCATCTCTTTGATAGCAGGTTTTTGTTCAATTCAAGGAGAAGTGTGATTTGTTTGCAAACTTTTACCTATAAAGGAAATGTTTCAGATGAATTTGGCTCCTCTGTAGCTTTTTCTCCCCCCTTTTTTTTTATAGCCATCCTGTGGAAATAAGTCTGTGTTCAGTTGGACTTTGGCAACGTGAAAGCTTTTTTTATACATTTTTTCCATCCGGTAGTAATGTGTACATTGTGTATGATGCTGAAACAGGAAATAGTGATGTGCTTGAAGTGAGCAATGCTCCTTCTACGGCTTCTTAAAATGCACTCAACTTGAATTTAAGTGTTTTTGGGGGTGCTATTTTTCTATGGAGAGTGGCAATTTAAAATTATATTTGAGATACTTAACCTAGCAAAAACTGAGTGTTTTGCTGCATCTGTGCTCTAAGCTTTTCTGATGCAAACCAGCGTCTCTTAAAGAATTGCCCATGTTTTCTTACTACCGGGTAATCGGACATTTATTGCAATATATGTTATAAATTTCTCTGTAGACGTCTTGGAAGTGTTGGATTAATTTATTTTCACCTTGTAAAAAATAACTTCAGATGCTTAGTATGTAGGATGCAAGAGCCTAAACCTAAGTGATGTCTGATTCTGTTTGTTTTTATGAGGAATAAATCTGGAATTATGTCCTTGGGTTTGTGACTTATTGCCTCAGATTCATACCAGGATAATGTAGAGCGAAATTTGGCTCTTTTACTTGCTGTTGGAATGATTTGTCTCCTTTTAGTTGCTTTGTGTCAAACCTTGTATCTGTTCAAAGCTCCTTGAAATCAAATGAGAGACTCTTATTTTGTACCTGATTTCTCTGTAAAATCACCGCAGAAGGGATAGAGTGTGCCTGACCTCTGATTCGGTAGGATCACATTCAGAGGAGGGAAGGACAGCCTTGTTCTTCTTCACGGCATATACCCATTGACATTTCTATGAAATGTCTGAGACAGGTATAAGTTCCTACAGTTAAGGTTAATGGTGTTAGAGTACAACAGATTTGTTTATTTATTTGTTTTCTTCATTGGCTTCAGTGTGCTTTTAAGCAAAGAGGTTCCAGTTACCTTCTTCAACATACTCAGATAATGGTCTCAGATAATAGTTTGAATTATCTGAATTAAGAAGATTAAGGCGAGTCTGGTAAAGCCTTAAAATGAATGAAATAACCAATACTACTACAGTTAACTAAAATGTGCTGTTATATACCATCTCTCAACAGCTGCGATTCTAGAATAGTTCTCAAAGTACGAGCCAGATTTAGTGCGAGCACTGAAATAATAATCGCACAAATCAGGATGCCAGGCTTTATACCGCTTCTAGTTTTATGTGCACAGACCTTGTTCCTTGAAAACAGCAACTACCAGGGACACATACGTGCGTTCATAGAAACCTGAGAGTAAGAGCCTGAAGTTGGTGTTTGGTCACGGCGAGCTTGGAGTCTACCCTTGATGCGTCTGTAACTGGATCCTCTCAGTCAGTCCCCTCCGTTCCTGGCTGCTTGGGGAATCCATGTCAGCGCAAGCGTTAATGGAGAACAGGTCCTGCCCTGTAGCTTCTCCTCAAGTAAGCTTAGTACAGTTTCTTTGATCATTTAATAGTAAATGCACTATGTACTATGTGTGCTTCTTGAGCAGTATTTGTTTTTGTATTGGTTAGTACTTTTAAATGACATTTAAAAAAATACATTGTAATGATTGGTTCCGCTGCCCAAATTTAAAAAACATGTGTGTTATTCTAAATGTTTCAGGGTATTTTCAAAACTGATTCTCTGGCTGGTTTTGGAGAATGGCAGTACATTTAGTAAAGCACTGAAATCCGGAGGCCAGGCAGAACATCTGTGGTGGAATTAAATGAAAAAAATTAGAGTAGTATCTTCAAATGTGAAGAGGTAACAATAGCAATTACAATATAGAAAGTGTTAGATTTAAATAAATACACCTAGCCTGTTTTAAAAGGGCTGCCTTCTTGGAATTGCGTATGTAAAAGGATATCTTAAACTCCTGCCAAACTGCAGCAAAAGCACAGGCATCCTTGCATTCCCCAGTAATTCAAGACTTTGCCAAGTGCCAGTGGTTGACATAGGAATTTACAGTCATTCCTAGAGGTGTTCAAATAGACAGGTAGAAGGCCAGCTTCAAAACCACAGTCAGATGGGACCCCCTAACCAGGGGCTGTTGGAAATGCAAAGAGAATCTCTCTGATCAAGAACGGGAAGCCTTTTTACAGAAATTAGAAATTTAAGAAGTGTTTCTCCTTGCTTGTCTTTTTAGGAAGTACAGTTCAAAGACCGCAAGTGTGGTGTCAAGTAGTATAAAAAAGCTTGCAGTTGGTTATCTTTTTTTTCATTTGTGTAAAATCTCAAAACCATATAACCCAAGGACTGCATTCCTTTTGTTATGTTGCTACATAACATCCGCAGCCCATGAATGAATGTGTAACCTTGTGCAGAAGGATGAACAAACGCTTGTCTGTCTTCACGCCAGTTATATCCTTCAGTTCAGAGGTGCACACTGACTGCTGCTTGAGAGCTCTTCTTCAGACTTTGCCCACCTATGACTTTGCCTAGGTAGAAGAAGCTGTAAATCCATGTTTTATTAGGGTTCCCAGTCTTTATTTTTCACTGGGATGTCAACACCAAACAGCTCTTTGGGGAATATCCTTAGTGGGGCAGAGGGAAACGTGGGGTAGGACAGCAAGCCAAAGGTGTGCTTTCTTCCCAAAAGGCCAAGGCAATTTTCTTGGTTGCAGGTGGGGAAGAGCTCAGAGGTGGCCTCTCTTTCTTGTAAAGCTGCTTGGCTGCTGGGCTTATCCCAGACATAAACTAGACTTGCCTCATAAGGGTCTTGGCAGAGCACAGTGCATGAGTGTAAGGATTTCATAGGAGCCACTGCAGCTTGTCTGTGCTAACGCTTGCCCTATAGATATGAATTCTTCAGGGGCCAGTTACTGTGGTTTTAGGCTGGCTTTGTGCTGGCAGAGCTGGACAGAAAAGATTTAAAACAGGGCTGGATCTGACCCTTAGTCCTTACGCTAGAGTCAATATTTATTCTGTATGGTGCACTCAGGATTTAGCCTGGAAGACATAAGCTTCCAATTTGTTCACTTGCAAGAGCCGTAATATGAGCTACAAATTGAGAAGTAGTAGAAGTTGTATTTTGCCAAATTTTATTTTAAAGCTGTTGAGTGTAACCATTTTAATGGTCTGAAAAAAAAGAGGGGAAAAAAAAAAAGAAAGGAAGGAATAATCTTGGAGCTCTGCAGTCAACCAGATATATGTCCCCTGCATGCAGCACACAAAGGCACCTTAGGAAAAGGAGAGACAGGATAGTACTCCTTTCTAGAAAGTTTTAAAAGTCTTGATTTAGTAGGTGCATCTGACATAAATACGGCTCCCAGTTTCCCAGTAATCTTCTCGTATTCAAAGTTTTCACAGAAGTAAAATGTCCGGGTTTGAAATGGGTAGATAGTGCAGTTAGTGTGGCTGGGGGAGCTGGCTCCTGGGCTGCATTCCTACTGGGAAACCTGGCTTGGCCCCCGGCCAGGCAGGACTTTGCAGCTCCTGTCAAATGATGTGCTCAGCGCAACTCCCGTACGGCTTCTGATCCGTGTAGGTGGGCTCCTCTTAGTCACCCCAGCGGAGCTGAACCATGCCAAAGGTATTAAAGAAAACACTCGTTTTTATCATCCTTAGTTCCTTAGTTTGAAATATGTAGTACTTGAAATATAGGGAGTTTCTGTTTATTGAGTAGTATATCTGTGATGAAGACCAATGTTGAAAAGTATATTTACAGTGTTTTCTAAGGGAGAAACAATCAGTTGAAAAATGGAAGTCTGTTGTTGGCTTAAGCAAGGCTGCGGATGCAGGCGGATGAGGTAGAGGCTTGACTGGAAAAAACCAGAGAGAATGCAAACTAGCTTTGCAGTGTCTTAGATTTCTCCAGTTAGGCCAGTCTCCCATTAGAGAGGGGAAAAAAACAAAAAAAACCCAGAAACCGAAAGAAATAATACTAAAGCCATCTTTGACACAGGATGGATGGCAGCTCAAACCAAACCAGAAATGATTATGTTGCTTCTGGAAAGGGATTTATTTTCCCCAGGAGAGTGACTCTGACCAAACTTAAGCCATCAATAATCCCTGTAATTAGCCTATACCTGTTTCATAGTGTAGGTTGAAAAATTATATAGAACATTCCGAAAATAGCAGGACCGCAGAGTGGCTTGAACTCTGTAATGGAGGTCTCAGTCCAGAACAGAAAACTGTTGGAAGCATATTAGCATCATCTTTTGCTCAAATAAAACCATTACTGTCACATTTCTGTGTCTGGCAGACTTCTCTAGAGGTGCTCTCGGTAGAGGGAGTATGGAACAGCAAGGATACTCCCATCTTGTAGAAGTTTCTTCTTCACCATTTGCAAAATTGCCTAATAAGGAGAAAAGTATTTTTCTTTGAAAAAGGTGAATAACTTTATGCTCTGTCAGTGAGGAGCATTCCCTCTCATCCCTGTTTCTGCTTCTCAAGACACGCATTTTCCTTTACATCCATGCTCATACACTGGCATCATTACTGACCCGAGGTTCAGTTTAGCTCAGCTGCTGAAAATGTTTTGCCACTTACCTGGTATTTCCTCATAAGGCACTGCAGAACTGCTCCGTAGTAACCACTTCTGATATATTGTAAATCGCACAAGAGGATTTCTTTTTCCATTTGTAAGGACACTTTTTATTTGAGGAAGCGGATTAGGAAAATTAAAGAAAAGTTTTACTTGGATTACTTTTTCTTTTTTCTTTTAGAGAATCAGACAGGAGAGTTATTTAAAAAACCATTAGCACGTCAAAGCTGAATGACATTATGACCTAAAATATTCTGGTTTGCTGTTATTTTGTTCTAGATGGGATTTCTCTATAGTTACAATTTAAAAATATGTTATCCATATTTGACTAAAGCAACAGTCCGTTAGCTATCGCTGTCCTAACTACTGATGTTATTTGTACTAGTAAATAAAGAGTTGATAACAGGTGGCACAGTAGAGATTCTATTTGCGTCAAGTCATGGGGCTTTACTAACGTCCATTTGTTCTTTGAAAGTGTTGTTAATTACAAAGAATTTAAAATTATTTTTCAAGTTTTGATGATTCTTTTCTTTTATAGACTTTACGATTTTATCATCTGTTGGTTTTATTCAATGGAGAAAGCATGAGTGCTCTAGCTGTTTTTGTGGCAGTTTCTAATTGAGGATCATTATAGTAGCCTATATCCCATACTCTGAAGATAATAGCCCAGCTATTTCTAAAGATCTGTTCTTTAGAGATGCTCTGAATGTTGTCCTGAATAAAAACCATAAAGGAAAGCCATAATTGTTGCTTTTGTTATCACAGTTGAACAAACAGCCTTTTTAATGAACCAAAAACCAAAATCCGTTTTCAAGATAAGATAGGCTGAAAAATGGAAGGGAGGGTCCTCCTTTAATGGGAGAAATGCTCTTTAGGGCAGGGAGGTGATGTTCTGGCTCCCTTTGTCAGGGGTGTTCTCTGTGCCAGTTGTTTCTGCAATACCAAGAGCAGCCTGTGTCTGGTGATGGTCAGACAGGTGGCAAATCAGGGCAGTCACAGAAGTCTTTTAGCCATTTGGTATTTGGTCTGTAGGTTTCTTCTTTGAGAAGGCAGCCATATATTCATGAGCAGTGTCCCACCGATGTTAAGTGATTTGGAAACCTACTTGCGTTTCACTACATTTTCTTGTACCTTAGTGGTGACACCCTGACCGGGATTTCTTTCTGGTCCCTGAAACATTTAATGAGAGGCTGGGAGCCTAAAAGCATTAGCTGGAAAGAGGCACTGAAAAGGGATTTGCCAATGGGATTCAGGGATAATCCAGGCTTAGCAAAGGCATAGGAATGAAGAGGGACATTGGCAGCTCTCTTTTTACTGATTCAGAAAGGTGAGATTGCATTAGTTTAGACTTGCAGTTATTCATCTACAAACTAGAAACATAAATACTTTAAAAAGACTCTCACTCATTATTCTTCAAATGTGGTTGCTCGGACCTCTAAGTCACAACGTGACATTTTCCCAGTGGATGGATAAATGAAATTTTCAGGCCTCTACTGTAAAGAAGAGAAAACTGTCTTCAGTGTCTACACTTAATATCAAGAATTTGTTATGACTGTATTTTTTTTTTCTACAGGAAATTTGAAGATAGTCATGCCTATTAGCTACCTAGAAGATGCAGGTAATTGTTTTATATTCCCATTCCCTGCGTGTTTTCCTCCACTTTGCTTATGTTTCCTCAAGCCAAATTCAGTTTTTCCATTGTAAGAATGAAAAATATTCCAGTATCTCTAATACTTAATTTTTTAACCTTTTCCTTGCTGTTGTAAAATTGTGACTGCCTTTATGGTTCTCACGGTTTCATCCCGAAAATATCCTGTGTTTGGATAATACGGAAGCAGGAAGCCTACATTATTCTTCAAATTCAAATGCTCTACTTGTCTATGAAAATCATACCTCTGAGCTTTTCTTCTTTATAATAGAACTGTGGAAACCTATTGCGTTTAAGCATAAAAAGTGTGTGCATAGCTGGATGGAAATGTCTCGACAGAGAAATCTAAAATGCTAAAGTCACATAAACACAGTTATAGCTCATTTCTCTAATACGTGTTTTCCCTCTAGCAAGACACTCGCTAAAATTTAATATAGTGATTGGAAGGTGTGGAAAGGAACCGATAGTGTTGTGTTCAGAATGCTTATTTGACGTCCGTCTTTTGACTGTTTAAAAGTAGTTTAAAAGGGTGATCAACACCTTCTTGTAAAACCAGAAGTACGTCACGTTAGCCATCTTAAATTTTGGTATATGCTCCAAGTAGTCATTTAGGATTTCTGCCTAGCCAACAGTGAGAAACAGGCATCTCCAGAGTGGAGGGCCATGTGCATAGACGTCCTCTGTGTCTGAAGCACCCATCACGATACAGAAAGATTTCTCCTCTGGGAGTACTGATCACCCTCCTCTGACTCTAGAGGAAGACCAGGTGACAAAAGTGCATGTCTGAGCTGTAGGTGAGTAATACTGGATAAGGTAGTTGCCACCCACGGTGTTAGGACTCTATTTTCAGCAGTGATTTGCTGAAAGAGCTTTGAAAGTAGGTATTGGACTTTCTGAGAATCAAGCCTTTAAACTGTCCCCAGAAATCCTTCCAAAGCTACTATTCAATTTGGAAAGTGTAGATCCTTGTTTTCTCTTCCTAGGGCTTTTATTGAGTAGTGATTGTGCTTGTGTACAGTCTCTGGAGACAGTCTTTACTGTGTCTCCTGACAAAAGGGGATTTGTGAAATGTAGTTACCTTTACTGGAGTACCTCGGTATTTTTCATGAAAGGCTCAATGGAAGTGCAGCTGACTGCATCGATGTTATTTTGCATGGCTATATTAATTGGTGCATGTGGTTTCTTTGTTCTTTGCTTTTTCCTTACAGACACCTGTGTCACCATGGAAGAGATGAAGAGAACTTTGCTCTAGTAGATCACAAATATCCCCGGGTCATTCTGCATCTCAGTATTTAATAACAATGGAAATTGTCCAAATGCTATAACAAGTCTTTGCAAATGTATAATAAACTGTTTAGGAAAGTTCCTGCCATGAGCAGAAGTGTATAATACTCACATTAGTGTACAGACACAAATCTAATGCCTATAGACTACTGTGTGGAAAGTTCCAAAGAGAAAGAAAAGTCTGTGAACTTGCAACAGCCCTGGAAAAATGGGAGCAACAAAACTTTAAAAAGCACAGCTTTGGACACACTCCATGTGTCTGCACAGCTTTCAAGTGAACTAGCACTTAAGACCTTGTGTAACAAAATGGACTCTGGGGACACAGCTATAGGGCAAAAAGCTACCTCAAGGTCTGGAGAAACTGCTAAAGTACCAAGTAGATGGAGGCAAGAACATTCAGCTGTTATTAAGATGAGCACTTTTGGCAATCAAGAAGTACAGAGGCAACCACAAATAGATCACGAGCAAATTGGAAACACAGCATCAGCACAACTTTTTAGTTCTGGGAAACTGGTATCATCGAATGAAGCTGCACAGCAAGTCACGGAGAAGCAATATCCACAGCATCGTCCAAGTCCTTACTCATGTCAACATTCACTTTCTTTCCCACAGCATTCATTGCCACAAGGCTTCTTGCACAACATAAAGCCACATCAGAGCTTGGAAGGCCCTCCGTGGCAGTTTCCTAGCCACTTGCAATCAGTTGCCTCAGAGGACTTGTTTCCTTTTCATATGCATAGCCATAGTGGAGGTTTCTCCAGGAAGAAGATTTCAAGTTTGAACCCCGCATACAGCCAATATTCACAGAAGTCTTTAGAACAATCAGAAGATGCTCACAAAAAGGAGCACAAACCCAAAAAGCCTGGCAAGTACATTTGTCCTTACTGTAATCGGGCTTGTGCCAAACCTAGTGTACTTAAAAAACATATTAGGTCTCATACTGGGGAGCGACCATACCCTTGTGTTCCTTGTGGTTTCTCCTTCAAGACGAAGAGCAACCTTTACAAGCACAGGAAGTCACATGCCCATGCAATTAAAGCAGGACTGGTACCTTTCACAGAGTCAGCAGTCTCCAAATTGGACCTAGATGCCAGTTATATCGACGTGGAAGCTGAAATACATTCAGATGGCGAGCAGAGCACGGACACTGATGAGGAGACCTCACTCCTAGTGGAAGGGTCTGACAAACTGAGCCCTGTCCCACAGCTCCCACTGGACATCGCTAGCAGGAGCAGTTTTCACTCCTCCATGGAAGAGTCCTTGGTGGGGCCGATGAAAGTGCCCATTTTGATAATCCCTAAAAGTGGAATTCAGTTACCCAGTGAGAGTTCACCATATATTGGCTCTGACATATTGCAAAACCCATCCTTAAGTACCAAGTCTGATGACTCTCACACAGTTAAACAGCGACTTGCACTAAGACTGTCAGAGAAAAAAGGGCAAGATTCTGAGCAGTCGTTAAACCTCCTGAGCCCACACAGTAAAGGAAGCACTGACTCTGGTTATTTTTCCCGCTCAGAAAGTGCCGAGCAGCAAATTAGCCCACCAAATACTAATGCAAAGTCTTATGAAGAGATCATCTTTGGGAAGTTCTATAGGATTAATCAAAGGACAGCACTAACAGTAGCCACAACAAATCAGGAACACAGTTTAATGGGTAGAAAGGGCAAAGCAGAACCATTACCTCTTTTAAATAACAGATTAGATGTCAAGATGCTTGAGGAACATATTTCTCAGCTGACTCCAAATAAAGAAGAACTCATTGACTCCAGTAATTTGAGCACTATTAAATCTACACAAGTTTATCCAGGCAGCAATACAGAATCCAGACAATCCCAAACCACCACTTCATCCATCAAAAGTGAATCCAACCTGTACCAAGTCAGTCAGCAGGGCGACGTGCCCGTCTTTCTAGAGCCCCCAGTAGATTCTTCTCCTCTTATCAGAAGTAACTCCATGCCAACCTCTTCTGCAAACAGCCTAAGTATTCCCCCGTCCCTGAGAGGAAGCCATTCATTTGATGAGAAGATGACTGGCTCAGATGATGTGTTTTATCCCGGGACAGTGGGAATATCCCACCAAAGAATGTTGAGAAGACAGGCTGCCTTTGAACTGCCCTCTGTGCAGGAGGGGCACTCAGATTCGGACTATCATGGAAGACCAGGGAAAAATATCATTATTGCTTCCAGCAGACAGACAGCAGGTGACAAAGGAGCATCCTTAAAAGAGAAGAAAGGAGACAAGACCTTTTATGACTATGATGCCAGTGGAAAGCACTACAGGAAGTGGGAAGAATTTGAAGCTCAGAAGCAGAACTACAGGGACTCACCATCCTTATGTGGGATGAACAAGGCGGGAGAGTATTTTGTTGATCCACTCGGACAGTCTCAGGCGGTGCCGTCCATGCTTGGAACAACTTTTGAAAACAGAAAACGCAGGAAAGAGGAGAGTGTTGGAGATGAGGAAGACAGTCCCATGCTTTGCAGCAGTACGACTGGCACCACTGGGGGAATTCAGCCTTTGGACTTTGATCCGAAATCCCAAATTCAGGAAGTGCCAAGGAGTGGATTTGCCCTTCAAGGCCTGGAGAATGCTGCTCATTGCCATGCGGAGCGTTTTGAAATCTGCAGGCCTTACTTGCAGTCTGGAAGCCCGGCAGCTTCTCTGGAAGACTCCTCCTTAACTGCAGAGCAAGAAAAGACTGCAGAACCACTAGCTAGAAAGCCTCCTGGAAATGTCATCTCTGTCATTCAGCACACAAATTCGTTGAGCAGGCCAAACTCATTTGAAAGGTCTGAATCTACAGAACATATTGCATGCCAGCAGGAAAAGATTTATTCACCATCCGAAACATGTGAGAGTGAGATTTGTGAGTCTCCAATGAGCCCAGACCGAGCTCCGCAAACGGAAAATGCTGACACCAGTAAGCCGTCTCCATCCCAGCAGCCTCAGCCGTATCATGTGCAGCCCAGGTTGGTTCGCCAGCACAACATACAGGTACCTGAAATTCGTGTCACAGAGGAGCCAGATAAGCCTGAGAAAGATAAAGAAGTGCAGAACAAAGAGCAGGAGAGACCCACTGAAGAATTCCAGTGGCCCCAGAGAAGTGAAACCCTTTCTCAACTTCCAGCCGAAAAGCTACCACCCAAAAAGAAGCGTTTACGACTGGCTGACATGGAGCACTCCTCTGGAGAATCCAGCTTTGAGTCCACAGGTACAAGCCTCTCTCGCAGCCCTAGCCAGGAAAGTAATTTGTCCCACAGCTCGAGTTTTTCAATGTCCTTCGAAAGAGAAGAGAATATGAAGTTCATCACACCTCCCAAACAAGATGAGTTTGGAAAACAGTCTGAGTTTTTAACAGTTCCAGCTGGTGCTTACTCACTTTCCGTCCCTGGGCATCACCATCAGAGGGAAATGAGACGCTGCTCATCTGAACAGATGCCCTGTCCTCATGCTGCTGAAATCCCAGAGATCCGAAGTAAGTCCTTTGATTATGGGAACCTGTCTCACGCCTCTTCGGCTGGGACACCTACTACGGCACTGTCTCCATCCCGAGAAAGGAAGAAATGCTTCTTGGTTCGCCAGGCTTCCTTCAGTGGTTTTCCAGAGATTTCTCAGACTGATCAGAGCACAGAACAAAGTATAAAGCAAGAGCAGATGGAACATGCACAGGCTGGTCTTCGCTCCTCCCAGCTTGCTTGGCATCACTCCCCTTCCTCTGTACTTCAGCCCATTCAGGTAGATGACTCTGGAAAACAGGCTATTGGCTCTTGTGCTCAGCTTAGTAATAGCTCATCCCACATTGCCCAGCAACAGGCTCTTCTTGCAGACAGCCCGGAAATGTTACGGACTCCCTTGATCCAACAAGCACCTTATATTCCTAACAAACATCCATCAGAGCAGCAGCAGCTATTTGCACATCAGGAAAAAGTCCCATTTCCCACTCTTCATAGCACCTTGTTTCAGTTCCCATATCCAGCTGTCTGCATGGTTCACTTACCACCATCTCAGCAGCCTGTCTTGTGGCAGTCATGCACAGAGCCTCTACACTTCCAGCATCATTTTGTGCAACAGCTGCAGAAATCTTACGTCAAACAGCCTTTCCAAACAGAGGTTCCTCCAAGTTATCACCTGGAACATGCGCCAGAGCTTATTGGAAAGAAACCAGCTGATTATGTGCACGCTAAAGAGCAAGCATACCAGCATTACTCAGGAACATCTGGGCAGTATTCAAAAAATACTCTTGCTAAGTACCAGTCAGACCATAGCATTAAACCAACAGATACCTCCTCTGAGCAGCATCTTCAGACAGATTTTGACTCCCCAGGTGATGGATCTGTACAGTCTTTGCCAGGAACAGTTGTTCCCGTCAGGATTCAAACCCATGTGCCATCTTATGGTAGCGTCATGTACACAAGCATTTCCCAGATCCTCGGACAGAGTAACAGTCCTGCGATTGTAATTTGTAAAGTTGATGAAACTGTTTCACAAAGAACATTGGCAACTAATGCAGCCATGCAAGGAATTGGATTTAACATAGCTCAGATGTTGGGTCAGCATGGAGGGCTAGAAAAATATCCTTTGTGGAAGGTGCCTCAGACACTACCACTCGGACTGGAGCCACCAATTCCCCTGTGCTTGCCTTCCAGTTCTGACATGGTTTCTACCTTGGGAGGAAGCAAACGAATGCTGTCACCTGCCAGCAGCTTGGAACTCTTCATGGAGACCAAGCAGCAGAAACGAGTCAAAGAAGAAAAAATGTATGGGCAGATAGTTGAGGAGCTAAGTGCAGTTGAGTTAACTAACTCGGATATAAAGAAAGATTTTCCAAGAATGCAGAAGCCTCAACTAGTAAGGCAGAGCTGTGCTACTGAGCCAAAAGAAAGTCTGCCATCCATGTCATCCTCTTCACCACTGTCGTCCTCGTCATCTCAAGATTTACCACCTGTCAGCATGGCAACAGCTGACGCTTTCCCGCTGAGCAGGGAGAAACTTTCCAGTTTTGATTCCACGTCACCGGGGCAGAAGTCCAGTGGCCCTTCTGAAGGAAGAGAATCGCCAGAGGAACTGGATGTCGATGAAACAGCCTCAGATATGAGCATGAGTCCACAGAGATCTTCATTGCCACCAGGAGAAATTCAGCCAGAAGACCAGCTGAAACATCAAAAGTTGCCTCTTGGGATGTTGGTCCAGATGTCATCCAATGCCAGTGGGAAATTCACAGGCTCAACCATTCTCCTGACAGACGTGGCAGATTTTCAGCAGATCCTTCAGTTCCCAAGTCTGCGCACTACTACTACTGTGAGCTGGTGTTTCTTAAACTATACAAAACCCAATTACATTCAGCAACCAACGCTCAAATCTTCTGTTTATGCTTCATGGTGTATAAGTTCCTGTAACCCAAATCCATCTGGGCTTAGTACAAAGACCACTTTAGCACTTTTAAGGTCCAAGCAAAAAAACACCACGGAAATCTACACTCTGGCTGCTATGCATAGACCTGGAGCTGGTAAACTGACATCATCAAATGCATGGAAGCAGTTTGCTCAGGTAAATGAGACGTTTTAATAAAATTAAAGTAATTTATCTTTATTAGTGAAAATACTAGTAAATTGTGAAATGTAAGTTAAATATTTTTTTTAAAAAAACAACATTCCCATTGGGAAATCAGGCACGAGATCTTCCCATGACAACTTTTGAGCCTCAATTTATCCTTCTGCAAGCTCTGCTACTTCTGCTGTCTCTGTCTCCATTTTCAAAATCAGGTGTAAAAAATTAGGCTTTTAAAGCCCTCCCTTCGTATGTACCAGAGCCTGATACATAAACTCCTTTTATTTTGTCCTTTGTTTTTGCCATGTCCCGATTCAAACAGTATCAGACACAAACATCCATGCAAGCTCATAAGTAAAGATTAAGTTAAAATTGAGTAAGGATCTTCAGATCCATTTAATGTCTTTTACATACTGAGTCTTCCTCATGGACTAAGCATTAGATAATGATGCCAGGGAAAATTCTGTAATGGCAATAAATTACCTTCTAAGGCTTTTCCATCTCTATTTTCCATGATTTGTTTTCTGAGGAAAGATATGGTGCTGTCTTTTCTGTGGAGACTCTCGTAAAAATTTGTCCATGCTGCCCCCTCTCTTATTCTCTTTCAAGTTAAATGGGGCAAATTAATTCATCATATAGAGGTGCACCAAAACAAGAGTTTGACTTCGACCTGGAATGTTAAAAGTACTTGAAATGAAGTGTGCGTTTATTGTGTGCTCCAGCAGTAACACCCTTCCTTGACTTTGTTCTACAGATGAAACACGAGCCATTCTTCTTGTTTGGCAGCAAGCTTGAAAAGAAAGTAGTGGGGAATATTATAAAAGAAAGAGTAAAAGGAGACATTCATGGAGATAAAGACATTGCATCCAAACAAACTGAGCCGATACGAATTAAAATCTTTGAAGGAGGGTAAGAAAATGCAACTGGAAATTTCAAGCTCAGCTTGTCATTTTAAAGAGATTTAAAAATGAATATGAATGAATTAGGATGTGAACAGTCTCCTGTATTCCTGCCATGTCTTGTAGCTCCCAACCCTCTTCTTTTTTGTCTGTATGTCAGTCTTAAAACAAACTGTAGGGTACCTGTGTACTTACTGTTGGCTCTACTTTGCTATTAGGACAATTATATTTTCTATCTGTGTGAGAGCACTCGCTTGGAATTGTTACTTGCATTCCTTAGGTCCAAGAAATGGGTAAACAGTTACTATTTTGATATTTTCGATACCGTTTCTTTGTATTTAAGGGCTTCCATGAGGATATCTTTCCATTTTTAGACTGTGTACCTCCACTCACTTGAATGTGTTAGCTAGGCATGCGTACTCTTATTCTTGTAATTTTTTATTATTTACTGGAGTTGGTTTTTGGAGGTAAAATGTAAGATGACAACAAAGTCTATGGTATCTAAGCCTAATCCATAGATCTGTCTTGTATGGTTGAAAAAATAATGTTTAGTTTTACTATGGCCATCTATCACTCAAGTAATAAGAGAAACAACTAACAAAGAGAGCAGAAAAAGGCGACCTGAAAGCCCATTAGCATTGTTTTGAGGCTAATAAGGCTTGTTATAAAAAGCAAATGAAATGGACACTTGTTTGCCTCTGCAGTACACTCTAAAATGGAAGATATTGTTTTATCTCTTTTACAGAATTCTGACATGATGCAAGCAATTTGACAGTTGTTAGTAGTGAATAGTCAGGTGGCTGAATAAGCTGTGTTTTTCAGTCTTACCAAACTCAGATGGTCTCACAGCAACTGCTTTATTGAGGGAACTAAATAGGTCAGGATGGAGATGTGAGAAATTGGTACGTCCATTTCCTTCTGCTGTCAGTTTGTACCCTTTAAAATCTCAGTTGTCCTTCATTAACATTATGAGTTTTGGCTCCACTTGGATAGTCTCCATGAAATGAACATTGGCATTTCTCTGTAGTCCGCAACACTGAAGGAGCAGATCCTACCTCTTGCCTGAAAGACCGAAAATATTATTTTGGAGATAGTTACTGGTATGCTGGCCCAGACACTTTGATCCTGGCTGTTCTCTGTAGTTGTACATTGTCCTGATACCCAAGCCAGTAGGCTGGCTGCACAAGAGCGACCCAAATTCAGGGGTGAGCCTAAGCTTACAAGAAGTTTAAGGAGTTGCTTCAACTCACACCCACTTTGAAGTATAACATTTGCCTGCTTCCCACTATGTATCATTTCTGAATTTGGATCACCCATCCGAAGACAGTCTGCACTGATGTAAGCTATGTGAATGGGAGGTCAGAAGAATAAAAGTGTGTTGAGAAAAGCAACTTACAGGGGGATTCAGATCAGTGTGAGCTGCAACAGATAGCTCTATAAAACGCCTCAACCATCTAACACCTTGTTTAAGAAACTTTGTATGTTACTTGCACGGTCTTAAGTTTCCCTGTACTCCAATAAGGTCTATAAAACTATTTGTGTAAAGGCATATAATTCACAAGTCACCTAGAAAAGTCTCCTAGTAGTACTTGGCTATGTTTTAGTACTTGGCTATCCTTTGAGTAGAACAAAAAGTAAGAAACCTTAATGTGCATGTTCATTTCTGGAGTTGGGGGGGGACAAATAATCTGTGCAATAGACTGGGAATTCCCCAATAGGAGCATATAATCTGCAAAGCTACAGTGAATGAGACGATGTAGTATTAATGAGTCCTCTCTTACCTTATAAATCATAATTTTATCATTTATTCCATAGGAATTATTTCTGGAAGGGTAGATTCATTCGTTCATTAGTTTGGCTATTTTTAAAATGACTTTTATTTTTATTTTTTAATATTTTAATAATTTAATATTACTTACATATTATAACTGTGTCTTTCATTGTTTTCTGTCCTGACTATTGAATTTGTCCTCCTCTTCAGTTTTTTGTTTGTGATTCTGAAAGCTGGTTTTTAACAAGGGTGGGTTTCCGTCTTGCTTGCTCTTTGTAGAGCTGTTCTGTCGTACTCTGTTCTGCTCTGCTCTCACCAAGCTCATCTCCGTGTCATCTCAGCACGTGCAAGTGGTGCACTGAACTATGCAGCAAATGTCTGTCGTCTTTGTTTCACGTTTTCTCCCCTGGCCAGGCAAGCGTGTGTGGTGATACCTTGTTTCAGCAGGCTATTTTCATTTTGGTTTTTGGTTGTCCTAGGAGGTGGATTTGCCTGGGCTTCTCGATTACTTTTCTTCTGTTAAGTGCCAAGAAGGCAATCGAGAATCCATAGCTGAGAAAGATCTGTGGCTGTCAGAGTTCGGTTTGTGGGAGCGCCTGTCCGCTGGGCAGGGAAGCGCAGTTGTGCAGCTGCCTCGTGCCAGGGGAGCGGAGGAGCGCTCCTATGGCGGGTGGGCAAAAAGCAAATAGACGGGGCTGGGGATGAGTGAGAAGCTGAAGGACCAGAATGAACGGGGCTGAGGCAAAGAGCAGGTGTCACAGCACATCACCACCTTGCTGCACCAAAGCCCGTCAAGAGCAGTTCGTAAGCGTCACGGCAGAGGGGGTTTTGAAGGAAGACGCTAACAGCCATCATTATTACCTCTGGCAGGTGGCTTGATTCGAGTGAAATGATCCGAATCACAAAATCTGCTTTCCATCATCTGTGACTGCAAAACCCTGATAGGATATGAAGCAATGTTCCTCGAA
The DNA here is from genome assembly GCF_964199755.1 of Larus michahellis. Classification (NCBI taxonomy): domain Eukaryota; kingdom Metazoa; phylum Chordata; class Aves; order Charadriiformes; family Laridae; genus Larus; species Larus michahellis. The sequence goes on from NC_133898.1 coordinate 65,718,919, forward strand.
GAAAAGCAGCAATTTGAAGTGCAGTACTCGCTGCAGTACAGTCAGTTAGTTAGCAATGGCATGAAGTGAAAAGGCGGGACAGAGCAAACATGCCCACTCGTCTGACATCTGGCTTAATGACATTATCAGCTGACAGCAAGAGTTCACAGTTTGCTTATGTTTGCTCTTTTATATCTATGGGTAATAGACTCTAATTGAAAATCCCCAATAAAATAATATTTTGGATAGAAATAGCAGGACTCTGAGGCTTGTTAATGCTTTTTAACTCTAGAGTCCCATTCAAATCAAGCTCAGAGCAGCAGTGACCATAGCCCTTATATGAAAGTTATGTAGTGGGAAGGGGAAAATTACTGAAAGCTTTGAGGGAGACATGAGTTAATAACAAGATCTAATATTACTGGGGGCTAGAAAGACTATCACCATAGACTCAGTCTTCTGGTGTTTCAGTTTTTGGACCAAGCCTTCTTTAAATGTCAAATTTGCCTGTGTCATTTCTCTTCCAGTCATTTTTATGGTGAAGTATACTTAGAGAGTCAAGGTCAGTTATGGCCAAGAACAATCCATATGAATGATGAAGAGACAGATCTTGTCTAATTGTCTTTGTGCCCAATGGGGTCTGACAGGTGACAGAAGCCGGGGGAATGAGGTCAGGCAGAGGAACAGTAGACGTGGTAGCAACAGAAAAACACATGTTATAGCACAGCATTCATCTTACAAGTATCAATCAGGGGTGATAGGGTAAACTCCATCCCAGCAAAATCAGACTGTAAGGAGAGATGAAAAGAAGATAAAATGGCAATCTTTCAAACAATACTGGACATTTTTTCTGTCTGTGGAAGAAAGCCTGGAGGTAGTTGATGAAATAGTGGCTAGAGAGATGACTAGGAGTCATTGGCATGTGTGTATGAAGGAGAACCTGGGAAGTGAGGCAGACAGAAAAGCAGAATCCCAGAAACGTTATACAAAAAAACCTGCTAGAGAGACTCCTAAATATTAAATGACATTAGACTATGCCAGTTTTGCCCGTGGGACAATGAAGGAAAAGGGAGAGGGCCGACTTCATTGGAAAGGTGAAAAAAACTGAATTTAGGCATCCACGTTTGAAAGAGGAGCTGATGTGTTTAATAGATAACAAGATGGACATGAGAACAGGACAGTGTGTTGTGTGTTTCTAAGATATTAGCTTCAGTATTTGTATTGCCAGTGATATAGCTGGACATATAGAAGAAGTGTGCATCTAAGAAAAGCACACTTGAAACATGTTTCAGCTCTGTAACCCAAAAATTGCCACTCGCTTCTTGTAGAGTTATCATCACATTAACAGAATCTTTCACACAGCCCCTTATTTATTTAAAGTGCTGACTGTCAGTATATTTTGTGGGCTGTGCATCCGCAGGGTGACTGAAAGTACTTTGTGCTGCTTAGGAAGAGGGCAACGGAGGACAGAGGGCAGAAAAAAATATTATTTCTCAGTTCTTGCAATTCTGGATTTTACTTTGGGTGAATGAGGATGAAATTCTCCTTCTAGAGAATGCCCAGTACTCTTCAAACCTCAGAACAGCCTGAGCAGATCCCCTGGGCCCCTTTAGATTTCAGTATTAACAATTTATCGTGATATCATAGGCAATGTACAGCTTCAAGTAGATTTGCATATCTTATTTATTATCAAACTGCACACAATGTAATCAGCAAAAATAGCATGGAGTTTATGCCTGTGCTAAGAAAAATTCCTTTGACAGCTTTCTGCTATGTATGCAGGTTGGAAGTTTCCCATTTTATTTCTAAGGCAGCACGTACCTGAGTGAACTCAACTTGGTGTCCCTGAGGGAGGGATCCATCTTTGGGAACTTCAGGCATCTGTAGTGTAAATGCGTACATCCTTGCTAGTCATCTACATTCTCTTTATGCTTAATGGGGAGAAATGAGCATTTCCAGGATGTGATTTATCTGATCCCAAGGGAAAAATACACTAAAATGGTTAAATGAACTGTGCCGCAAAATGATGCCGTTTTCAGTGGTGGTAGATGCCTGTGTTGTACAAGACCACAGTTAGCTGAAATAAATCCAACCTGCAGACTTGTATTTGGAGTTGCGCTGTGTCTATAGTATCTATAGTGTCTATCTATATGTTTATACTGTTCTTGTATTGCAACCCTTTGGTCTCATATTGTTAAAACACATAGAGAACAGTGCATTCCTTGAAAGGCAAATACTTTGTGAGTTCCAGACTGAAAATTCAGTAGTTCCTATGGACTTCTGTGGATTTGTTGTGATGAGATATATACAGGATCAGATGCATAGAGGATTGTGCACGTGACCTAGAGTCTGTATGATTGAAATGCTTGCTCTCTTCCAACAGGTATAAATCAAATGAGGATTATGTCTATGTCAGAGGTCGTGGCCGAGGAAAGTACATTTGTGAAGAATGTGGAATTCGCTGCAAAAAGCCAAGCATGCTCAAAAAACATATCCGCACTCATACTGATGTCCGGCCTTATGTATGCAAGTTGTGCAATTTTGCCTTCAAAACTAAAGGTACTTGACCCTTTTTGCTGATCTCTTGCCACTTCCCAAACAAATCGTGAGCTATTTTGCTGTCTGGGATCCAAGCACCCTTTACAATCAAGGAGAGAATTTTGATCAGAATAAAACTATTGCATTTATGTATATGGGACCTCATGAGAGAGGTTTTTCTCTTCTGTTTAATTGATCCAGGGATTCTGTGAGACTCCGAGACTCCTTGGGTAGCTTCATTAAGAGCTATAGGCTCTCGGCTGGTCCATCTGTCTGCAGAGAAAATGTAGTAACATAAGAACCGCCCTTACAAATAATACTTTCTGCCAAAATTGTTACATGGTGCAAATTTTAATTGCAGCAACCCTTAAATGCTACCAGGAGAGTACACTTGTTATGACATAATGTAGAAGCAGAGCATCAGCTGCTGAGGAAAACATGTCTTCACAGGCTTTACAGTGGGTCAGTTTCAAGTTTATAAATAATGTACGTCTCCCAGATGGGCCACTCCATCCACTGTGGCATTAATTATGAATAGAGATCTGATAGCTTGTGTTCACATGTATTTATCAGCACAGAAAAAAGCTTCCATTTGTCACCCTGAGGCCACAGATAATGATATTCTTTGGAATTCGGATTTGCATTGCAACTATCTCCTTAAAAGAGAAAAATCTTTTTCTTTGGTAGCATTTCTATGTAGCACAGCCCAAATGAGCCTTACATTCTCAGTTTCTTAGCTTCCCTTTGGCAGACAAGGGAAATGGATTCTGGTCCCAGTGCGCTGAACTTACTTGAAGGGGGAGAGAGGAAGCTGAAGGAAATTTCTCCCAAGATCTCAGTGCAGCTTCATGGCTGTTTTGAGGATTGAGAACTGTAATAGTTTCCATGACTCCAGCAGTTCTTCCTCTGCCAAAGATGGGAATAGCTGATGGATGGTAGTAGACCCGTCAGCCTAATTTAAGATGAGAACTTTCATGGGGGTGTAGAGACAAAGACAAGGAGCTGCTCTTTGTAGTCCCAGTAGACAATCTGGTGAGCTGTTCGTGGATCATTGTTTACATTCGACATTGCTGGAGGAACGGGTCTTGAGGAGGGACTTGAAGAAGGATTGTGGTTTTGCAGCTGTGTTCAGAGAGGACATTCCAGGCAGAAGGGATGGCCTGGAAAGAAATGCGAAATTGCTTGCTGAGGCTGGCATTTCTGGCAGAGAAGAAACAGGGAGGTGGTATGCTATTGCACAAGAAGGGCATGAGTAGGAAGAGCCTTCGAAGTACAAGAAGTGTTTTACTGGTGTTTTACTGCTTATGAGCAGTTGTCAGCCTCATATCTATTGTTGCTTTTTTCTGAGAACAGTAAAAGACAGACCTTCAGAGGTACTTAGGTTTTCAGTGTACACCCTGAACGTTTAGCCATCCAGAGGCATCTGTGGCCAGGTTACACTTGTCATGCAGTGCACAGGCACAATGAGAAACTCTTACTGAGAAAGGAATTATTTGAACTAGCTGGCACTGATAGTCAGAGGAGAAGAGCCTGGCTTGTGAGCTTCTAAGCACACCTCCACTATCCAACAGAGTGGTACGGTGTTCCTGCCCCGAGGTTGCATGTGCCACATGCACCATCTGGAGATGCCGGTTGGAGTCCCAGGAGCAGCATAGGTACATTCACAGAGTGCTTTCCTTGAGCTAAGAAGCACCATGTCTTGGTAGTGGGTTGGGTTTGCTTGTGCCATGCTTTCCCCGTTGCATGTTACAAATGTGATTGAAGTGGTTAATGGATTAGAGCGATATTCTCATTTCTCTAGCTTGTGCTTTGTGCTCGAGATTCTTTGCCATGAAATGTCTCTTGAGGCCAGTCTCAACCCAGTTTTCTTATCTGTGAAAAAACAGACCAAGACAGGCACTCCATAAAGTCAGTCTAGTGTTAGATTGCTCCCTCAGGGGAATGGGAGATCTGATTTCAAATCCCTGCTGTGTCTGGTACAGATCCGTACTCCAAATCAGGGAGCTGAACCTGGATTTCCCACATCCCAGGTGAACACTGTACGTACAGCTCTTCTCAGTTCAGAGACCGCAGCAAGACGGTGAACTTGCATAGAGAAGTCTCCCATAAATGTCTTTTTTGTGGGGTACTTTTGCTTCAATATGTTTCAAACACACTGACATTTGGAACCTCCATGTTGTACCTGGGAGAGCCCTCAGCTTGAAGTGCTGCTGTGAAACTAGGAGTGTGAGCCCTGAACGGCTGATGTGCATTGGACTTACTTTGATGTCCAAACAGTCTGTACATGTCACGAACACCGAGTCCAGGGATAGATAACATTCAAAAGTGAGTTTTTTAGCTTGCTGGTGTGCCTAAATGTCATGTGGAAAATTGGAGAGATGCCTATATACCTCTCAGGCCCTGAGTTTAAGTTTATTTGAAATTTTTCTTTTTTTATTTGGAAGATATAAAAACCTACTCTTATTAAAATAGGCTCTGAGGGCAATGGGCTGGATGAGTCAGCCCTGTCTGTTGTGGTTGTTTTTAAACTAAAACCCCCATCTGCAGGATAACGGATTTAAGATACACCAAAACCTGACTTGGAGAGTGATCTTTGCTGTTGTCCGTTAATTAGATTAATCTCTGATCCGTAGGAAATCTGACAAAACATATGAAGTCTAAAGCACACATGAAAAAATGCCTGGAGCTTGGAGTATCAATGACATCCGTAGATGATGCTGAAACCGAAGAAGCAGGTATGCCAGAATGATTTAATTCAGTTGGAATGGCCTCTGGAGTATGCAAATGACTCATTGCACTTTAGCACAGTGGCTGGCATGGGAAAATATATTAAGAGTATTTGGGGCATTTTTTAATTAAGAGGCATCTTTTTAATAAACAGGAAGTATGAAAAATAAATCCGATCCATTTGTCTGCGTTACACTTTTTATTAAGATACTTGAGGAGGAGCTAGAAATAAAAGAATGACCTGTTGTCATCTGTCTCATACAAAGTTCCCCATGTTTTCAATTTAGATGTGAGAGATGGCAGCATTTAGCAAAGTTGCAAGGTGGGGTAGGGTGAATTTGCTTTTTATACTTCCTTTCAAGGATAGAGCTTTAAGGTATTGCTATGGAAAATTGTGGTTTGAGTCTATGAAGAGTGGCTTTATGCAGCCATCCCAGATGAAGAGCATCCAGCGATGGCGGTGGGTGTGCTGGGTGGGGAATGAATGTGGCGGAAGGCGTAAGAGGTGGGGTGTGTGCTCACCATTTTGGCTTGCTGTGGCTGTTTCAGAAAACATGGAGGACATGCAGCAGGAGGCAGAGAAGAGTAGCAACCTGGCAGGCCTGTCAGCAGAGCACCAGTTTTCTGACGCGGAGGAGTCAGACGGCGAGGATGGTGATGACAACGACGATGACGATGAAGATGAGGATGATTTTGATGATACTCAGGGAGACTCGACACCAAAAACCAGATCAAGAAGCACCAGCCCGCAGCCCCCTCGGTTCTCCTCCCTGTCGGTGAACTCGGCTGGGGCATCACAGGGGGCTTCCCCTGAGGGCTCTCTTTCCGTGGGACACTCCTCCCTCATCAGTTACTTGGTCACCTTACCTAGCATTCAGGTTACTCAGCTTATAACACCAAGCGACTCCTGTGAAGACTCACAGATGACAGAATATCAGAGGTTTTTCCAGAGTAAGAGTACCGATTCAGAGCCTGATAAAGACAAGTTGGACATACCTAGTTGCATGGATGAGGATTACGTGCTTTCCTTAGACCCCAGTTCGTCTCCAAGGGACCTCTCACCTTCCAGTCAACAGTCGTCACCCGGCTATGATTCTTCACCCTATAGAGATAACTCACCAAAGAGGTATTTAATGCCAAAAGGCGATTTGTCACCCAGAAGGCACCTGTCACCTCGAAGAGATATTTCACCCATGAGGCATCTTTCCCCACGGAAGGAGGCTGTGCTGAGGAGAGAGTTATCACCAAGACGGGACATGTCACCAAGACGTCACCTATCGCCAAGGAGACCAATGTCACCAGGGAAAGACGTGTCTGTTCGAAGAGATTTGTCTCCTAGGCGAGAGAGGAGATATATGGCCTCTGTTAGAGCGGCATCTCCCCGGAGGGGCTTATACCATAATCCAGCGTTGTCCATGGGTCAATATTTACAGTCTGAATCTATTCCAGTGGGGCATTCAGTAAGTATGAAAGAATATTTTCACTCCTGTTGTCAAAAACAGTGTTCTTACCTAATCTGTCCATAGGATTTTAAAAAACTTTGCAGCTTTGTAGAAGAAGAAGGCATAAGCTTTGAACCATGGCGGGAAGTCCCGGAACAAATGCAAGAAATCTGGAATAGGCAGGGACCAAGACGGGATGTTGATTCAGTTAGATGCAACAGAATCAGCCTAAGGGTCAAATCTTCACTTGGTACAAGCCTGAGTAGCTCCATTAACTTCAATGAAATTAGGCTAGCTTACATTAACTGCCTCCATCTTTATTATATTTATTTTATATATATATTTTATTATATTATTTTAAAATGTCCCAGGAAGCTTACATGGCACGTGGGGCTTCTTTCTGCACTGTAAAACGTTTTACATCCCAGACTGTCAGATGGGATCGAGCCCAGATCAGGGCTTAAGGCCCTCATATTGCAGTACGGTGCCCATCACCAAAGTATTGTTTAATGGAATAAAAACGCTACAATAAATGGAACCTCTCAGAAAAGCAGGGTGCCCATCGAAATCAGGATTTGTGGATGGAGTTTAAAGGATGTGTTCGTGTGACAGGAGCAGGCAGCTGTCTGCCCCGCAGAAAGTGCCATCACGACTGGCTGTTTCGGCAGGGATGCAACCGTCTGGGTGGAAATGGAAATATGCAAAACTTGCACAGCTGCTGTCTCTGCTGTTCCCTTTCAGTAAATCAGCTCTCAGAAACTGCCGACTTGGCACTTTTGGCAGGCCCTAGCATTCACAAAGCACTCCCTCCATGAATAAATTTGGTCTTTAGAGTTAAGGAACTTTTTTTATTTATTGCTTTTATTTATTTATTTAGTATGCTTCCCTTGCCATGTTTGATGTTGCTGCTGCCCTCTCATTGCCTGCTTTATCAGCCCATATGTGTGGGTTCAAGCCGGGCAAGCTGTGACAGGCTCCCACTGCCTCCCGGTTCCTGAATCCCTGCCCTCCTCCCAGCAGGGCTCTCCTCCCCGCTTCCTCATCGCCAGTCTTCTCGGCTCTTTGGGAAGTCTTTGTGGTGCTTCTCTGCAGAGAAGAATTGAACCCTGAGCTCATAAAATCAGCATTTCCAGAGCTCTGGGGTGAATTGCTCTGTCGAGCTGGTGTGCTCCTTGCGCCTGGGAATGGAGTGAGGGATGCAGCTGGGCAAAGGTGGCTGAAGCAGGGATGGACCAAACAGAGCCGAGATGCCGCCGGCCTGGCAGATCCAAAAGTCAGGGGGATAAGGGAAAGCTGCAATGTGTGTAGGAGAGAACAATGCAGTACTTCTCCAGCTTAGACTATGCCCTGGTAAGTTGTCGGGGAGAGCAGCAAAGAGGGGTGGCTGGCTAAGCGGTCCCTGAGGAAGGGCATGCTGAAACCCTGCTGCACTTTCATAGGGCCCATCACTGTGTAGCTGAGAGAGGATACAAATCCCGCCAGGGGTTCTACTGACAAAGTAAGGAAGCACAACAAGAAGATAAAGAGCCACCAGTTTAACAGTCACGATGTCTTAGTATCAAGTGGAAGGGATTATACGAGATGCCACAGCTGACATTGTGCAGGGAGCCCCAGTCCCTAATGTCCTGCGTGAGATACTTCCACTGGCATCCTGTAGTAGAGATTTTGGATGTGTGAGGATGCTGGCAAAAGGGTGTGTAACAGTCACCCTTGGCCATCTGACAGTTCTTGCTGTAATGTTTGCCTTGTGTGTTATGCACACCTTCGAGCAAGGCGTTTAGCACATTATGAGGACTCTTTTAGCACCCTTAGCTCCTTCTTTTGGAAAGTCCACCGTGCCAGATGGGCTTTTAACACTTACCTTATTTTTGAGGTAGGATCAGGCATGTGGCAGTGAAAAACCCAATGTAAAAGATCGTTTGTCCTACAGAAAGCATTGGCAACTCAGTGGCACGTTGAGTGTTTTGAGAGAGAAGCCCAGACCTCAGTACATTCGCTGGAACCTGAACACAGGCATCACTGGAAGCAGAGCCCAGGCAAATTTAAATGAGGAAATGACAAGTGAGGATGATTGCCCATCTCAACTGCAAGGACTGCAAGGAAGGAAAGATGGATTCCTCACCTCTTGATGCCTTTCTGGAAGGCATACTTCAGCCAAACAGTAGCTGAGTTTAGGTGAAACACAAGTTATTATACTCAGTGTGTGGGAAGACAAATAACACCTGAGCTTGCTATAAATGAAAGCTGTCAGAGAAGAAAAAGGAATAAAGGCTGTTTTTCACTTTCAGAGAAGTGAAATCCAGCAAATCAGAACATGGTTAGCAACTGCATCAGTGATGCAGATGCCAGTTTACAATCCCGCTTCCTCTTTCAGAGCTGCATTGGGTTCACAGTCCTTGTAGGAATAAGAGTGGTTTTGTGCGTCTGCTGCCTGCAGTTCCCAGAAGAGGCCAGTTTTCTTTCTTCTCCACTGAAATTGATGTATTTGCTCTAGTCTCTTTGGCCAGTGGTGGTCTAGTTCCCCTTCATGTTACTTCCCCTTGGACGTCATGCACTTTTGTGGTCCTGTGCAAAGAGCTTGTAAAGTGCTCTGGCACTGGAAGCACCACATAGAAAGCAATCGTACAGAAAAATACACTTTTTTTTTTTCTTTGGCAGTTAATAACAGGATACACTCTTGCAGCAGGATACTCTCTCCAAAGTAGCCTAAGGCTCTGGTTGGTGCTGGTGCACATTTGGCTTTGGAAAGTTAAGTGCCCATCTTTAAATTTAAAGGCAGATCCCCATTGCTCTCTGAATACATTCGGGATCTCCTCTTCAGTCAATGGCAGAGGTCTCTGTCCTTTCTGAGGAGGCTGGTGCTGTTATTGAAGGGCTCTTATTCTTCTACCCAGTCATTTTATGCCGGTCCTGAGAGAAAGAGGAGAGATGGGAAGGCTGCTTTTGTGCACCCTGAGTGCATCTCTGTTAGTGCTTTAGTTTGGATCAGGCTAACTGATCCACTCACATTGCAGAGCAGTCACGGAATAAGTGACCTGGATTGTTTTCAGATTAAATTAAACCAGACAATGTGCACCAGGAGTGTAGCAAGTGCATTTAAACTGTGAGTTGGGCGTTCAAGTGAGCAAGAAGAGACCACATAGTCCAAAGCAACCTTCCCCTCCAACCCCACAACCCCACTTATATTGTGAATGTGGGATCGAGGACCAGCAGTTTCACCCTGTTCCTGCTTGTCCCCACTCCTAGTGCACCCTGCTACTTCCTAGCGTGGACCAGAGCTTTTGCCTCTTCTTCCAGTCCCAGGGCTAGACACAATGAGACCGTGAATATATCTTGCTGTGAGCGGTACAAACTTGTTCCTAGCAACTGTTTTAGCTTGTAGGAGGTAGTGGGATTTGCTCATGTTGCTGTTTTGTTGCGCCTCTCATTCATTTTGAGGTCTGAAGCCTGTCTCGATATATCCAGAAGGGCTGAAGGGAGTTAGGCACCTCTATATCCACTTGAAAGTCAATAGGACTTAAGATCCTTTGATCGTCCCAGACATGTGGATATTCAATCCCTTCCCAAGCACTCAATACTTTATCATCTTGGGTGAAATGTGTTCCTGAACAGAAAGCCAGCATAACACTTCTGAAGTCCAGGTAACTGTAAATACTGGTGTACGTGGGCTGCCCTGGTGCATTCTCAGCAGGACTGCAAGTCGAGCGGATGCTGAAACTGAAGTCCACACAGATTTATGGTCACTTTAATAAGCATCATGTCTTTCAGAACGCACATCGGTAATAAGCTCTGTTATTGAATTTCGCAATAGAGTTCAACTTTTTCTGATTTTTAACTTTAAAAAGCCTCAAGTACATTACGATAGGGTAATCAAAGAGATTGTTTTCCACCCGCCATCTTTTTTGCAAGCTGTGGTCTGAGGCTGTCAGGAGGATGTCTGTGAAGGGTGCTTGGCTTTGAAATACGATCTTCCTCTTAATCCCCCCTAGCCTGTTTTGGGTGATGTATGAGATATAGGGTAAGCCCTATCTCATGCCTTAGGCATTCTGAGGGACCTGTGAAGCAGGATGTGGCTTTGCTCAGGGATGTGGTGTGGCAGTCTAGCTTTATGACCAGGTCTGAGAGTTTAATGAAAAGTTCCTACAGAGTATTGTTGGGTGGGAAACTATATGTCACCTGGAGCTGGAGGGAAATACACTCAACTGCAACAAACGAGAATTAATAGGAAATGAACTGGATTCCCATCACCTGAAAAAGAGAGGAGCTCATCTCACTGCACTGGCTGCAACCCATTCTGACTGCACCGCAATCAGTGTGACTTTCTGCTCTGTGCTCAGTGATGGGATATAATACTTACCCTGTCAACAGAGCAAAGTCTTTGCATTTTCGGGATGTTTGTTAACAGCTCCTCTGATATTCAGTCTTTCCCCGTAAAAAGATGTATCTGTGTGTCTGCTTGTAGGTATGAAAATGCTAGATATTGGTAAAGGAAATAAAAGCTGGGAGAGAGGCATGAACAGTTATTAATGCCTGTAACCATTTATGTTGGCTGTTTCCAAACTCATCTGCCAGAGCTAGAGAAAGATAATCCAATATGTGCTCACCCAGGCTTGGAAGGCATCCAGTGGACACGCATACATTGTCACTGTCTATGTAAAAATTACGCATATGAGACATATATTGGATGATACTGCTGATCGTGAAGCGTGTAGCAGTTTCTACCATGTTAGCCACCTCTATCCGACAAGGACAGAGTGCTGCTCTATTCCCTTTTGAAACTGTGGCAAGGTACAACATGAAGCCAATGTCTTTCTCAATTAGAGATCTGTGTATGACTAGGTTTGTTCTTTGATGAGTTTTACTCCTTTTTTTTGGTTGCTTTTGCTCTATTTCCCATAGCCCAAGTTCACGTCAGGTGCAATAGTGATAAATGTCATAGCTTAGGAAACATCCAAGAGCAAGAGGACAGTATGACTGAGAAACGGGTTGACAGACCAAAGATGGAAAAAACAAGGGGGCAAGCAGCTGTGCAGAGGTGAGGTTAGCGATAGGAAGGACTGACAGGATAGGTGAACTATGTCTTGTGGCTTAGCAACTGCAATTTATTCTGTAAATTTTTCCCCATTCAGCGGTATAACTTGCTGTCACTGTGCTTTCTTATGACAGTTTCTCTTTTATGAGACTCAAGTGTCTCACTTTCTGAATAGGAAAATTCCCAACATAGATCAGGCTCTGAATAATAACATCCCTTAAGTTCGAGCCTGATGATTATGGGTCACCCTTCCTGTCTCGACTTTGATTTATATCGAACAGGACAAAGCATCTGAGCGCAGTGAGATTGAGCCCCTGGGTAGCACAGAAACTGAATCTTTAATTGCCCCCTAAACCGGTTCTCTGGGATGGGATCAAGAGGTTGCTTAATGCCCTGAGAGCTAGGATTTCCCAGCAGTGAAGTGCTGCCGCTTTAATGCATTGGCATTTCACAGCGCAGTCCTCGGGCTGCCGCGCCAAGGCTGTGGTAGCAGTACAGCTCTGGGGCAATTGATAGGTGTTTGGTCAATTTGCAGAGCAGAGATGAGCATTTTCGTTCGTTTAATTTCCTACGGGAGTCCCTGAGAGTTGTGTGGCCAAATCCCACACACAATTATGAAAATGTCATCCTGCACTTCTGTCATCGTTATTCCTCTGGTCAGCAATAAATGATACTTAATCATCAGATGGAAAACAAATTTTAAAAGTTAAGAATGAAAAAAAGAGAAACCCAAAAGCCTGGGGCATATTTAATACTGAGTGGAGATGGAGCTATTCATTCTTCCAAGGCAGGAACTAATGGGAAGGCACTGAAAATGTCAATATTGCGAGATTGGTTTTTATTAGCCGTTACAAAATCCCTCATTCTTCTCAATCCCATTATGAGTGGGTGAGTCTCCCTGTGACAGAATCATCACTTTCACTCACAGCTAATGCCTGTGCTTTTGTTATTATTTACTGTTTACACTACAGATAGGCCAGAGTGGTGCTCCATTGTCTTAATGACTATAAAAATTTGGGTCTTCATTGCACAGAGGCACTTGAACTTCCATGGAAATACCCGTCCCCTTTCATCAAGAACTGGGTAAAACTCATGGTGGAGGGTAGGAGGAGCAAGTGCCTTCTCTGGGGCTCCAGAGCAGTTGGGACGGCAGGCAGAAAATACGTACATGCAGTCAGATTTTTCCCATACTGCCAAGCAGTGGTGGCAAGCAGGGAGCCTTCGGATGTGTTTTTCTCCGCAACAAAGTCTTGATACCCAGCGTGGACTGGCAATACCAGCACAGTTCGCACAGTTTGCCAAAAGAGAGGGTAAGATGGATCTCCTGGCCAAATTTCTCCTGGGGAATGAAACTCTACCCCAAATTCTCTCCGCAGTTTCAGTTGAATATAATACTCTTCACTTCCTGACCTAAATTGCTGCATTGTGTTGCTGAACGCTCTTAACTAGCTGCTGCCTTTCACCTCGGGGGCACGAGCCCTGTAGGGCTGAGCTAAGCAAAACCTCCTATGTTGTTTGGATAAGCAATTAGTGGAGTTTTCCAAACGCTTTGGGATCCATCTGGATGAAAGGTGCTGCGCGAATGGGAGGTTGGGTTAGACAGAAAAGCAGATAGGTGGTTTGGCAGCCGGACAAGAATTTTGCTAGTAGCAGCGCTGACATTTCTTTTGTTTTTTTTTCTGGTTACAGAGAAGGGGGTTGTCTCAGGGGCCTTACTTCAACGTATATGGAGAAAAAGGAGGTATGGAGCACCACGGGCCTAGCCCGTTCCCTGAAGGTCCGAGCGACTACGTCTTCAGTCATCTTCCACTACACTCCCAGCAACAGATCCGAGCGCCCATCCCCATGATGCCTATCGGGGGTATCCAGATGGTCCATTCAGTACCGGTGGCCCTTTCAGGTTTACATCCTCCGTCCGCTCTGGCCCTGCAGAGGGAGGGCTCTGAGGAGAAGCAAAGAGGAACTGCGGAAATCCTTACAAAAGAATCGTATGGTATTTCCAAGCACCATGAGAAGCGTACCTCTCCGCACAGCTTGCACCCCACCGCTCCCTCCAGCGCGCCCTCCTCTCCCTTGCTGCTGCTGACGCAGAGCACATCGGAGGACAGTGTCGTAGCTACTGAGAGGGAGCAGGAGGAGAACATACAGACTTGTACAAAAGCCATAGCCTCTCTGCGAATCGCCACAGAAGAAGCCGTTCTGCACGGGGCGGAGCAGCTGCAGAGGCCTTCTGAGCCTCACCAGAAACCCTTAGAAAGTGCACATTTTAGCATTAAACACTTTAGTGGATCTGAGCCGGGCCAGACCTGTGCCTCAGCCACCCATCCTGACTTGCACGGTGGTGAACAGGACAGTTTTGGTACATCACAGACTGCGTTAGCCCATCCCACCTTTTACAGCAAGAGCTTTGTGGACGTCCGGCAGTTGGGCTTTCACAGCAGGAGCGAGCCCCCATCAAGCACACAGGAAAGAAAAGATCCGTCATCTGAGAAGAGCAAGCCACATTGATCTGAGATGCATGGAGACTTTCACTCATACATTTACCCCACTTTTTTTTTTTTTTTCTAGAGATAGAAGTATTCAACTTTACAGCATGCCTGTTCTAAGTTACAGTAGTTTGCTATTATATATACTTTTGTTATATCAAAAGAATTAGATAAAATAACAAGTCATCTTGAGCCTGACCAAAACTAAATTTGAAATTCTTATTGGGTCTGGTACTTTTAAATTGTACAGATGTTTGTGCCTTTTCTTTACTTTGCTTATATTCTTATAAGCATTTTTTTAGCAGTAATTTGTACATATTTTAGAATTTGTGTATCTGCTTTGTAATAAATGTAATTTCTTTCCTTTTTTGGACACTTGGATCTAAATGATGTAAAGCAAAACAGCATCAATATATGTGAGGTTGCACTAAAACATATTTTTATATGATTAAAACTGAACAGCTTTTATGTACAGCTCTGATTCTGTAATACTAATATTTATTTACTTTGTTTCATAAATTGTAAATTTTTTTCTTAATGTTGTGGATTGCTTTTCTATGTGAAGCATGGGATTTACTGTTGCGTAATTAGAACAAAATGTATATTGTAAAACAAGATATTTAAACTAGAGTATCTTATCTTATTCTGCACTTATGCATTAGTTAAAAAGAAAAGATAAAGGATGTATCAGTCAGTTCTTAACTCCTGTAATTTTTTTTTGTCTCTTGTTTGCCGGATTGACTATAACTTAAGTGCTGATTGTGATTTTAAACTGATAGTACCGTAAAGCATTAAAGTAAAACAATGTGCTATTGTGAGTTTTTTCAAAGCTTTATAAAACAGTTATAAATATATTAAAAGTATTTGGTCTTATGTGAACATGTTGATCTATATACTCCTTTAAAAAGCGATGGGAAAACATTCCACCCCATGTAAATATGTGCAAGTGCATCACTGGTGCCGTCTGTGTCACTCAGCGGGACAGGAGAGGTTTGCTGTGCTGCCGGGTGCGGAGCCGGGGCACCGCTGGCCACCAGCGGGCAGAGTCCAGCCTCCAGCAGCAGGGTGGCCAGGCCCCTACGGCCACACGGGGCTGGGCGAGGAGCCGGCCCGCTGGCTCGCCCCGCTGAGCCCCGGCAGTCCCCTGCTCGCGAGGGATGACCTTGGGGCATAGGTGTCATGCGAACGTGCCCTGGAGTGTCAGAAAGGGCTTTGGAGCAGGAAATGAAAGGTGTCTCCTTGTACTTGAACACCACGGCTGGTCACTGCCTGCTGCGGTACCCGGGTCAGCTTCAGGGGAGGATGACGGAGGAGCTTCATAGGAGCTTCAGGGTCAGCTTCGGGGGAGGAGCATGGCCGTGCGGAGAGGCAGAGAGCACCGCCACCCCGGCCTCTTCAAGGAGCGGGATTCATGGTCGAGAAAGTCACAGTCTTCCAGAGCAGGGTCTCCATCTGGATGAGGCTTGCTCCAGAGGAAAGTCAGGAGGAGCCCGGGCTTGTGTTTGAACGCGTGTGGTGGGTTACCACTACCACCAGCAGCATGAGTGTGTGCACGCGTGTGCACACAGACACACTCAAACACACACACACACACACACACACACACACACACACACACGAAAGAAACCAACGACCTGGATTATATTTTGTGCTATTTAGTGGATTATAAATCTGTGAAACCAAGTTTGTATATTGACTTACAATACATTTAAGGAGTGTTCTTTAAAAAGAAATAAATATACAGTTACATGCACCAGGTGTCTAGTTTTCATGTGTTCTTTGAATTTTCCAGGTTTACTGGCGTTCCAGTATATTGTTAGAACATTTTATTCCCAAGCGCTGGTTTCCCACAGAAGGAGTGCCCTTAAGATTGTGAGCGGCAGTGAAAAATGTGGATCGTATTTTGGCCTCCTCAGATACTATCAACTTAAACCAGTTTATTTCTCCAATAATACCATGTGGGGACAGAACCACAGCTGGTACGTTGTCGTTGCCATTCTAGCACGATGGCGTATGACCCGTGTAATACCATAATGGACGGTGACCCCTTCTAACCATTAAAGGTTGGTTTCTCACATCCATTGCAGTGTTCCTACCTTTATTCCAGATCATGAGGGTAACCTTGCCAAGATAAGCGCATGCCAGAAAACTTGCTCATCTCAGACTGGAGAGAGGAGAAGCAGTGTGTGTAGCTGGAGGTGAGCAGCTTGTTGGATCATGCTTCCCTAAAAAAAGGAGAAGTCAGTTTTACATTCTAAATAAACAAGCCTTGTCTGATAAAAGCCTCTCTCTTCTCCTCCTTGGCTGCACGGCTGGATTGTGAACAAAATGCTCTGCACAATGATCAGCTAATCAGGTAATCACAGATATTTTTTTAAAAGGGAACCAGGCAACCCCCGGTGGTAAATGCTCTGTTAACATAGCCTGTATAAGCAGCCACCTTACTGTGGGAGTTACCTCTGGCTTGTTTGATTATTTTAATTAATTTGCAGCTGCAATTTACCATCTACCTTTTCAGCCTTCGGGCATTTTTTTTTTTTAATAATCATTGAGCAAGTATCACTGAGATTACTTGTGATATTTTTGGGTTACAATGGAGCAACCCTAAAGAGGTTTCAGGTACTTATAATCTTAATTGTATTTTCTTAATGAGTTAATGTTTATAAAGTGCTTTGAACAAATCATAGCCTCATAGAAAGCCTAGGCATCAATGATGACCACTTTGCACGCTGTGGGAGGGGTGTGGAGGAGGAAAGCAAACACGGCCGACAGAAGTTTTCCCGGGCGTGGGCAATTTTCGGAACCAACAGAGCTGGTAGAGCAAACCAGGACTGGGGGACAGACAATTTCATGAGCCCTCTGCCTGCTCTCTCCCGGCTGCAGCTGGCTCCAAGCCCTCCGTGGTGAGGAAGGTGCGGGGCTGCCTTTGTGCCCCACGGTACCGAGATAACACCCTCCCCGGTCGGGCTCAGCGCTGGGGGAAGGCAGCTGCACCGCTCCCAGCCGGGGCTGTTGGTCTCCGGGCAAGGCTTGGCGGCCCCCGTGTGTGCTGACAGTCTCTCTGAGGGTGACGGGGAGGGGGTTCGTCCAAAATGACTTGGTGCGGTGGGGGCATGTAGTTCTGATGAGACCAAGAAGAGTAACTTGGCGGTCTCTAATGAAAAAGTTGTGTGTTTTTAAAAGGGATGAAAAGAAGAGATTTAACAGGGCACTCTTCTAAAGTGCAGAACTGAATGAGGATTTTTTAGATGCAGTATGCTATAGAATTTCTAAGTCAGGAATATAATTACCTATTATATTGTTCAAGGAGGTTATAATTTTCTATGAAGACCCATATGTCTTTTCTGTGAAGCACAAGGGAAATACAGATGCTCTGGCAAGCTCTCTTTATTCCCTTCTCATGGAATACTGTCACCAGAGTCACTTCAGGATTTATTTGCGTCAGCGAAACAGAGATCATATTGGTCTCATATAACTGCCTGCACAATCCTCTTATGAAGCTTTAGATTCTGACTCAGGGTAGTTACTCCGTCGCATGTTAAATACCTTTATGCGGACTTGCCTGCTGCAGGACACATTGCCAGCAGTGGATAAGAATTAGCACCAATAAAGGACATCATTAGATATAACAGGCCCAAATGGAGTCAAGCGACTCAAGTGCAAGAATTTCAATCCAAGAACGCTGCAGCCAGCTCCCGCTTAACCCCAGCAGCACCTACATGTACAAGGTGCCTCCTTGTTTGAGGCTGTTTCCTGCTTTTGGGCAGGAGCTGAACTTCTCTGCTCGGAACTGCTTTGTACTTCCCCTCCCAAACTGACCTGGACACCAGAAACTACGTATTTCTTGGCCTAGATCCTCCAAGGGACCTGCCCTGCTGAGCGGGTTTTTGAAAATACCTGACATATGATGAAATGGGGCTCCCTGTTGAATTGTACTTCTGGCAAGTGCTGTCAACACCTCTTACAGATTAGCCTAATGACTTGGTCCCCTTTCCTGGGTATCTAAAAAAAACCCCAAATTTGTGTTGAAACTGGCTAGATCAACATCTCCGGTCTCCTAGGGGAGTGCCCTAAGTACCCCACGAGGAGCAGAAGAGCCTTTTCTTTCCTGCTGAAGTTCTGCTACTATGAAGCAAAAATTTCAAGATTCATTGGATCATCAGGCTTATAGCCTATTGCCCCCAAGAAGAAAAGCTGTTTGGATGTGCCCTGCTCGGCAGGGAGAGAGCTATCTGGAAAACCAGTGAATAGAGTGGTGTGACAGAGATTTTGAAGGAGAGGGACTGAGCACAAGCAGTTCCCTGCCTGCAGCTTTCTAGACAGCTTGGAGAGCATGGTTTCAAACATGCTCCCTACTTCATATCCTGCTCCTTTCTGACGTGATTGTCCCACCCATGTCCAAAGGAGGGGGACAGATGACAGATGTACAGTTCTGGGCTTCAGAATGAGGACCAAGCCCCAAAAGTTAGGTGCTGCAATGCCTGAATCTTTTATTGGGTTTTGCCCTAAATAGCTCAGGGAGAACAAGCCTTATTGATTTATTCCATTCCACAGTGGAACAAGTCAATGGGAGTTATCCTTTTAAGGCATTTAGCCACCCCTGAAAATCACAATCAATATCCTCTAAAGAATGTCCTTAAAGTAAATCCAGGATATTCAATGCAAAGCCTGCATAACACGTCATATATTTTAGTCTAGCCACTATTTTGGAGGGTTTTTTTCAGTTAAATTGCCTGCATGAAAAAATCAGCAGTCTGTGTACTAATTGAGTTTATGCCTGTGACGATGTCCCTGTGCCCTTTTCTCATACACAGATTACATACGCTAAACACAGACCCTGAACATATGCTTACTGTAGGCTCAATTTAAGCTGAAAGTGCTGGATAGTTTGACTATTCTTGGGGGCTTTGCACAAGCTGCATCCGTCACGTGTGTTTGCGCTGTCTCTAATATGCCTGCTTTCAACTGGGTTCGGTACCACTGACGGCACCAGGAACACAGGAAACAGCTTTCGCTGTGAAACACTTGGCTTTTGCCCCTATGTGATGCCTACATGAGCTGTAATAAGCTGATTTGTTTTGTGTACATAAGTCTTGTCCAAATGGTTGTTCTTGGTGAGGAAGACTCTTTTTAAGAGTTTCTTTAATTTGTGAGTACGGAGGTGCCCTGTGCATATGGTTCATATGCGTAGGGGTTTATTAGGCATGTGGTTGAATTTAAGCAAAAGATAAACGTCTCTATCATTTTATGCAAGATAATCTTGAGCAGGACCACTGTGGAGGCAGAGCTGGATTAAACTCATCCTTGGGAGCAGACCCCTGCAAGGACCATGAAGCACTGGAATCCCCATAAAGGATGAACTGGCATTCAGGCACTGCTGGCTCTCTATTCCGGCTGCACATGGTGCCTCGGTGGCATTTTTCTTGCAGCTTTGAGAAGCGGGGATGGCCTCCTATCGCGCTTTGCATTGCTGTATGTTGTAAAATCATCTCCTACAGGCAAGCTCCTCAGCCAACGTACATCAAGCTAGCTCCAGTGGTGCCAGCGCACCTCTGCTGTAGGGCAGCCAAGGGACTCTGGGAGCCTGGCACCTCTGAGGTCTGTTCAGGCATACAGATAGCCTGCAAGGTCTTGGCCGCTTGCAGGCTGGACTGCAGGCTGGTGGGAGCAGCGGCAGAAGAAAACAGCGGTTTTTTGAAAACCAGTAAAAATTTCTGCTCCAGTGAGTTTCCCTGCTTTTCTGCATTGTATGAATATTCATTCTGTAGCTGACATGACAAGGGGAGCTTGATCAGCAGCAGGCTTAATCAAAAACAAAAACAATATTACCACATAAACTGCCTTTTCACATTCTTTCCTGATGGGCGACATCTCTTAACTGACAGGAGTATTGCTAAGCAAAGCAGCCAGGATGAATATGCATGGCGGCGTCCACGGCCCCGTGAACACCCAGCAAGGTGGAGAAAGCCAGTGGAGGCAGATCCGGCTCCGTACTGGAGAACAGCATTTCCTTTCCCTCTCCCCTGCCAGAATATAAGAAGAGGCTGACACCATGCCATAGAAACTAATGGAGTTTCCACATTCATTTTAACAGCAGGAGATGCAGTCTCCGAAGGCTTGTTTCCATGAGGTGATGAGAAATCTTGCTCCTAAAGTTGCAGGGATGTCAGAGTGCTTGGCATTTTGCCGTTTCAACTTCTTTCCTTCCCATCTGCTCCTAGAGAAGTGAAGGTCTTTGCCTGGTTCGGCCGTGCTCTGCCGGGACAGGGGGGAGCCGTGGCGGGCAGCTCTGGGCAGTGGAAGGAGCTGGTCCCTGAATGTCCTCGGTGCTGGTGTAAATGCCCTGAATCCTCTGGGCATATTAGTCTTGGCCCTCTGTAAACAGTGGCATTGCGTAGTCTGCAAGGCAAATGAAGGCGCGGGGGGGGAGGAGCATTGTGCTTATTCTTCCTAAGTAGATATAGACTCCTGGTCTCCAAAGAGCTATTGCAAAAGGGTGACTATTTC
Source organism: Larus michahellis (assembly GCF_964199755.1). Taxonomy (NCBI): domain Eukaryota; kingdom Metazoa; phylum Chordata; class Aves; order Charadriiformes; family Laridae; genus Larus; species Larus michahellis. The sequence goes on from NC_133898.1 coordinate 65,739,627, forward strand.
ATAAGCCAGGTTTTCTGAAGAGCTGGGCTCTTTGGCTGAAGTACTTAGATGAAGTGGTCAGTTTTCAGAAGTGCTGAACACTTGCTCTCGGCAGAAACTGCTGGATTCTGGGCACATGTGAAAATCTGCCCCTTAAAAACTTCGTAATGACTAACTTAATGACGTCTGGCATTTCACTTCCATTTGCTATTTCTCACAATCTTTCTTCCCTCCACAACAACCATATTTAGACAGAAAGAAAGAAGGAAAAAAACAAATGAATGAAACAAAGACCAAACATTCATGGCTGAAATAGCCTGATCCTTTTTACTGCCCGGAAAAATGAAAATGATAAAGCAGAGGCTTTGACCAGTTTTGTGACAAAGTTTTTCCTCTCCATTTCATATTTCTAAATGACATTTTAACTCATGGGACTGGTACAGAGGGGCATCTTGGACTCTTCTTAAATCTTTCAGAAGTTTTCTTTGGGCACTCAGTAGAGAGGGGGGCCTTTAACTTTGGAAAAAAAAAAAAGGCAAAGGCATGGTGTGCTGCAGGGAACAGTCTTTCTCTGGCAGAAGATGAGCTAAATAGTCTAATAGTTTTTTCCATCTGTATTTCCTCTGGTCCTACTGCGAGCAGAAGGGATTCAGATCCAGCTCATCCCTCAGGGTGGGGGGTGAAGGGGGCTGGGTGATATAAGCCCGGCCCTGCTGCCTGCTCCATCAATTAATACAGGCAGTGGGAAGAAGCTGAGGGGAATAACACCCCTGCGGTGTTGCCCCTGCGCTGCGGGATCCCATGAAACGTTTTTGCTGGCTCTCCGCAGAGCTGGATCCCTGCCAGGCTGTGAGAGCAAAGGATCAGCCACCGTCTAGAGCGCTGCCCTGCGCTAACCCGCTGGATTTCCATGCAGAAATCCAAGGGAGAGTTAACGCCGCTTTTAAGCAGCCTAAACTTTGGCTGGGCTTGCTCTCCAGCTGCCGCTGCGCAGCCGTCCGCTGCCTCGGCCGGTGCCAGGAAAGCCACTGATGGGGCCGTGCTGGCTGGGGGGCTCAGCCCAGCAGGGCACGGAAGGGCAGGGGGGCTGCCGGAGGGGCTCCAGGGTGGCCATTCCTTGGAGACGCGTCGCTCGAGGCTGCTCTGGCCGGTCGGTGCCCCGCGAGCTCCCGGAAAGTACTTGGAAATTCTGTATGCTGGAGCTCGCAAAGTTTCCTGGCTCCTGCAGTCTGATTTTCCAGGAAAGGGGACAAGCTAAACCCTCCAACGGTTCGGTTTGCTGTTTTTCTTAAAATTAAGGTATTCAAGATAATGCCAACAGTGTCAAACATTACCCCTCCCTGGGGGAACATGAGACAGGAGCCAAAAATATGTTGTCACAATGTGCATTGCCTGAGAATTTCATTAAATTAAAAAGGGCAGTGAAGAATAGAACAGAATCGAAAAAGAAAGTTGGAGAAAGTCTCTGACTTATTTAAATAGGTAGGATAGATTCTCCCCCTCTCCCCCCCTTCCCCATTGGCCTGTTAGTTTCAGAAACATCAGCAGTGACGATGATTTAGTCATCTGTATTCTGCGGGCTTTAATGAGATGCCAGCTCCTGATTTTATACACAAGTTTCTTGATAGACTGCCTATTTCAGCAGAAATTACTGTTGTCAGCTCGGTGTTCGGGGTGTTAAAATCATCAATGTCACAATGTTCTAAATAGGTGATGCAAAATGTGACATCCAGAGAGAAGAACTCTGGGGGTGTAACATTTTTCAAAAATTTACCATCATTCAAATGCTACAGGATCTGCAGTGAAATGAAGGCTGGGGTGGGGGGGGGGTGGGTGGAAGAGGAAACCTTTCTGTATTATAACGAATAAAATGCTACAATGGAGTTTGAAGGTGCAAATCAGGCTATAACAAAACATGAGTGTGCATGCTTTCAACACCAGAATGACTTACTGGCTGCTAATTAAATCTCACTGCAAATGGGATTTCATTTTTATTTTTTGATGGAAAAAGTGGTTTTATTACATTTACTTGGCTGACAGCCAGGAATACTGCTCAATACGAATCAAGCAAAGTTAAAGGCCTTCTGCAGCAACATATGGCTTGTTTGGGAAGTATGAGTCATAAATGGAACCAGATGCAAAAAAAAAAAAAAAAAAGTTATAAGAAGGTAGCAACTGTCCTCAGGCAGATGCCAATATTGTTATTTCTGATGTTTCCACCTCGTTGTGAAAAATTTACGCGTGCATATTAGCGAACCATTTTTTCCAGCAAGAACTGTCTGTTTCAAAGCCCTTCCATGTCATGGGTCGACTCACTCTGCTCATGCAGCTAGTTCATACCTTACACAAGCTATTTTCTTCTTGTGGCTTATTAAAACACGATTCCTAGTGCTGCCTTGTTTCTCTCCTGGTTTCAGGGTGTTTCTTAACACACAGAGGGCTGGCCATTAGTTTATTCTCCAAGTGCTACGTAAATACAGGCTGGTAGAAGTATGTCCTTGCCTAGGAATAAACCCTATGGATGCTTTATGACCGCACCCTGCGCATATCAACAAGGAGGGCGTGCATGCATATGCCTGTACACACACAAGCCAACTCAACTGCCAAGAAGATGACAACCGACATGGGGAGGGGAACCATCAAGGGCCAACTTCTGCCAAGATCTTCGACTGCCTGTAGCAGGGCAACGGGTAAACAGGGGAGGACCGGAGCTGGTGAACCTCAGGGGGGGTGGGCAGACTTGGGGCATTTTGGCACCATTAGCAGGGCCACCAGCTCTTCGCCTGCATGCTGCTGGTGTTGTTGCATGTCAAGGACTCTCTGCAACTGCATAAAGAGCTACACACCTGTGCGCCCATCGCTGTGTTGTGCACCCACAGCATAGGCATGCTTTTAGCAGAGTCCCAGAAGTTTCTTAAGCTTGGCTCTTGAGCCCTGGGTCTCATTTTCTTTTTGCCAGAGCCTTGTGTCCGTCTCACCCTTTTCCTGTTGTTTCTCTCTCCTAACTCCTCCAGCCCTTCACTCTCTGTTTACCACATAGGATGTCAAGAACTTTGTCAGAGTTTAAGTCAGCAAGATCCTCTTCCTTCCCACGTAAAAATCTCCTCTTGCCACAGGTAAGACAGATCCTCTGAGGGTCTCTGCTGGGCAAAGCCTAGTTAGTCCTGGTATCAAAGGAAATAATAGGCCTTATGCATTCAAGTCCTGTAGAGGAAAATGGTCACGTATCCTTGAACAGTGTCACAATCCACCCAGTGCGAGCGGTCCAGGTGCAAACACCAGTTGATAGGGTAGGCTACAAATCAATCTCCTTCACCCAGTGGTGGACACCAGACGATGAGCAAACAGTGAACACCCCACTGGAAGATGGTGCCCTGCTGCACGTATCCTTCCAGCCCTGGCTATCCCTTCATGCTGCTGCCAAGGCTCCTCCAGTGTGGGGCTGTTTGCACAGTCCAGGGCTGTCATGTGGCTCAGCCTTGCCATAGCTCCTCAGAGGTGGGTCAAGCTCCTTCGAGAACTTGTGAGACATCTGCTTTATGCTGTGCCCTCTTCCAGCAGGATGTACAAGAGCTGCCCAAGGCCTTGTTCATGTCCTCCACCTGGAAAACTATGTGCCTAAACCACAGCTTGAACCACCGCCCTCTTCTTGGCAGGCTTTTTTTTGTACTTAGAAAAAGGCTATTGTATCAACTGCATGGTTATCTGTTCCCACACCATCTCACCTTGTTTGATCCGCCAAGCTTAGTCAAGTCACCTGCTTCTCTCAGTGGAAATGCGTTTGGAATCATTGTACGTGGCTATAGCCTGCCCAAAATGCCCATCAACCGCCATATCAGCTCCAGTCTTTCTCACTGGAGCTTAAGCTATTGCCCAGCTATGAGCTACTCCGACACATGAGCAGGCTGGCCCAGCTGAAGAGGGGGAACCGGCTCAGCTCATAACTCAGAGGTATGCTTACTCCCTCGTTATCTTAGTGAAAAGTCAAACTACAGGCAAACATTACCTCCCAGGGTTTGCATTACAGCATACGCGCAATCCTTTGCACTTTAGGAATTCAGATTGCATATCTGAGTTGGAAATGTTATTTCCTTCTTTTGCACCTGGTTTCTGCTGGCGTCTGGGATCCTAATGATAGAGGAGGGTTGGCTGTCAGTAATTTTGAAAGTGATACCAGGGACTGATGCTAAGGAGAGGGTTGCTGTTAAGGCTGTTGCTTTGTATCCACAAAAATCCTCTGAGAAGGCAGAAGGAAGCTCAGGAGACTGCACGGGCTCTGGGATGAACAAGAATCTGTCACCTTGGTGGGGAACCCGGAGCTCAGCTGGATGATGAGACAGATCGTGTAAGCTGAACGGATAAAAATCTATACCTGCGCTAAAAACAACCCTATAACACACAGAGCTACTTAAAAGCAGCTAGATTTTGCAATTCTTGCTCATGCTGATGACATCAATGGGATTACTTAAGTGAGCGGGTGTTTATTAACATGAATAAGGGCTGTGCTATGTAGCATTAAATGCACCCCAGTTGGGCCGGGGGTTGGGGAGTTCATGTTCATGACTAATGCTTGGTGCTCGCTAAGAGCTGGGAGTGCCAGAAAAGGAGCTCCCAGCTCCTGGGGGGAAAGGCTTTACTTTCTGTGCATTAATTGTACTTGCCTTGCTCGTTGTGAAGGAAAAACTGAGCTCTCCAGCATACCCTCCAAAGGCTTCCTACCTCAGGAAGAGCTGTGGGAGGTTTTGTGTGCAAATTCTCCGTAAGAAGAAAAGACCGAGAGGATGGAAAAACTGTGTGTCTGTACCAAACTCCCACAGAGAGAAATTTCAGGGGAGGGGGTTGGTCCTACAAAGCTGGAGGTATGTGCTTAACTTTACACACCCAGAGAGGCCCCATTGACTAAACATATTTAAAATCATCGTATGGTCTGTGCCTTGACTTGTAAGCTCTTTCAGTCACAGCTTTTGTCTGCCTCTTTGGCCAAGATTTTGTTTCAGACAGTGCATCCTTCCAAGCACAACACTTGTGGCAGTGTAATGGGTAACCCTATTTCTATAGCACAGGAAACCCAGCAGCTGTTTCCACGCTCCCGGGTTAGATAACTCTCTGCCGTATGCTGGAGGCCAAATTTCCTCACGGAGCAATCTTCCCGGCCCCTGGGGGAGACGCGAGCCTGTCCCTAGCACATGGGGAGGGCTTGGGAGCAGACCTCCAGAGCGCCTCATCTCTGCTGGTGCAGGTCCTATAACAAAGCTAACGTAATTTAATTCAACAGAGAATTTGGGTTTTAATTTTCCATGATTTTGATGGATAAAAAAAGCTGCCTGGAGCTGAATTTTGCTTTCACTTTCTGAGGTTTCCTGGTGGGTACAAAAGGTATTAATGGCAACCAAAACCAGCTCTGTACTTTTGTGGACCAAATATATCTGTCCTTAGATTATACATAGCTTCAACAAACCATATACAGCTGTATTTAAAAATCTATTTGTTTCATCCTCACCAAATATAAGATTGTGATGACAGTTGCTATCATAACCCTCAGCGCTGCGAACTCACAGTGTTGTGGCAAGCTTAAGTTTTTTAAACATTTTCCTGTTGTCTCAGTGGTACAATTTTTCATGGTTGTCCTTCATCACCAGCCTAGTGACAGTTTACTGACAGCTGACAATAAGGTACAGGGAAAAACTGCAAGCTTTGAGGTGTTGGTTCCCATCAGCACAGAAATTTGGCGGCCATTCAGGGAGGCCTGGGGGGGACTGAGCTCCAGGCTGCAAATGCCCGAGCCAGAGGAAGGCTCTGAAAACAGGTTTCCCAAGAGTCGGGGATGGGACGCTGGTCATTTTAAAGTCCAAGCTGATAACCAAAACAGGGTGAGATGATAATAAACAAATCAGAAAAAAAAAAACAACCCAACCCAAACAAAAAGCAAACCCCCAAATCTAGGAAGGATCTCTTCTTACACGAGGTTCTATTTCTTATTACATGATCTTCTTATGATTTCCCATTCAGCTATCAGTCCCTCACAAGAACAATGAAATCACAGCAGGTCTACGTGGAGACCAAAGTAAAAAATACAAACTTTCAAAGATATATTCTAACAAAGAGCTGTATGTGACGGGCTGGCGGCTACTATGAATGGGGTCAGGCAAAATAGTTGAAATCAACTTTGAATTTGGAGTGAATTGCTTTTTGGAAGCTTTGGGTTTATTGAACATTCCTGATAGAGATGTCAAAAAGTAGACATCCAAGCCTTTGTTTAGAATGTTTAATTTAAGATTTTAACTCAACTAGGGGAAGAATTCAGATTTCAAGTATAAAGTGAGATAAGTGGAATATGAGTAAACCAGGAAATGCTGTCCTTATTTTTCTGTGTTCTGAGTGAGAAGATGCATTAATTTGGAACCAGTGTTGTGGTAACAGGTATAAGTCTTTGCTCTCTTACTAAGTGCTTCTAGATATCATGTGAGAATAGGTTGCTTTCATGGTACTGAACCTTTATTTTGCTGGATCCTTCTCTGCGTTGTGCTTGGGGCACATTAATATCCAGTGCACTTGAGTGAGCCAAGTGAGGTGTATTAGTCAGGACATACAAGAGAATAAGTGCTGTAATATTTTGTTACGCTGCAGGCAGCTGGTGTCTATGGCGGACGTGATGATTTGGGGAATCTGTCTAAGAACAGTTTATGGGTTATGGATCTTGCACATTTGTGTGATATGGAAAACTCCGTTTTATCAGAGGGCTGATCTTTTTGTTGCTGCTACCTTTCACCCTCTGACTCGGACTAACGTTCCTAGGAGGACCTGGCACAGGGCTTGCAATGATAATTAGTGATACCATTGCAATGCACTCATTCTGAGCAATAAGCTCTCTCCTGTCAAGTCAAACTGGTTCATCACCGCATAACTTAGTTTGGCAATGCAGTCACCTGGCAAAGTGCTGTCGTCATCAGACAGGGTGAATCAGAAGCTGATCTGACAGAGGACAGAGAAGGTACCCTCTTGAATCATTTTAAACCCCAATCAACTTATACAGCTGAGGAACAGCCTGCAGCAGGAAATCCTTAAGACAGGGAAATCCCAGCACTGTTGAATGCACATGAATTACCAAGGATGCCCAAGGGAGTGGATGAGCCAAGGAGCTAGGGACAACAGCTGTTCAGTGACGATGTCTGTCCTTGGAATTCAATTAAAGCTTTTTTTTAAAAAAAAGGCTACCTACTCATTTCGGATATTTGGTTACATACTGCATTTGTGTTCTTGAAGAGTTAATATATAAACCGGAAGGTTTGCCTCTCACCTAAAATTCAGAGAAAGTGAAATTCTGGGAGCTCTGTCTGGAATGCAGGATCAGGTGTTTTTCCTGTGGGTCTCGCTCCTCAGGAAACAGTACTAGGTGGAGGACCTACTTCTCAAGAATTTGTTTACTGACCCCCGAGGCAGGTAGAGTGTCTGGACTCTTGCTTACCCCAAAGGGCTCAAGACATGCAAGGATTTGGTGTTGCAGCTGACTCTGTTGTGTGGCTCACAAGGTGGCTCAGCCAGACTTTGCAACAGCAGCTCCAAACAAGGTGAGACTGATGTGCACACTAGATATACTTGACTTAAAACGATTATGAGAACTACTGATCTCCTTTGGGGAGTGAGACCCTTGTCGTCCCAGGAAATCCTCTTCCAAGGGACTAACCTTTGCAGCCTTCAGAAAGCGCAAGGGAATGCATGCACATGTGCATGAGAGAGAGCAAACTTCCATTTTAGCATGGATTTGCAGGATAAACAGACTCTGGACAACTGTTAAGTATTGAACTAGAGAGCAAATTGAACTAAAGAGCAAAGGCAGTGAGAAGAGGGTGAGAGGAGGTGCCAGGGGTACGTGTAATGCACTGATAAATCCCTGCAGTAGCCCAGTGGAAGCAGAAGGAGCCCTTGGTCGGATGGCAGCCCGTCATCACAAGTTTGGCAAGGGCAACTTTCTGCTGAATAAACATGAGGGAAAGGAGGATGTAAAACTGGGCTGTGATATTTTTGAAGACTTCTGAAAAGTGCTATATTTGCTTGGTAAACCTGTGGAAATTGGCAGCTATACAGAAACTTGAGGCAAGTGGATCAGTTGGGTGCAGTGAGAGAAAAAAAAGGTCATGAAAGGACTTCCATAGGGTTGAGGCTGTTAGCAACAGAACATCCCAAAAACTTAGTGGAGGCCATTCAGCCATGTGATGGAACTGTACCCCAAAAAAATGGACAAAGAAGGAAGACATGAGACACTCTAGAATGAGAGTGAAAATTTGAGGATTGAAATGTAGTAACGCCCGGAAATTGCATGGGAACATGGGTGCTGGCTCACATATGACATGACTGTAGTGAGAAGGGTTGTGTAGAGCAATGCTAGAGAATAAGGGACCCGAAATAAGCCTTGTATTTGTTTCAGGTGCAGAATGTGATGCGGAGCTGTGCAATTGTTCAGATCTGAGGAAATAATGGAAATTTGGAAAATAGACTTCTGAAGTTTGAACAATAATCTCTGGATAGCTGGGACAGCGGATTTCTTTGCTGTTGAATTATGTCATAAATGCCAGAAAGGAAGACTTCTACATGAACAGATCAAGCAAATAGTTTGTAGGCAAATGGTTTGCTATGATAAAGTGGCTCTGTCTCAGAAAGCAGATGACATAATAAATTCTATATTGCAATAGAGTTCTAGCGAAGAGTGGAAAAAGAAAAAATCTGCCATCAACTGAGTCTGGTTTTGAAGTCCAGGTTTACAGATTAATTTTAAATTTTAGCTATCAGAGATATCATGGGTTATATGGATTTTTACCTAATCCATGCAAACATTTTGCTTATTTTATAAAAGAGATCTATGACAACTGCAAAAGAAAAATTGATCCAGTAGATTAGATTGCATAAATGACCATTTATAAGAAAGCTACGGAATTCAAAGAACAGAAAATGTCTCCCTTTGAAATAGGAAGTGGCCAAACATCACCCTGTCCTTCAGCTTCCCTCAGCATCCTGGTTAAAATATCCCCACAGACAGCAAACTCAATGCAGTCACTTAAGGATTTCCCTTCACATAAAGAACAGCATAACACGCAGGTAGGTTAAAGAGCATTGGCACAGGAGAGGTGATGTTTGTGTTACAGAAAAGGATCCATGTAAGACAAGAGCAGCCCTTGTGCAGCCGTATCTCATGGGATTATCCATGGATCATGGTTTTGCTTTGTTTTGTTTTGGTTTTGATGTGTGTAAGCCTTTGCTTGAGGCAGAAGTAGGCAATCAATATTTGCTGTCAGCAGCCAACTACTTTAGAAAATGGTTGGAAGTTTCCCCAGGAAGGAGCCAAGAAACTCTGAGAGTAATAAAATTCTTGACCAGATCTGACACAGTCATCTACAGAGGTGGTTTTGAACCTACCGTTATTCAGTGAGTTTACGAGGGATTGGCAGTCCACCCACCCCAGCATCCCACAGGATGGGGGAAGAGTTTATTTGGGCTTGGCTTCCTTCACAGCGAAGCACTGTGCCTCTGGGACTGGGCAAATCCCAGTTCTTCTGGGCTACAGGACTCTCCTGATTGTTTCTTCCCCATTAAGGGAAACAGCTTTGCATCTTCTTTGTAAATAGAACAGTCAGAGTGCAAGAAACACTTGGCTTGTGCCAGCCAGCTATCCTAATGGAAGCACTCTATGTGGCCCAAACTGCCGACTGCTCAGGCCAAAGCAGGGCCTGGGATGGTAGCAGGCAGGTTGACTTGCTGAAGCCTGCTTAAGACGTATGCTACTCAAAGTAAGGCACTTCCTGGAGTGCACTCCCCTGAAGTCCCTTGCCTAGGAGGAAAAGATTTTACCCAGCCACATAAATACCCCCTGAAATTAAAGCACATGGTGTTCCCAGATCAACAGCGCAGCCTACTGGCCATTTCATTCTTAATAGCTTATTGGGTCTACCGCAAAATTCGGTCTTCAGCAGGAACCAGATCAGATCCTCGCAGACATGCTTGGATTATATACAACGTGTCTTTACCAGCAGAGTCATAATACCCACCGAGGGTGGCTTAAATACGTTTGACTCATTGTGGCAGATCCCATATATCTTCATGGAGAATTTGCAGTTACTATAGCAAAATAAGTCATTTAAGCTGCCTTAGTTATATCTTGGAATTTCCTTTGATTTATTCATGGTTGGAGGATTTGCAATTCAGAGTTTTGGCAGCTTGTCAACAGTTGCGTTGTTGAAGGGAGAGATACATTCCACAACCTTTAAATAGGCTGGGATCGTCTTCTCGGATGTGTTTCTAACATCTGACCAAATTCCTTATGCCTATAGTTAACTTAACAAAAATTGCTTGCAATTATTTCCACTTTCTAGGCTTTACTCTTCCTTTATTTTTTTTCATACAGCTTGGATTAAAAAAATGTTATCTTGTAATTGGTATGAATACAGGATTATATGTGACAGGTTGTAGAGAAAATAATAATTCTTAGCATAGAGCCAATAAAATTAATTACTCTCTGAAATAACAATTCATTATCCCTTGTTGTGTCTTAGGCTCAGCACACCTTCTCTAGGTAAAATATTGTCTTTCTTGTAGTCCATTGACAGCATATTTATCAAATACTTGCATAACCATAAAAAAATAATGTGAAACACAACGTTATTTTCAATGGAAATTACTGCATTCCTGAAACTTGGCTTAAGTTAAACATAACTGTTTATCCTGACCAGAAAACATACATCTAAAGAGTTTTAGCAGTGCTTATATTCATAACTCTCCCTCCTTCCATTACTCTAGCATTTCATTCTGTTGCTTATCATTAATTATTGTGTGAATTAGAAAATAAATATACCTTGGTTCCTTTGCTTGCTTCTTGAAATATAATTTCACCGTGTATATTTTGGGGAGGGAAAAAAAAGAACCTAACAACAGTACTTTGAGAGATTCTAGATTTGTGTTAGGGTATTATGAAGAAACTTGGTCAAGACAGCATCCTAAATCTCTTAAAACGCCCCTTGTAAAAGCATGTTTTTCCAAACTAGGAGGGCCCTGACCCAGCCAAGCACTTAACTCCGTATTTAACGTTAAGCACCTGCCTAAGTGGCTTGCTGAGCTGGCTTCTCACTCAGCTGAAAGGGGCAGGATGGAGCTGAGGGAGTAGCAGGCGTCATTTTTTGAGTCAAGTAGGTTTAACGCACCGTGGTGGTGGAGGAGGAGAAATGTGGGAGGAATCTGAACTGATTTCAACTTAGCAGCCTCAAAGAAACGAGGAATGAAATCTCCTCGTTTCTTGCGCCGCTCCTTTCCCCTCCTAATGAAAGAGAGAGCAGCCAGTTGCTCAAGCGTTGGCCTCGTCTGCCTGCCGAGAGCACGCTCTGCTCCCACCTCAACCACCCCCGTCTCCTCTCCTCCTGCGTCAGGCACAGACATAGGCAGTCTTGTTTATTTATTCATAATATATTTTCTTTCCAATAATGTATCTATTTATTAAATGATTTTTTTCCCCCCCTGTGTAGACACACAGGAATTGAAATAGGGAGGCAACCTTTGGCCTTGAAAATGTATGGAGGCAAAATAGGCAGTTGCTATCATTGGAAATCACCCTGTAATTACAACTTGAGACACTTGTTATGATTGGGCTTTGGCTTGCAGGAGCTAGCATAACCCCCCAGGCTGAAAGATAAAGGTCTGCTGACGTTAAATGAGGGTTGCAAATTAATGTAATGAATGACTTTTAATAATAACCTTTTGTAGGTGGCTCAGTGTTATTATCAGTAAGTCCTGATGAAGATTTGCTGTACTGGCCTGAAGGACCGGGACAGGCACTGTGAGGGAAAGTAAGTGGGAGTGGGGGTGTCCTCGGTTTTTCAGAAAATCCCCATACTCTGTGTGTGGCTGCTGTCAGTCCCTTCATTGCTCATGACTTCAAGAAGGTCCGAACTTCCCAACTTTATCTCCAGAGATGAGAACAGAGTGACTTTAACCCACGTGATGTTGTTAGGTCAGGCCTTATTAAGACATATCCTATCCTATCTCATCTCTGCAACAATCAGGGACAAAGCCATGATGGTCAGCAGCTGTGACTGTGTTTCAGGGCCAGATGTAGGAGCCATCTCTCTTTTAAGGCTCTTCTTCAGAAGGAGTGTCTTCCTTTAACCCCAAAAGGCTGCAAAGGTAAAATGATGACAGAAACCAAAGACAACAGTAACAGAAAGCAGTAAAGAGGGAAGATCATGGAAAGGCAGAAAAAACAGCCTCTTCTGGGTGTGCTCAGGGCCAATTTTAATTATTTGGCAGTTGGCTTAAATTTAAATATACCCGAGGCAGTCTGCACAAGAAGTAGCTGGATGCCTTCCTCTGCAACACGAGCACAGTGTTTGTGGCTGCAGTAATGGGGGAAGGAAAAGCATAGCCCAGACTGAAGTAGTGGATGGAAAAACCCTCAGACATCCTTGTTGCACTGATTAGTATCTTGAGTCATTGCCTTTGAGGGAGGTGAGAGTTTCCTCAGTACAGTGGAGTTAGATGAGCTCCTTTAATGAGGTTAGATACCAGAGGCATTGCGCAGTACTGTGGAGTTCCCTGGGGGGGGGGAGGCAAAGAAAAAAAAGAAAAGAAAAGATTTCTTTTCGCTGCTGAGAGTCGAGGTCTAGCTGGGGATCATCAGTGTTAAAGCAGTAGGCTTTGAGAGCTACTGAAGCTACCCTACCTACAGCAGCTGGAAGCGGCAGCTATTGATGGGCAAAGCTGTGACGATGCCGTGTCGCCGCTCTGCTCCCCAGCACATCTCCCTCTAGACCCTTCCCCACCCCTCGGCCTCAGGGTCTGTCGCTGCAGAGAGGTCCCTGTCGGAGGCTGTCCCCACACCAGCTGCCAGGCGGCCAATGGCGGTGGCGCGGTGGCGAAGCCTCTGCGATGGCCGGCCGAGGCACGGGCGGTAACGCTAATGCAATGTGAAACCTCCCCCAGACAGTAAGGCGGGCAGGCGGAGGGGAATGAGGACACGGGCAAACAAAAAAGGGAAAGAAATCGGGCTGTGTCTTTATCTCCTTTCAACATACATTCGTTACACAATGTATGTGTTTCTGCTGCTTTATATAGCATGCGCTAAGTTTTCCTGCCTCCTGCGTGCACTGGTTGGGACACAGCATTGAGGCGATGCGTGCATCTGCTGTGCTTCACGAGTCAAACGCAACCGAGGAAAGGAGAAGGTCTGACCTACGTGAACCTCATGACTGCTGATCTCCTTCCTGTGGCTAATATAAAACCCCCCAAATCTGGCTGTTCCGGTTTGGAAGCAGCTTCTGCCTGGGCTGGGTCTCAGGGGGCTTTGCGAGTTTCGACACCAGAGATGTGGCAGGTTGCTCTGAGTAACACAATCGGAGCTAAGAAAGCAAAGCTGTCACCTTTGCAGTTAAACCTGCTGAACACCTTGAGCTGCCGACTGGACAAACAGGTTGTTGCCAGCTTCACGTGGCCAACGCGGAGGGCCAACCTCTAATTTAAAGCGTCATTTGTAAGGCTGCCTCCCTGGAAATTTGTTATCTTTCTAAAATATTCAATAAAAGCAATGGCGAAGGAATAGATCAGAGAACTCACTTTGCATTGAGTGACCTGGCAGCACTGAGGTTGGGTTTTGCTTTTTCAATTTTTTCCTTAATTCTGTCCCAAGAATTTATAGCTCTCAGTATTTTTTTTCTAATAGTTTGGAGCTTCAGAGTCTCTTCATTACCACCTTTCCCTTCTTGAAAGTGCCAGACTGGTTTTTGCACAAAAGGCATATTAATAGACTGAGAGCTGTTGTAGTGATAATAAAAACAAAATGAGTTGCAGCTAGCACCCTGCTGCAAGGGAGCAGTGAATCCAGTCACCAGATTTGTCGAACCCAAACGGAAGGGGCTCTCGGGAGCCCTGCTCCTGCTCCTGCCTGTGACAGAGCTTGAAGCGGCAGCAGATGCCCTGGTGGTAACAAGTCCAGACAGAGCTGCAAAGCAGCTTAGCCAAAGGGCCCTAGCCAAAAGCTGAGATCCAAATTTAGTTTTGGACCTTTTGGGAGCACGGGGTGAAGTGTTTGGTTTCAGGGTTCTTGGTAGCTGTAAAGCTCAGGTGAAGTTCAAAGCTACAATAAAGTTTTTGACAACACGAGGGGAAGCTGGTCCTGGGATAGAAGTGTGGAGGCGCCGCGACTTCCAGTAAAAGCACCCCTAAGCTATTTTAGCTTTTCTTTGGTGAAGTGAACATTTCTCTGGTCCCTTTAATGCATTTATCGCCCCTACTACCTTTCAAGATAATAGCTATGAATGCCTCCTTTGTTACAAGACGCACACTGCCCTGCGTGTGTGGGAGGTGGGTGTTACGATAGGCATCATACGGCAGTATTCTGGTATTTTAATAAATGAGCTTCTGCTGGAGGTGACATTACTTGAGTGTAAAACCAGGCATATCTGTCTCCTTAGTAAGACATAGGGTATTTTGTGGGGGTGTGAAGTAATTTTCTTTGAATAATTGAATTAAGTAATTACGAGTTATATAAATGTATAAGGCTCCAATTGCCCATAGTATCTGTGTACCATTCACAGAACTGAATGCAATATTTTCTTCTGATTACATGAACACTCTATTCTGAATATGCCAAACAACCTTCCTTTCTCCTTTTTTACAGTTCCCTGAGAACTACTTCTGTAACACCCATGAGATGTGAAGAGCAACCAGAGACCTCCTACAGGAAACAATCTGCCACCAGAGGAGCTGTGCATTTAACTGATTTTTTTGGCTCAGATGCCAACTCACGCCCTCATTCTGAGACAAAAAAAAACTTCAAAAAAAGTTTAAAAAATTTGGTTTCTTGGTGAGGCAAAATCCCAGAACACGTAATGTGTTCAAAAGATTTGATTTGGGCCCTTGCAGACCAAAGAAATAAACGCTAGACTCACAAAAGCTGCTGTGGGAGGATATATTACCCAGTGGCCTGGAGTACGCATCAAGCCTTAGGAGAATTAGTTCAGTTTCCATCTCTGAAGAAATCTGGGAGCATGTGCCACACAGCACAATGTTTTTACTAATCGCCTGGAAGTTGCGATCGCCTGCATTGCTCCTTGGTCTCTTCTGATGCAACACCCACTCCATGTGTGCAGCATTTTACATTCACTGCAACATGCTCTAGAAGCCAAACATCCACTTCCCAGACGTGTGAATCATTTTCACATTTGTCTTCTGCTTCAGCGCCTGCTACAAGTATTTTATTCCAAGGAGACTGGTTTCAAATGGAGCATCTAAGGAGATCCAGGAAAGTTTAGAGTTACCGGACAGGGATTTGTGGGACATTCATCTGCCAGATGGAAGAGCTCGATTTAGATGTGCCTCTAAAGGATGCACCAGAGCTTTGAGTGGGCACCCTGTGCTCCCCAGCACTGTGTCTGAGGCTCTGGGCACCCATGTGCCTCAGGCAGCTCCTTGCAAGCCCTCCTCTCGCAGGTGTTGAGAGGAAGAGTGCCAACAGTTCCCGGGTAGCTGGGACACTCACCTGGGAAGTGCAGGCACACAGTGGTGTGTGCGGGGCTTAAGCATGACATCCTTGTACTACCCAAGGTTTCAATCACCACTGTGACCGTGGGGTATAAATTTATATATATCTTGTCTGACAAGACAGAGCATCTGGACAGAACAGTCCGTGGTGACGGACATATGTGTCTGAGGTGGGAGCTGGGGGTGCCACTACACCTCTTTCATTCCTGCTGTTTCTTCCAAAGACTTGCTACAGGATCATATCTGAATTAAGCAAAGCTGTCTGCTTTTGTTTGAGGGCTCTTCAGATGAACCCTGGGAAACCAAACAAGAACAGCGTTCAGATTTATTGAGAAAGATGAAAAATTACCCGGCATTAGCACATTGATGAAGACTTTTCCTGTCTCCTCCTCCTCAGATGTATGGACAAGAGCAGGAAGCTTGAAATATATAATTTTACAATACCAAGCTGTATATCAATCAATATTTACTGCTCTGACTGTAGAAATAGTAAAGATTTAGCTTTAAGTCCTTAATTTTGTTTTATCCTCGAATTTTCTTTTCGACATTCTTTTCATTTTGCAGTTCTTTGTCTACAAGCAATGGATTTTTCCAAGATCCTCTGGCAATTTCCAAGACCTGGAGTCTTGCGTTGAGCTTCAGTGATCCCACTTGTGGCAGTGTTTAGATTTTTATTTGAGTTGCATCTCTGAGTCACAGAACTGCTTTTCTTCCTTCTTTTCTTCCCTCTTTTCTTCCCCTTTTCTTTGTTTGTGTGCTGTTTTGTTGGGTTTTTTTAGAATATCAGAAAAATATTTCGTTCCCTTCCCCTAAAAATACTTTGGCAATCTTAAGAACTGGAATCTTAAAAGTTAATGGAGATGTTTCAGTGTCTCTCCTAGGAAGCTTATATTCATTCGTTTTGTTTATGATTTTGAAGTGAGAAGATTCTGATTTGCAATGCTGTTTGCTCATGGCTTTGTCTTTTGGCAAGGTATTTTAAAATCATAATGTCCCTGGTGCTGCCTGTCCAAGTACAGTGCAATTTCATCCCCTCAGGTGGCTCTGCTGAAACCAAATGTCACTCGGCTGCCTTATAAAGTCAGTGAAATGTGGAATAAACCAGTCAGTAGCCTGGGGAAGTACCCCTTTCTGGGTGGCTTTGTGTTCCTTGGCAATTTTATACGCCTGCATACATTATCCTTGTAAGTGTGATCTGATGTGTAGGTGGTCCCTATTTCTGACACATTACATTTATCTGAATCTCTGGAGCAACTTAAAAAGTCAAGCCTTTTTTACAGTCAGAATATTACCATGAATATGATGTATTCTGGGGACTGCATTCTGCATCTCGAGCATGCAGTTAATCAGAACTGCAACTCCAGCTGGCCGTATTTTGCCAGTGAAATAAAATGGAGCTATACAGGGAGAACACGTGAAGGCGTGCAGTAAATCTTTATGAGCCCGAGGATGAAATGACCACATTGCTCAAGACTCACCAGCAGAGAGCTATGAAGGGCTTAACCAAATAAGTGGCAATTAAAACTTTATAGTGTTTCACATTGTCATGTGTTTGCTTGTGCCCTGTGTGTAATTTTTAGCTCTTGTTTACACCTGCACTGGTGGAACTGAGGACAGCACGTCTTGCCCAAGAGGCACAATTTCATTTTGTTTGTTCCCAGGTCTTCCTTGAAGTTTCTCGGAATTCTTTCACACTGGTTTGAAACCGGGTGGTACACAGCCAGGAGGGAGCTGTGCGGTAGCACTGCTTTCTCCCTTTCGTGTTGCACAGTGGGCTCCCCTGTGCCAAGTGGTGACAGTGCCGTAGTCTATAGCATCTCATAGAAATTCTTTTCCTCCAGAAAGTATAATTCTGTAGATACCATGGAAACTGAAATTTACTAGTGGTGCTTATCACTGTATAGCAAGCAATGAAATACAGGCATTTAAAACGGCCATAGAGTATATTCGCTAGACATCTTGAACCAAAACTAGGTTAAAACATACTCTTGAGCTTTATGCCTGACTCTAGCCTTCCTTCACACTTCCAGGTGTTTTTACGTTTTCTTTTTCTACTCCTGGTACAAGTGGTCTCTCTCGTTCTCCTTGTACCCTGGCAAGGGCCTTGGAGGATTGGGCCAGGCAGAAGGGAAGGGAGAAGGTGGCAGCTCAGTAACAGCAGGGAGGAAGAGGGAAGGAAAATCACCTCAGTAAGAACAAGGGAGCATGAAGTAGGACAAGACAGAGTTAAATAGCTGGGACTGCAGGATTAGATTAAAAAATACAGTAAAAGGTCTTGGGACATCTCTTCTGCTGAACCTCCATCTGACAAAACCTGAATGACTCGGCCCCTCTCACATGATGAGAAAATCTTTCACTTTGAAAAGTCAGACCTCTGCCATTAATTCTAAACATCCCCTTCCCTGTTTCTGGCCTTAACTTGTTAACCAGCGTAACCCTGGAGTCCTGCAAGATGTTACCTCAGAGATAAGCCTGTCCCCAGGGAATCATAGAAAACAGGGGTGGAAAGCACCTCAAAAGATAATCCAACCCCTGTTGTTCCTCCAGGCAGAGGAAAGCAGATTACATATATGGCCTTGTGGGGGGTGTGCATGGGCAGGGTTTATTTGCTGGAAAGCTGTTAAGTATCATGTCAGGAGAACAGTGAGGTAATGGGAATGGCGTTGCATGCATGCAGTATTGGAAACTGCCAGGTAGAAATCAGGTGCTGTGTGGTGACAATGGAGATGCAATAATACAAGGTAATGACTATGCTCTGAGTTTTCTCATCCAAATGGTTTAGGGCCAGAGGGACATCCTCACTTGACTGAGATGGCCTTCGTTACACATCTGTATCTGCCATGGGGTAGGAGTAAGGACTAGGAGGGCTGCAGCAGGGCTGTAGCAGTGCACATGCTGTCCTGTTAGGGCAAGCGCAGTGTTGAGCAACGCTGCCCTTCCCAATGACAGCACTGATGGATCCAGCCTAGTTGATTTATAGGGTCAACAATTTGCAGTAATCAGCTTAGTAGTTGAGCAAGGTAAGAAGCAAATTGACCTCTTCAAGAGGTCTGACTATTTCAGACATCTAAAGTGCTGTGACACTGAGGAGCTGGAAGCATTTTCAGACACAGGCTTCCAAGTTCCTGCTCTGTGAATTGTAACAGTTCAAAGATGTCTGTGCTGTTTCTTGTCATTTGTGAATGTAGAGTAATGGGGAAATGAGGAGGACGAATGGGAACCCTGAGACTTAACTGGGTAAGGTACAGAGTTTGAGCTTATAATATCTGGCTGCTAAAAGTCAATGTTTGAAAGTCAAAGTCGGAAAGTCAAGAGGGAAAGTCACCAAGGACATTGAAGAGCTCGCCACTCAGTTGGAATGGAAAAGTCACAGGGGAAACCCTCTAAGAAGAGCTTTGGCATTTATCCCGAAAAAATTCTGTCAGGTGATTAAATTAAAAAATAAGCATTTCTGCAGAACGCAGGCAAAAGAGATTGTAAGACACAGAACAGCAGCAACGCTTGCCATCAGACGGTGGTGGGGGTGGCGAAACTTAGTCCTTCCATGCCACCTAGTGTAGGAATCTAAGCAGCTCTCCTGCTCCTGATAGCAAAACTGGGACCTGCGCATCCTGAGAGACTGGACTCTGCAAGCAAGGGTGATTGAGCAGGAAATTAAGTGGAGGTCTGAAGCCTGACAGCGGATGAACTGTCTCACCAGTGCAGATAAAAATCTGCCTCCAGCACTATGGCAATAGGTGATACTTATTGCTGGCTGTGGTTGCAGTGTGGCACACAGGGATTTTTAAAGACAACTGTCTGGTCTATGTTTTTACACATTTTAACTGAACAAGAATAAAGTTTCCTAACCTGCAGCTGTCAACACACTGGAAAAAAAATAAAGATAGCATGGGATGTTTGCATTATGACACTTAGTAACATGGTTTGAAAATCTTCATTTCTGGGAATTAAAGCTGGATCATAGCTAAATGGATATAGTGTTTCGTTGGTTGGTTTTTTTGACAGGATAGGAGAAATTTCAGTTTTGTGGCTGATTTGTGTGAGGAGAAAAAATAAGCTATGGTTCCATTAGCAGTTTCTCCAAAACACACCAATGGAATAAAAGGGCCCAAAGTTGTGGTGTGCTTGTCTAATTGCTAAACATACATATGCGTTAGCTGAGTGGTTAGGAATAATAGTTTCCAGGGACAGTTAGTGCTGTAACTAGCTAAATCAAGGACTCTTGGCCTTACTTTGAACATTTGGTGCTAGTTTCTCTTTGATACAGAAGAGCAGGTTAGGTGAGAGAGAATTCTGATAGCCCTTCATACTCCGCGAAAATCTATACCATGTCATCAGACTTGTTCAAAACTGCTTCTTAACAGATTGCAATGTCAGTCCAGGATATTACCAGTCCCCGAATAACCAGATTGCTATATATATTTCACCCAGAAAACCCATGGACAAGGGCACCTGCACCCTGTCAGGTTGTCCTATGCATAAGATATGAATTGTGTTTATAAGCAGCTTTTGAGAGTCGCACCACACAAGTCATAATTGCTAACCTTGGTATATAAAGAATAAATGACCTCAGCAAAATAATAAAAAAAAGACAGTTACCCTGAATACTATGCTGTAGAGCCTGCATAAACATAGGAAGAGGTAATTCATGTGACTTAATAAATATCTCATTTTTTTCCCTCTGCTTTCTAAATTTTCTTCTACCACTTTGTTTATTCCCTCTAGAAATGTGCTGTTGAGTTGCCCAGCGCTGTCCTGCTGGGGCTGATAAACAGTGTTGCGTCCAAACAGAAACACTCCATGCTTGGCTTCAAAGCAGATCTGCACCTTTCCTCCTCCTTGCCTGTTGACAGATGCCCTCACCTGTATACAGGCTTCTGTGCTCCCACACGCCTTTATCATGGTGCAAGTAATTTTTTATGTGGTGTGTAAACAAGGAAATCCCTAGAAGCAAAAGAGCACTTCAAAAGTTTGGCTTGCATGATGGCAAAATGATGACTTGTAACTACAGCACTAATAAAGGCCGTATGTCTGTGTTGTGTGTTGAGAAATGGGTGAAGAATAGCACAGGGGAGGAAGAGATGGAATGTCATCATATGCTTTCCATTTGCACCCACGTAAAAAAAAAAAAAATAGTGTTTTTACTCTTTCCAAGGCAATGTGATGTATGTGTCTGGTTCCATTATTCAAAAGAGATTAAAATGATTTAAACTATGTTTCAGTATATATAAAAAAAAATAAAGTGGATGTTGGCCATTTTGAGTCATCAGCCAAACTCTTGGCCTTCCTGCTTTTTCCTTCTCTTGGAACTCCCACGTATCTCTAGTTAACAGAACCCCCAAAGATGACTGATGTTTAAATATTTAAACTCCTTCTTTTTTGACATTTTTCTAGTCTAATTATTGATCCCACAATGTTTAGTATCCAGGAAGCAATCCCAAGTTCCTGAAATGAAAACCACCTTCCAAAAGCCAGGCTTTTAAAAGATGAGTCACTGGCTGGCACTGGAGCATTTTTTGGCACTTAGCTTAAAAGTAAGAGGTTTTGAGGAGAATTTCTGCGTGTGAGAAAGTAAAAAAAAAAATAAATAAAAAAATTAAAAAGTCCTTGGCATACAGCCTGTCAACTTTCATAGAAGAGTGTAATAAAATCACAGTGTCCTGGGTGAAAGCAGGAGCACTCTTGTATTTGGTGTTTAACTCCTTCCTGAATGGTCTGTAATTTCTCAAAGTCCATCCTGTATTTCTGTAAGGCCAGAAAGACATGACTGGAACAAAAGAGCCCAAAGGGTAGTATTTCTCCCTCTTTGGGAATGCACCTTTTCCCTGTTGGAGCTGTTGGGGTCTGCCAGGGCTTTGGTTTGCCCAGGGGGCTGTGGGGTCCAGGGTCTCTGTGTCTGTGCTCCCTTTTCCTCACACCTTCAGGATTGTTGTCCCTGAAGCAAATGCCAGATTGCTGGAAGACATTTCATAAAAGATTAACTCGGGACTTGCCCTGCCTCTTTGTCCCCTTAGGAAAGACCTGGAGCAAGGAAAGAGAGGGTAGATATCTGATGATGTCACTTAAAGTGCTCTTAACGCCTGTTGGTAGATTAAAATCTTTTCCTTATTGTTTTCACCATCTTTGTCCTGAAAACTCTAGTCCAGTTTCAGGAAGTTCTGCCGGTTCAATTCAGCAAAGATTAACATAAAATAGAGGGGGAGTGGAAAAGGCAGGAGTTGGCATATATACCTCCCTGTACTCAACAATCCCAGCAAAAATGAGGCTGCTACTAGTGTGGTCCATGCCATCTTTTGACCCTTGGAGAGGGAAGACCTATCGATCATACATGCAGAATACCCATAGTAGAGAGGGCGGTGCTGCAAATTCCTGGGTCTCTTGCCAGGCTCAAGAGAAGCTCATGCTGCCAAGAGAAGGCTCTTGCTGCACAGCTCTCATTTCCACCTCACTACACAGGAGTAAATTGGGAGTAATTCCAGTAAATCAAGAGAATTGAGGTTGATAATCCAGGTGGGTTTTAACATTCTTACACTTTTATTCATGCTACTCTAAACTCGCAACATCCCATATTCAGCTGATCATCCTCGTCCCTCCACAGGCTTTGTAATTAAATTTATAAAGCCTGTGTTGCAGTGTTTGTGGAAGATGAGGGTGATCCTCTTACAATTTCCATTCTAGGTATCTCCTTGATAAACTGCAAGTGAGCAGGACTGGAGCTGTGTACGTGCCTGGACACTTGGACACATGAAACCATGTATCGGCAGACAGGTTGGTGGAGCTCCCCTAGACTCAGGCAACATTTTTCAAGCAGAAATTATAACCAGCCAGACTGGAATAGCCATGGGTTATCAGTAGCATCACCTACTGCTACACAACTCTCTTGTCGGTAGCTCCAAGCCTGTCACAGTAACAGCTGGGGTTAAGTTGTCCATGCCAAGTGCTGTCCTATGAATTTGAAGGAAAATCTCTTTCAAAGTAGTTGAGGTATTCCTGCAATACAAGAAATAAACCCCATTTTGCCTATGTTAAAAATAATTGTATCCTTTTGATTGCTTTGGTGCTTTTCTTCTCTGAAACAGCAAGCTGAAATTTGGTAGAAGGCTGGGATATCCCCTTTCCCAATGCCAAGTTAAACCCCCATGAAAATCAGTGAAGTTACAAGATTTGGGGGAAGAAAAAAAATCTATATACCTGCACATTACAGGCTTCTAAAATTCAAGCAAGAGCTTTGAAAACTGCAGTGGCAGCGAGCAGGTCTGAGCCTCTCAGAGCCTGTGGCTGATCACACGGCGGCTGCAGAGAGCAGCTGGGAAAGGTCTCGCCTGCAGTCGAGAAAAGGAGCCGGGCTTTCCTTGCGAAGGCGGCTTCCCACTGCACCGCGCCAAGGAGGGTGGGACGCAAAACCCCGAGCATTTGCCCTTTGCCCCTATATTCCCCTGCTGTGATCAACCCGGGCAATAGGACAGGAGGGAGCCGTGTGATTTAAGTAGAGAGGAAAGGAGCAGATAAGGACACGGAAAGTAATGAAATGGGTAGTTGGAGGCAGGGGAAGTGGGAAGCTCACCTAAGGAGAGAGGAATGTCACTGGGGACATTGGGGTGGGGACACACGAGCTTGGCAAAGAACTTGGGAGGGAAAGCCAGGAAGGGAGGGTGTGGAAAGGTGGAGATTAGACGGGGACCAGAGGGAAAGTCTTATTCTGGGGCTGGGCTTGTCTCAGGTTTGGGAAGAGGACTGCATCCAGAAACCTGGCGAGTGGACCATGGTACTGGTCATGGAAGTGGTCAGGAAACAAAGTGCAAGAGGAAAAAGTTGAAGGGTGTTGGGCTGAAGGCGTTGTGCTGGGATAGAAAAGAGACAGAAGAGCATGCACCCACCCAAGCATGCTCCAGCTTCCAGAGCTGGAATGGGACCCCCGAGGACTGTGTGCTGACCTTAACCCTGTCTGCAACTACCTTTCAAACCTGTTCTTCAAGACAAGATGCAAGACCATGCTTTCACCTTCTTTCATGTTTGAGAATTTGGCTGAATTGGAGTAGGATAACTTTTTTAGGTAGGGTAAAGTCAGGAAGGTGAGCCATGATATATATACCTGAACAAATCCTTGTGGGTTTTTTTCTGTTTTATCATGATGTAATTTTAAGTAAGAATCCCATTTTATGGCTAAAGAAGTTGCTGTCAACTCCTTACTTTGTAATGTAAGGAATGTTTGTAATCCATTAGGTCATAAATTTCATTATGAATGAAATATAAATATGTTCTCATGTTTTATCTTCTCAATTTTTACCATTCCTAAAGAATTTAAAAATTATAGCAGAGATTTTTTTCTCTTAATGTAATTTCTGACAGCTGGCACAGAGGAAAACAGTCAATCAAGACGTGCTTAAATATTTCCATGCATTTCAGGCTGACAAAATGTGATAGCACCTGTGATTCTTAAATCCTTTTGTCAGTGAAAGTAAGGAAAGATAATGAAATATTTTCTTATCGCTAGTGTATTTAGCAATGTAGTACATGAACTTAGTAGTCAGGTAGAAGCAAATGCATCTTCTCATTTTCTAGTTAATTTGTAGAAAGAAGAGAGTGTAGGTAAAAGAATGGTCTGCCACAATTAACATTGCTAGTAAGAATTTTACATCTATTGACAAAATTAAACCCATTTTACTACAGAACATTTTTTACACTTTTTCAAATACTCCTGATGCAGTTCCAATGCAGTCAAAAAATAATCATGGTCCAATGAATTATTTCCCTTCAGCTTTATTTTAGACGTCTAATAAAGTGCAGTCTTTGGGTGAGACAAGGATAGCTCTTCTTAGTTTGATTTGTTGTTAGATTTTTTTTCTTTCAGCTTGGTGTTAGTGTAAATTCTGCACTAGAAGCAAGTTCGGCTGATGTTGCTCAGCGTTCCCCTGCTGAAGTTGGATTGGTGCATTCCAATATATGTGATAAATAAATGAAAATTGTGTCATAGAATGGGGTGGATGAGCACTCTGCTTATGTCACTTATGGTGAGGCCCTGCACAGCCACTCCCTAAGCAGCTCCATTCCCTGCACTGCGGGTAAAGGAAGGTATATCTGTCCCATGCAGTGCGGCACTTAGCACAGAAATCTGTGATATTGCATCTGTCTTCAAAACTAGAAGAAATGTAGATGTGCCTGCACTGTGTTAACACAACTATATTGGCTGGTAGGACTCCAGGGAGATCTTTTGGTACTCTGCTGTGTACTTCTACTGACGTACCTGGAAGTTGCTTCGGTATTTGTAACATTGCCCACCGCAGAGAAATGGAAAATATGGTGGGATCTGTTAATTCAATCTACATTGAAATGCAAGCACATGAGGAAACTCAGCATGGTCAGCATCTGGTGAGAGAGCATGGGATACTGATACTCTTGGTCCTTTCTGATAGTCCATTACTGATAGTCTTTGGAATATAGCCTTGATTCTTTTTTTTTTTTTTTTTAAATACAATGTGATGTTGCTAAAATCTATTTAATGAAAATAAAATCTTTTCCAGAACAGGTACCACATGAACAATCCAGCTTTCCTTTCTGCTCTTCATATTTTTACCACGTGTATTAGCAGTGCAGTTTTTAAGCCTCTCATCTAGCAAAGTACTTGAGCAGGTGCTTAATTTTAAGCATATGCTTAAATGTTTTTCTCTCTTAAACCCTTATTCTTGGCTTCCACTAAGATCGCTGAAAAGGGTGATAAATGTATGGAAGTTTCTGTGATGTAGAAAGACGTCTATTAGTAACTCCAGAGAAACCACCAAGTGATTCCACATGGACCACCAAACCATCTTCAGAGTCTAATGATTTTCATTTGTACTGTCAGTCCGGGGTAGACTGAAGATGAAAAGTTATGTAATATTTTTCCAGCTCCCCAAGCTATTCGATCCTCCCTCCATCATTTGTTTAATACATTCCTCATATGTTGCTCTGGTCTCCTGACACCCAGGCTGTTCCTGGGAACAGCTGAATTCCCATATGGGGGAAAACACATTTCCATATGTTTTTTAGTATTTCAAAAGTGTTATTTTATTTAATAGATTTAAAATGTCTAAACCGCCACTCTTCCACCACCCCCACCCCGCCTTTGGCATGCTTTTAGCGAGTGTCCCAAAGACTGCAGAGCAGAAAAAAGAAAAACTACAATAGTACAGAAAAGCATGCTTTTCATAGGAGTTCAAGGTGATATATAGTCAAGAAATACACGAGAAATAAACTGAGCTTGTTCTTCTCTCTGTTTTATTCAGACCTCTTCACCTCTCTGTCTCTTTTCAAAACTACTTTTACTGTTTTAGTTTTAAGAGCTAATAAAATGTACAGAACCTGACTCTCCTCTTGCATCAATTTTAGATTGTTAACGTCAGGGTTGTATTACTCCAATAGCTACAGGACTCCATTAAAATGTCGGCACTACATCAAGAAGGAAAATCATGTCCACATTATCTGAAAAATTCCGTCCTACCAGTATTTTGGGGACTCTTTCAACTTACAGATTAGATGTCTCTCTTTAACACAGAAGTGTTAGTCCTACGTGAAACTGAAGTGGGAACCGAAGACAATGGGCTGAATTGTTTCATTACATGGAGAAAATATGAAAAGATCAGAAGGTAAACTCCTGAAGGCAGTTTGTGTTCTTAGTCATGCCCATCTACGTTGCCGAAGGCTCTGAAATTGCAGAGGACAAAGACTCCAGTTACCCTATGGAGCTCTAAAAAAATAAAATTTAGAGAGTGAAAGACTGTCAGAGATAAAGGCAGTGGGAGTTTCCGTCTTGCCTTTCATGTGAGAGGATTTTATGCAAAGTGTAGGTGCTATGAGGTGCAAAGGTCATATCTTGTCAGAACAGTAGCGTTCTTGCCCATCCCAGTCAGGTGAAATCACTCCAGACAAGTAACTAGCTGGTCCATCCCTGGAAAAGCAGTGCTGCTCAGCAGCCCCAGCGTTCCGTAACTATGAAGCTTTATGTTATAGGAGACAGTGAAGTAATCCAACATGCATCATGGAGAACAAAAGTAACACAGACCATTGAAATAAATGCTCTTTTTAATAGGAACCGCATGAAATAAGGTGGTGTTCACTAACTTATGCTCTCTGGGATTTCAGCATTACGCATATGCAGGGAATGCAGTGTGGTGACCCCCAGCATCTATAGCTTCCAAAGTCAGTAGAAGACTCCACAAATTAGAGAGAATGTGACAGAGCCAGAACTCTGTTTTGCATCTTTCCTCCCCTTCTCCTCCTATCTATGTCACCAAGCGTTTTCTATTAACGCTTCTCCCTTATCCTACACAGTGCCAGAACCTGAATGAGTCACTGCTGGAGAAGGGCTTGTTGGATGGCAAAAGCAAAGAAGCAGCGTTACTAATAGTTTCAAAACAATAGGGAATACTTGAATGTCCAAAAAAGGAAGCACTAAACTTTTGCTGTGCTAGACTGTCACTGGCTTACTGTCAACTCATTAGGCAGCATCCCGAGCAATGATGAAGGAATGTATTTGAAAATGCATTTGGGACTGGTTTGCAAGCGTCAGAATGTTTACACTCATTGTGAGGTTTCCTCTTCTTTTGTATTGGGTTATTGTGCTAAGAGTATTTGTAGTTAGGATTGTTGATTACCCCTGGCCAGAAAACAGCAGTTTCTTTTGGTGAGTATTTCTGAGGTTTTGAGATTTGGTTTTGGTCCATATGTGGTGGAATGAAAATGGGAATTTCAGAGTCTTTTGGCAATAACAAACAGAGAAGAATCAGGAGAGAGAAAAAAGTCAACAGATGAACCTGGCATTAACCTGGCATATGGGAAAACAACAGCTGCTCCTGGTAAGGTGAAGACCTTATAAATAACACTTTCAGCTATTCTGCATTCTTCTGTGGTAGGCTATAGGAAACCTTTTTTGATTAACAAAACATTCTAGGTTTGGCAGAATGGCAATTCTGGAAATAAAAAATATCACTGAAAATATTTGCATTAGCTTTATTGAGAACACAAGAGCCAACTTTACCTTAAGAGATTAGACCTGAAGGCATGGAAAGTCAAGAGATCTGCAAATCCTAATCTTTCATTCCCTTTAGAGGAAGCTGCCTCTAAGTTACATTGATTTAACAATATACAGTTCCATGAGAAAGTGTTAGTGGCAGCTACATTTTACTCTTGGAAACATGAGCACTAACCCAAGACTGTGCCTGTAATGACAAATGTGAGGCTGGTGTCTACATAAGGTTTTTCACTGTCAAATTGGTATTTTTCCCTCTGAACAGTCATGTGGTTTTAAAAAAAACTATAGGCTTATCATAGCCAATACTCATTACAAAAAGGTTCATATGTTGGAGAACAAAAGCAAGCAAGTCAAATTGAAAAATGTACTCTGAGGGTTTGATATCAGATCTTGCTTTCCTTTTTCAGGTGAAACTTCCACTACTGTGGCCACACTTAAAATTTATGAAACGCTTCAAAATGTTAAGAATGTTATAAATAAAAAATTTCAGTTGACTTTTGGAATAAATTACTAAGAAAGAAAATCGGAGCAAGGAGCATAAATAACCTTAAGAGTCACCTGTGTTTATTTCTGGACAAAAGATGAGGGGAGGGATATGGTGAAATAGACATTTAAGTGAAAGAAGAGTAGACATAGCAACATAGCTGGCCTTTTTCCTGCTCTTAAACTGTTTTGTGCTTTAGTCGCAATCTAGAAAAAAAACTTAGGCCTCACTCAAGATCATAAATGCATTCCCTACACGGCTTAATTCTATAAAACCTGTAGTTTTGCACCGTATCGTCTAATTGCAAGCAACACAGTCTCAATACCAGGTCAGCAAGATATTGTGTCTGGAGAAAAAACAATCTATTCAGGAATCTTCAGAAACGTTACAGGCATAGTGATCCAAAAGTGGCCCAAACAGCGGGCTTGAGCTGGAATCCTTTGCGTCTTTTGCATCCTTCGCATCCCGATCCTGGCCCAAAGCAGTGGGGTTGGGTCTGGAAGCTGCTGTGCCAGCGCAGCTCTGCGTTGTCGACGGGGGATCGGGGCTGGCTGCCACAACTACCCTGCTCCGCTTCTGTTGTGGACTCAGTTGGCATCGGTTCAGGGCTCTGTATATTGCATATTATTGTGCTGCGTAGGCTTGAACAGTCCTATGGGACTTGGTCTGCTGGTTTAACGTAAAGCGAAACTTGGACTGTCAAGGCATCCCAGAGGTGCAACTCTTAGTGTCTTCTGGCATTCACTTCTGGTCCTGGAAGACGGAAATATTTCTGGCCCCAGTTACAGAGAACAGTATTAAAAATTGGCTTTGCTATGTACAAGGAGACTTAGATGTTGAAATAGGCTTTTGGAAAAGCCTCTTTGTGCTTATGCGTAAGTGTAGGGTTTCTAGGGCGGGAAAAGGCCAAAAGGGTAATCCTGTGGCTCTCATCTTCAGGCTTCTCGTGTCTGAGGCACATAAGAAGGAGGCGGTGGCTGTCACCATGGCTCTGTGGTGTTTGGGACAGACAGGTTGGTGCAGATAGGGCTGTGCCTCAACTGACAGTGGCTGCTGTGCCCCCTTTCTTTCCCAAGCTGGCTGCACATCTGGAGAGGTTTAACAATGGTGTAAAGATACTTCCTCCTTCCTTCTCCTGGGCTCTGAGTGACACTCAGAGAAGTGTATCACATCATCTCCAGTTTAGATCATTTTATAACTTTATAACTTTATACTATTTATTAATTTCATGTTTTATCAGAACTTCAAAGGTCATAATATCAGCAAGAGGGATATTTGCTGTTATAACCTGTGTGTTGCTACCATCACAAATCCCTTCTACACACAAGCCCCTTAATTCATCAGGGTGGCATTTTGAACTCAAATTAGTGGGTTCACAAGGGACCATTAGCTACAGTTTATTAGCTCAGCTCCCCAGCTGCTAATCCAATCTCTCTGCATGGCAAGCCAATCGCTGTGTGTAGTACAGGTGTTATTTCACAGTGTGCTCTCACTCCAGCCAGGCTAGCCAAAAGGCATTAACTGCAAGGCAAATGGTTCAATGGCAAATGGTTCAACTCTGCAACAAAGATATGGTCATGGCAACAGAGGCAACAGAACCACCAGCAGATAGTTACAAGTGATGATAGACTTAAGATGTTTCCTTCCATACAAAGAATTCAAACAAAATTATCCTTTCACATATGGAAAATGCTCAGGGGATGGTCTTCTTCAAATGTTTGAGACACTTTGCTTGGATCACTTCTGAATTATGAATTTGTGGATTTATACATCTGTGTTTAAAAAATCTCTTTAACACTACACCAACCTACCTGTGTTTTTGTTGTCACCAAAATGTGTGTGCACTACACTACAGTAGTCCCACTGGGGACAGATCCACCTCCTTGCTGGCTCTTCTGCACAGCTAGAGAGCAGATGTGACGTGTCGTTTCTTTAAATGACTCTTTAAGGTCCAACAAATTAAATAAACTGTTATTAATTTTTTTATTACATTAATGTATATCCTGGACACTTATGTAAATTACCAGCACACTGTAGTGGGTTTCCCTGTCTTAATAAAATGTGTCACCATACCCAAGAACCTGGGCAGACAACTGCAAGAAACTGAGTTACTGCAGGTCTGAGCTTTTAGCTTATGTTGTCTAAATACATACACTTTGCTCATTTTAGTCTCTCCCAGCTCCCTTTAATGACAGACAAACAAAAGCAATCTGTGTACATCTAGTTTTGGTAGCAAGTTTGATAGCAAGATGAAAATCTTGCAGTACTGTAATATATTATGACGATTGAGTCCTCTTACTCTAGCACAGACAGATGATGGGAGTGACTATGGGAGTAACTGAGGTTTCACTAGTCCCAGCTCTCAAAGACTAAGGACCTGTTTGTGTCACAAAATTCAGATGAGCAAGCTGATCTGTGAATTTTCTAGAGTCTAAGTCTCCCGTGTTTACTCCCTTTGAAAGCCAAGTAGGCAACTTCCAGCTTAATGTTACTAAGGGCCACATTCAGATATCCTAAATCCTACGAACAGGCTTGCTCAGTGCTTCCTACTGACTGATACTAGACAACTCCCTTTACGATGCTTGTGCAGTCTCTTTGATATGTACCTCTGTGGTTCCTGGCCTTTCCCACAGACTAGAAATGTGTAATTAGGTTGCATTTAATTCATCCTGGAATGGGTTTGAGAGCGGTGACATCGGGAAAGAGTACAGAGTCTTCACTTCAGTGTAAATTCCCCTTAGTTCACTCTCTTGTATTTAGGTATCATTTTCTGCCCTGAACATTAAAGGCATAAACATTCCTGAAAACTGGGGTAAAAAACCCCACTAGAGAGCAAAAAGAAAGACTTGTTGACTGGTGCCACTATGGAAGCTGAAGTAATAGGTAACATTTTGGCCTCCCTGATACAGTGTAAGTTTTTGCTTAGGTTGCAGAACCAGGATTTCACCTGTCCTCTACAAGTTGCTTGTGGTCAAGGTAAGGGCTCTCAAATCAAGTTCTGTTCTGGAGAAATGAGCAATATAGTGGTTTATGTGTGGAAAATCAAATGGGTTGATGGTCAAAACCTAATGAGTTCCCCATATTTTTCATGAAGAAAGTTTTTTCCCAGTTGCATGCCTCAACTAAG
Organism: Larus michahellis; assembly: GCF_964199755.1. Taxonomy (NCBI): domain Eukaryota; kingdom Metazoa; phylum Chordata; class Aves; order Charadriiformes; family Laridae; genus Larus; species Larus michahellis. The sequence continues at coordinate 65,770,740 of NC_133898.1, forward strand.
CACCATAAAAATACTTGGAATGGAGTATGGTTTCAATATAGGTAGGTATGCAAAGATTAAGTAACACTAGTTTTTCATCAGAGTATGTAAGGCAGTGCAGAGAAGGGCGTTGCTGGGTCAGAGGACCATCAGGTGACTAGCAAGATGTGAGTTGTTAAACTGGGTAAGTCTTGTGTCCAACTACAAGGGAAGTTTTATTTTTGCCCTTGAGGCAAATTAATCACAAGTTTGTGCTTAGATATAAAGATTTGATGAACAATGCATTGGACAGTGTCCTACCACTATAAGTAGATCTGCAAGGAGTCTGAAAAGATGGGTCACCAGCCAGTACCTTATACACACTTGCACCACCACCAATCCTGAGAGCATCAGCATCAGGTGCCTCAGGCCGGTGTTGGGTCCATCGCCCAGCCCAGCTCTGCTGCCCAAAGGTGGTCCCTCGGTACTCCAGGAGTGCTGCAAGACAATGCTGTGGCTGTTTCTGATCTCAGCACCAAGGGAAACCTCACTCCCCTACATGAAGTCATTCTGGCTCTGGCATTCCTGCTTCCAGCCAGCTTAACCCATTCTGCAGTTGGACCTTCTAGCCCTCCATGCCAGATTATTCCTTGGTCACAAATTACCACTGCTGAGCAGTTACAATTTGAATTTCCCCTTCATCTGTTTTTAATAATACCAGCACAAGAAACCCAGCAGAGGATATTTACATATAACCGTTGTTAGAGGAACTTTCTTTCCAAGTCTATCAACAGACGATTCATATCCTGAAGCGTGTGAGGATGTCAGATGACATTTTTACATGCAAGTTGTATGTGAAAAAGGAAGAAAAGATAAGAAGTACATGAACGCTAAAGAGTTCCAAAGTATTTTTTTTCCTTTTTAGTAATTATTGAGAAATGCAGGCTGTGTTATTTTTCTTTGGTCCACATCTTGCCATCAGATTCCTGAAAATCTGAGCATATCTCATTGAAGATGAGCTATATTCAGAGGGCTGCTCAGACTGGGTTAAAAGAAGCTCAAGATGAGTTCCTAGAAGCTGATACAAGGAATACAATCTCAGCTAGATTTTCAGATATGCCAAGATGTTTAACAGATGTATCATCTTTCAGAGTCAAGCTCTCCTGAGATACAGCCTAACAATGATGTATCAGAGGTTGATAGCTGGTTTCTGTCTCTGTGAACCTCTGGCTCAGGTGCATTTCATTGGAAAGAGACAGTTATGGGCACTAGAAAATCGAGCCCTTGGTTACTCCACCTGCTTGGCAAAAGCATCACCTCCATGCTCACTGTAAAGTAGATGCCAGAGTCCATTTTTAGAGGCATTTGGACGCCAGGTGGGTTTTCTAAAAGATCTTTTGATCTGTAAATGCCTAAAAGTAGCTTAAAAGTGTCACCCCCTGTGACTATATAATTATATTTAAGAATATAAATTTTGGTGTTTGAATGACCTGAGTTAGATATTTTAAACACATACTTCTCCTCTAGATGAGTTTTCCATGTTGAACTTTATTTCAGATAATTGCAGGTGTAGACAGAAAAGTTGGAGTTGTTCCTAAGAAGAAAGAAAAGATGCTGAGTATGGGAAAGCATTTCAGACTGTAAGGGCCTGATTGTGGGATTTCAAAGGTCTTTGGAGCAAGCCCTAGATCAGGGTTTTTATTAATCTGCGTTGATTTTAAAGGACATACGAATGTTGATGCAAGAAGATTCTGTAACAAACTGTTTTAACTAGAGAAGATTTTTGTTGAATTGATAGCTACTTCTGACTTAATTTTCCAGATACTGCAGCCATGCTACATAACTGGAAGCAATTACTAAAAGGTACTGAAGATAAATCTGGCAAGTTTTCTCTGCATATGTCAGAACTGTTCTTACGTTAATCGTCTGAATAGTGTGTGGGAGTTCTGTGTCTTTTGGAGGCATTGAGGTTTTTTAACCCCAAGTGGAAAGCAAGGTCAGAAAACGGCAACTACCTCTTTGCCTTCCCTTGCACTCTTTTCCTGCACTGGTTTGGGAATTTGAATACTGTTCCCTGGCTGTATTTGTAAATCTGTCCTAAAGTAAGACATTTACATTTGAGTTTTTGCCCAACGAATCATTTCACTATCTCTCCTCAAAATCCTGAATTATCTCTGGGTGAGAAAATCTTGAAAGTATTTGCACTGGTAGGGGCAGGGGAGAAGAGGGGGTGAAAATGTGCTTTATGTGCCTGCTTAAAAATGTTAAAGCCGGTCATTGGTGTAATAAGTTCAGCTAAGCTCCTTCCTAGAATCTGCTGGATATCAGATAGCAGGACTAAGTCCTTATTCTAGTAAAGCTTCGCAGTGGTGGTCTTCAGCTGTTTGAACTCAACATAAATACCATTTTCTGCTTTAAGATTTATGTCTGTGTCCATGTAAAGCTGATTTTGGGGAACAGGAACCAAAGAAATATGTAAACTTCTGATCTGGAATTATCAAGGTATGCAGGATCTCTTGTATCTGAAGTGAACAATCCTGAGTAAGTTACCTATTTTCCATCGAGTGCTTCATGCTGTCGTAATATAAATCAAACGCTCACAGTAAAGGGTAACTGGTTGCTGACAAATAGCACTGAAAACAAAAGGTTTCTTTTCTGCATGAATAATTTTGAAATTTTAAGTGATTCTGTTACTGGTAAGTGTAACAAAATGCTTGGGAAATTAAAACAGTTAATATGACTCATGAGGGTCTGGCTGAGACTTTTTCTGCAGACAAGCTTTGACCTCGGGAAGAGGCAGAATACCTTCCTCTTTGATGGCTGCTCACAACCACAGAGACTGTGAAAGTGCTTTTTCTCCCTGGCCCATCTGTATCTCCTTGGGGAGGTCACATAAAGGCACTGTCCGAGCTCTGATGCTTGTGTGGGCTTTGGGGGCAGCACGCTCCCGCAGCAAGCCGCAGGGTCTAGCAGGTCTCCACCTTGGCAGATCCTGCAGTTTCAAGGTCTCCTCCATGCCTTCTGGTCCTTTCTGCCCGTAGTGAAGTGATGGAGAGGAGATTTCCATGGAAGGACCTGGTCTCCTGACAAAGCAGAGTTAGGACGTCCCTTCTCTCCTCCACCCCCCTGAGAAGAATTGCTCTGGTTTCACTGCTAGTCTTGCCCCCTTGGTCCCCAAATTTGCCTGTAAAACTCATTCCTCAGCACTGGTGCAGTTCTGGTTCCATGTGTAAAAAGAGCTTTTTTTAAGCATTTCTCCAGTCGATGAAGACAGATCGCTCCATAGTGTCTTTGTTTCCGCTCCCTACACAGATCTGTAGATATAACATATGCTCATAAAACCAGCTGGAAGTGGGACACGTAAACAGCAGTCACTCAGCAGTGGCTGCTCATGCCAGCTTCAGTGGAACAGAGTGTGAGAATTAAATTTATATTCTCCTGCTTCCCTACAGAAAATAACTCTTTGCTCTTGGCACCAGTTCCTTAGCTTGTGTAAAAAGTCAGAGAAGCCACACTGGTTTCCACTAGCTGAAGGTCTCTATCTACCTCCGAATCTTTAAAAATCTCTCCTTCCTGGGGAGAAGGAGATGGAGGGAAAGAGAGAGCACTTGGCTATACCAAGTGAGAGCCTGTTCTGGGATGGTGAGAGTGCCAACACGCAGCATTAGCAGTTATGTTACTTTTCCTACCGCAGGTGTTAATCTTGGCATTGGCAAGAGCTGGCAGAACAGAATTAGTCCTGGGCTCCCGCGATGCAATGACGTTTCTTTAAATGGTCTGTTTATTTAGGTTGACAAATGACAAATTGGCAAAACTGGAAACAGGTTTTCCATTGATCCATGAAACTGCTATAGCAAGGAAGGAAGAGCAGACCTCTCCAGTAATCCCCTTTCCCCAGTTCCCTCCAGCCAGCCACTCACCTATAAAGGGTCTGTCCTCTGGGTCATTAAATTGGCTTTTCAGCTGACAATGCCTCTCTTTCTATGATTGCATAGGCTATGTCCACAATAATAAATTGTGCTGATTTTAAAGCTCTCCCAAAACCCACCAAGAACTTGCCGATTGGTCCATCACTACTTACCTGGCTTGGTTTGAACACTCTGATGTTTTAATGAAAATATTTTTTTCTTCATCCTCCTGTTTCTTTAGTGAAAGAAATACCATGGAAATGTCTTATCATAGCACAGATGTATCAGCTTGTTTCGTGGGTCCAGTTAGTCCTAGTCCAGGAACAAGAAATCTTTCCCTCACCATCCTGAACATCCCTGCAAACAAACCGAAAAGGCAAAAAGGAGCTTTCTTTTTGGGAACACAGATACTTTAGGAGTTGCACAACATGTAATTTGGAACACTTTGTTGTGCAAACTGGCCCTGTGGAGGAGAACACTGCTTTGAATCAGCTTCACAGACAATTTCGGCAAAAAGAAAGAAAATGAGCTCATTTACATGTTTGTCACCTTTGAGCAGTTTTCTGGTAATTTTCAGAAGTATTGAGGTGAATAGCATTGCTATGTATGTTATTTAAACAGTCTAGCATCAAGGGATTCATTACCTTTATGTACTGCATACAGCTCATTGGGGTGCTGAAGAATAGAGAGGCCTTTGAATTCTAGTACATTTATTGCTATTATTTTATTTTGAGTATCACAATACAAGTGTGGATATAAGGCTGTGTAGGGCCAGTTATATTCATTGAGCTCTAGCTTTCAGATTAGGTTAGAGTTCTAGTATCCTGATCTGTCCTTTGTAAAAGGACAGATGCAAAAATGCCTGATGCAAAAATTCCTGAAGTCTGTGGCTTTGGATTAGTCTCACAAACATTAGCTGTGACACCTGGACTCATCTAGAGGCTACTTTTAAGTTTCTGCAATACTTTTTAAGTATTTTTAAGCATTTGAAGAAAATCAAATTTCTAATGGAAACATGAAATCCCTTTGGATATTCTAACTGTAAAGAAACAGAAAAAACATTAACTATTTTTAAAACCAACAGTAATTAATCAACAACAATAATAATAGATTTTTAGCTCTGCTTGAGGTAGTCTTGGTTTTAGTCAACTAGCTGAGCTGTACCAATTCAGATCAGAAACATCAAAATGAAGGTGACTTCAGACCTGCAAACTATAATTACTTTAGAGCAAGGGTTTTTGCTTCCTTTACCTTCAACAAAACCCACTCTTTTAACCTATTCTTCCTCTTCAGCTAGTTCAATTAATTACCTAATTAAAGAATTAGAGAAATTCTGAATTTTATTTCTTTTTCAAGGTTTCCTGCAGACTTGTTGTATCTTCCAAAAAGTTTTCACTTTTAGCGACGGAGGAGAGCAAAGATGTTATGCAGGTTGTTGGGTTGTTTTGTTTTGTTGGTTTTTTCCTTTTTCTTGGGAGTATTGGTAGAGAAGGACAAAGTGATAGCTTATATTTGTGTTGACCAAATTCTTTACCTTCTGTCAGAATGAGTTCGCTGACATCAGGAATGAGGTTAGGGCTTTATAGTTGAAAGCGTCATTGGAAATGTGAATATAATTGTCAGCTCTGTAACAATCGTCATGATTCCATAAACTGCACAGCTTTTGTGGATTCAGTGTAGCTGAGATTTTTCTTTATTTACTTCTTCCTTCCCCTATTTGGGCTCCTCATTCACTCTGCAAGATATTCTTGCTTGCAGAAGCACAAATTATTCCCACCCACCAGCACAGAAAGTACCTAATTGTTTTATTTAACGCATCTTTTCAAAGATGGTTCTGTAGACCCTTCCTGTGACCCTGAACGTTATCTGACATATCAGTGAATCTTTCAGCAAATCAGCAAATTAAAAAGTTTTAATCAGTGGAAGGAAGATTTCTTGGAATCTTCAAGGAAGATTTCTTCTTTGATCAGCCTTCTATGAACAGAACGTATTATCTTTTTTTCTGTATTAGAAAATACAAAGTCCAGTCTCAGAAAAAGATACCCAGGATATTTTGCCTGTTAAACAAGAGCAGATTAATCTCTGAGTGGACTCAACAATTGTTTGACTGTCCTGTATCGGATGACGGGTAATGGATTACAGGGAAGTGGGTGTCAAGATTGTGTGATTTTCATGTGCCCTTAGAGTTCAATGGCAGCTGTGTCTGCTTATCTGGGGGCAAAACTGGAACCAAAGCCTTTTAGATGAATAATTGTCCCAAAGAGTCATAAAATGGATGCAACATGGATTGTTCACAAATAAATCATCCTGCAGAATTTAAACACAGACAGCAAAGCCCAGTTTAGTAGACAGGAACCCCATTCCATAGTACACCTGAATACAGAAAATACTGAAAATATTCTTTATGTAGAGAGTTGATCTCTTATGTGAAGGCAAAATTATACCATCAAGTTTTTAGCACGCACTTCTGTGGGAATCAAAGAAGTGTGCTCCCTAGAAAATGGATGGCAAACTGTATTTCATGGGGAAGTGTTCCAGGTAGTCTTGGGCTAGCATAAAAAAGGTTTCTCTGCAGACTTGATGGAGAAATGTGTATGGCTCTTTCTGCCCCTTCCCCCTGCTTCCACCCACCCTGCACCTGTAGTCTTTGCCAAAGGATGCAAGTTGCTCTCCTTTAACTGATTCACTCTCCTTTATGATCTGAAAACACTCTTCCAGCCTGGAGCAGATGTGGAAAGTTAGAACAAGAGATGTGGGATTTTGTGCTTCAAAAGGAATTGGCATTGGTGCAACGAGTGTCTTTGATACTTGCTTGTCCCCTGTAAATCACCTGGCTTTTTTGTCTAAATGAATCCATATGATCCTTGAAAACTGTGAAGTGAACACCTTGAAGGTGGTTTTCTCTTCATCATCATATAGGAAAAGATGGGAGAACAGAATGGGAGAGAACCAAAATTCAGAGTGACGGGGCAGATCCATCCATTCCCAGTGTCAGATGAACAAATATACACTCAATGGGTTGATCTGCCTTGCTAAAATATATCTTATTCTCAAAAGGTCTAAAACGCTCTGTGACTCACCTGTATATGAGTCTGTATTACAATTCCAACGCTGTTTCTGGTCTGCCCGCTTTCCAGAGACTTGTGTTGCTTTTACCTGACTATCTGAATTCTTTTAGTGGTACCTATGTTTGGGTAGTTGTTTCTCTCACCTGGGAAAATGTCTCAGCTAATGTTACATGTACAGTCATTGGTTTAACAGTTGAATTACATTATTGCCTCTCCCTCCATTTAGATCTCTCAAGTACAGATCGGTGTGTTTGTCTAGCAGCCTGCTAGCTCATCCCACAGCTCCTTAGAGAGGAAAGCACTACACGAAATCTATTTTTCAACAGGTAAGGAGAAACATAACCAACTGCCTGCAATCACACTTCAGGGTGATGTGGAAGGGAACGTAGGCCCCTGACAGAAGAGAGCAGGGAACCCGCCTCCCAGTGAAGGGGGGAAGAGTAATGTTTACCTCAGTCCTTTAGATGAATGAGGATGGAAGCTGTCACGCCATCACTGTGCAAGGTGGGGGATCAAGCTTTCGATGTCTCAACCACTGCAACTAAACTCTGAGTTTTACAGCTAATTTCACTTACTCCTTCATTTATCACCATCTTTGCTCTTCAAGCCTTTTCTTCATCATCTTACATAGACATCAGTTATCATCTTCAGCTCTCTCTTCAAGCTGATCTTTTGAATGAGCGTTGCCAACTTTCCCTTGGTGCCCAGTACATTTATGAAATGGGTTAGAAGACAAGTCCAGCAGAGAAAAGGAATGAGACACTCCAAATTAAATGATAAAGGGATGCTGCCAAACTCAGTTTTGAATACAGCCCAAGGCACAATATGCATAAGGATTAGTTTAGGTACCAGCAGCCCAGACTGCGGTGTTTTGCGTGGGTTGGCTTTTGGACTACCTGCTACTATTAGACAAGTATTATAACAAATTAGGGAACCGTTTTCTGCCAGAAAAGTGTGAAGTCTAAAGACATGCATTGACTTCTTCAGAACATAAGGTTTCTTTTTGTTATGCCTTTCCATACTTGTGTGTGTGTGCATGAGTACATGTGCAGGTGGTCTATGAATTTGGTGTTAGGCATTGGGGCCGAAATGACACATACAGTGGGACCGGAGAGTCTAAACAAAGCATATGGGAGAAAGAAGGTAAGTAGTGTATTGGACTGAAAGGACAAGGCTGGGAACTCAATTAAAATGGTAGAAGAGAGGAGGAATTAAAGGGAACCAGTGAGTAATAAAATAATACGTATTATTATTTTTGCTTTTCCTATTCATAATATGTATATATGAAACACACCTAGCACAAAAACATGCAGGAAGGACATTTGAAGCTCCTTGCACCATTCAAGAAGCATGGTATAGCACTGAAGGACAGCCGAGGGCAGTGTCCCAGCTGTGGCTGTCTTACGGCAGTCGGGATGCACGTGCTCCCCTTGCTGGGAGAAGCAGCTCAGGGCCAAGGAATGCTGTCCAGGTGCTTACACCCAGTGTCCTTGTATTGAAATACGCCTAATGGGACATGAAGCAAAATGCAAAATGCTTGTTATGCACTGAGCATAAACTGCTCTATGTGCTTCTTCCCCTGGCTTTCTCCCCACTGGAATCCAGAGGCTCCATGTTGTTGTGGAGCTGCTCTGTGGGACAGTGCTCAAGACACCTCCTGGGGAGAGAAACAGAGCCTGATTACCATCTGCCTTTGGGAGAGCTGGTGCTTTAGATGAGTTTATTCATAGTTAAACATTTCACATGAGTTACTCAAGGGAACTTGTTTGTTAGAGGCAGGTGGTGACTAATCATCTCTTAGCCCACCTTTACCACATTCAAGAGTTGTCAGAAAACTGACAAGTAGAAAAACCTCTTAGTAACTCTTCATTATAACAAGCTGACATAGGAGGCTCCGACCCCCGCTGCTGTTGGATCAAAATGGGAAAAATAGGGCTTCCAAGTTCCTTTTTCTGGTCCTTGGAGCTTCATTACTTAGGTAATGGCAAAAATATGTTCCTCACATGGTGAAACTAATACACGTATAATTCTCCTTCCCCGCACAGAAATTAATCATAGCTTCCAAATTCAGAACTTAAATTTTTTTAACTCTTTTTTGCTGTCGCAGCTGAGGTTAACGATTTAGAGGGTCTTCCTTCATGGTCCCATAAAATGCTTTATGCACTGCCTGTCAGCAGAACAAGTTAGCCAAAATCCAGTGTCCCAGGTCAAATGGTAAGCAGAGAGGGATGGCTAATTGTCAGCATATTCTCCAGCCTGGAGCAGATGTCGAGGTGCCCCATAGTCCATAGCTGCTAGGCAATGAGTAGAGCAGCTCTGAGCCTGCTGGGGTATAGCCTGGGGGGTGACACAGCGATTGTCTTCATCCTTTAGCTGAGGAGAGGCCAAAAGGCAGAGTAAATCTCCTTCTATATCCATTTTTCTGGGACTGGGACTAATGGTAGCTTGGGTGTGCATAAAGAACCAAGTTAAAATGTAGCAGATGCTGCTTTTAAGCCAAAAAAAAAAAAAAAAAAAAGAATTAGAAGTGCAATGAGGAAAAATATCCTGCAGCTGGAATGGAGAACACTGTAGGGATGAAAGGAAGCTAGGTATCCTTTGAGATGGCAGATGTACTACCAAATATTTATTTCTTTTAAATATTTTCTTAAGTCTTTAAAGTAAGGTAGTAGCTTCTATTGTTTCCTTTGGCAGCTTATTCTAGCCATGAGTTTCTCTCTCTAATGAAATTCCACCTACAGTAAATCTTCTGAGTGCCTGGCTGTTCCTGAGGTTTAACTCTTCCAAGTCTGGCTCTCTGCTCATCTGCCTGCCCTGCACAGAGTTAATTCCAACTCATTATGAGACCAACATCAACAGTTCTGTCCTGGATGTCCTGGGCTGTAAGTTGGATGAACTAGGTGACCCAGCCAGCTCTATTTTCTGTGATTCTCTTATTTATCCACCTAATCTGATCACTGGAAATCTCAGGCTTTCCTGTTTCTGCCTAAGAACTTGTTATTTTGAATCATTCTTTCTGAATTCAATGTAGTTATTTTTTTGTTGCAGCTGGAATCTGTGCAGTTGGAGCCCTGGATGATCCCAGACACACCAGCTGGCCTGCTGGCCTGGTCAGTGATCTCCAGGCTGGATTGGGCTATCTGTGTATCTTCATTTACTGAGAGACAGCACTGTAGTGCCCATATATATGTAAAACATGTAACACGACTGAGAAAAGGCACAAGGGCCTGGAGTAGGCTGCTGTCCTTTCCAGTGTCGTTCCTCTGACTTGCCTGCTGTCAGAGGCCAGGTGATGCCTGGTGACTTATTCTGCAGGTCAGCTGCAAGTTCTGAGCAGTTATGCCCCATTTCATGTTGACTGTAGGTTTGGAGCCGTAGCTGCAATAACCCCAGGCGGTGCTCCAGCTATTCCTCCTTGACTGCACCAAATCAGGCACTGTCAGCAAGAAGCAATGCGTTGACCCGATGTGTCTGCCCAAGCAACACAGAGCAGTCAGAGCCAAACACCAGCAGAGTGACGATGAATCCAGCACAAACATGACCAGCTGATGGATGCAGGAAGCCAACAGACCCTCCCTGACTGCCTTGGTCAAATAGCAACTGGGCAGCCACAGCTCAGCCCCAGAGAGGACTCCTTGCTGCCAGCCTCATGGGAAGCAGGGGACTTTCCTATGCATCTTAAAGTCCTTTCCACATTGCAGGCTTTTCTGACTTAAGAATATTCATCAGCTATTTGTGAAATTTATATTTTTTCTGGAAATAAAACCTGCTAATTTATTGGGCAAAGAAGGGCGCACAGTCTTCTGAGTAGGTTTGCCAGCCTCAAGCCGGTGCCACTGTGCATGAAGTGCCAGCATTTTCTGTGAAACACTGGATCCGTGTCTGCTCCAGGCAGAAACTGTCCCAAAGGTTAAAAATAATGACCCTGAAGTCACCAGCTGCAATCCTCTGAATCACATATGCCTCTATGTCTTGGAGGCATTTTACCTTTGTGAAATCAAACATAATTCCAAGCAGACAAATTCAGTTCAAATAGTTGGCTTGCCTGAATAAAGACTATGAGAACATACCAAAGATCTTCTAATTTTGAACCTAATATGTTAAGTACTTCTGATTATCCAGTGCTGTTTTTCTTCCTTTTAAAATGCTATATTTTAATGATCAATTTTATCCTATATTCTGAATGTGACTTCAGTAGCCCAAACAACAGGCTGAGCTCCTTCTGTTTTTCTCTGATTTCGGGAAAAAAAAAAAGAAAAAAGCTTTTCAGGAGCCATTGTTACATTGCAGATATCAGAGTATTTCCTCTTTTTACACACAGAATGGTTTTCTTAATTATTTCTCACTATTTGTTGGTAAATACTATTTTGATATTTATTTAGCAGCTTGATACTTCAGCCAACATGAAATTCACACTAAGAAAACTGAAAGGTGGAAGATGAAATTAGTGCAGAACTGAAGGGACTCACTCAGTGTCCATGCTGAAGTCAGAAACAGGAAACAAACTGGAGCTCAAGGACAGCGTTTTATCATCTGGAGAAAACATTTGGTGGGCGCACAGTGTTTCCATCTATTCATTCTTAACTTGCGTTTCTCCAGCAGGAATTGCTGAACTTAATATTAAACAGCATCCTTCTTTGATTCATTCAAACTCTTCAGAATTCCTCCTGTCTATTGCCATTGACTAAAACATTAAAAAGAGAGCTAGTCTGATGGACCAAAAAGGTACGTGTGGATTCTGGCACCTGTGCCAAAGCTTCGGTCTCTATCGGTAGCGGAAAGCACTTATTTCACTGGGAGTTAGATGCTTAAATGCCTTTGAGAATTTATTGGGAAATTATGTAAGCTTACTACTTTTTTTTCATCCTTTGCTTTTACGATCCATTTAAGTCTGACTGTAAACATGTTGTGGAAGGAAGCAACCTTACTGTTTAAGCATTCCGACTGCTTAATACACGAACAATTGCCATAAATAAGTAATGACTCCAAGTCCCTGTGTATGGTATTGCCTTGCTGACTGGCTGAAAAGGGGGAAGCTAGAAAGGACAGAGAAGAGGCTTTGTGCATAATTTTTCTTTCCTACAATAGACTAGGAAACAGACACCAACTCATTTATATTGACAGAATCTGCATATTGGCTTATCGTATGTGTACAAGAACATTTCCTTCTGTGCGGTATCCTAGTCTTCCCCTTAGGAGCTGTGAACATTACATAACTATTGAACAAGAGTCTATGCACTGTGTTAAATTTCTGAAACTTGCAAGGAGGAATGTGCCACCTGTCAGAGAGATGTCACTTTGGCTGACTGCTGAATGCTTTGAAATAGGCTCTACTCCCCTTTGCGCATATTCACTGTGAAATGGTTTAACAGGATGAAGTGATTTGTTTCAATTTACAAAGTTTCTCAAGTAAATGAAAAAAAATTATTATCTCCTCTAGATTTATTAAGCCACAATTAAATTATGGCTATTCAAATGAGACCTGAGCTATATCTGCCTGGGACCCTCTAGCACTGTGGACCCATGTATCAAATCTGTCATAGCTCCGTCACTTTTTTTATTGTGGTTCTGAATAACTAACACTCCATAGTGGATCTTACCCTTACAGATCACGATCGGTTGGAAAATTCTTTCTCTGTTTTGCGGGCAGAAAAATGAAATGCAGAAGAGGGTGACCGGGTTCCAGGCTCTGGATCTGTGTTTGTAAATATCCAGCCTGTTCTTGACTTCATTCCATCACGGAGTTGAGGCCATGGGTGACAACATATTTCTTTGCATGGAAAGTGGAAAAGAAGAATTATTATGACAAAGTGTTTAGCAGCTTTGGAACCCTATTGATGGAAAACTCATCCGAGTTTGGGAGGTGGATGATTTTCCTTTGGGAATCACTGTCACCATTAACTGTCAGTGACACACAAACATCACCTTCCAAACAAAACATTAAGAGTTCAAAGTATGTGGAGCAAAAGGTTATACTAATATGTAAAGCTCTATATCTTTCCCCTTATCAATCTTTTCTTGTAAACATTTATAAATACCACTGTGTCCTGCTCCTCTTTGGTGCTCTGTCACGTTGTGTCCCTCTGAGATGCTCGGACAGTGGTCACGTACAGGGTCCTGCCGTGGTCTAGTACTCTCCTCTAGTCTTACAAATAGCCTGAGAGAAGCATCCGTATGTGAGTCTCTCTCCCAGAATCAGTTTCTGGTCAAGTGGTAGGTTATATGGAGATTATTGTATTCAGTTCAAGACATTCACAATTTAAAAAAAATGTTGTAGAGGTATTGTAGAAAGCTGAAAAATGATAGGGTGCTGGAAGACCAAGGCTGGATTCCTGTAGTAAAGCAAAGGAACTTGCGCGATTGTACTGCTTACTTAGCTGTTACATCTAGATCTCCAAATGCAGACCCCATAGAGATAACTTACTGCATGCTTTCATTTGGACTAATGAGCTGAGGTGCAAAGATGTGGCTAGATTTCTGTGAGCTTATGCTGTTACCTCCATCAAGCACGCATGCCATGCAGGTGCCCATAATGGTCATTGGTTCGGGGTCTCTGCACTGTGCCCTTTTGCATGGTGTAAATATTTCTTCAGACTCATCCACGTATTGAAAAGGCGACTGAGAGATGACCCTAATAACACATTACAGTTACTTACATGAAGACTATATATGTCAAAGGGAAGATGCTTTCAGTGTGTATTGTTAAACATACAAAGCAGTGTGATACGAGATTGCGTAAATGTGGCTTAGATCCATGAGAGGGCTCTGAAGACAGAAACATTTAGTCTTGAAATCAGATATGGGCTCCATCAACGCAGATGATTAGACCCTTGGACGGTTTAGGAAGGCATGTGATAAATTTGTTATCTATTATAATAATATTTAAAATATTCTCTATTTTACAGAATCACAGAATCACAGAATGGTAGGGGTTGGAAGGGATCTTTGGAGATCATCTAGTCCAACCCCTCTGTGAAAGTGGGTTCACTGGGAGCAGGTTGCACAGGAATGCATCTAGGCAGGTCTCCAGAGAAGGAGACTCCACCACCTCTCTGGGCAGCCTGTTCCAGTGCTCTGCTACCCTCAAAGTAAAGAAGTTTTTCCTCACGTTGAGGAAATTATTTTAGGAAGACGGCTCTGTCCAGCAGTGGGAAAACCTTTTACAACCTGGATATGCTGGGGTCAGATGATCATCGTAACATGGGCTGTTGTTTCCAGTATGAAGAAAACTCCCCCAAATTAACCTTGTGCAGTTTAACTACCTTATTGATTGTCTCTGAAGTCCACAACCCGTTAAGTGTATATTGGCAAGTCTTGGTCTGGACTTTTATGGATTGTCAGTAACTGAAACTGAGCAAGCTCAGTTTAATTTATATGTGTGTATATATGTATGTTTATATCCATACTTGTTTATAGCACACTATAAAAAGGAACTAATCTTATCTACTTATATGAAGAACTACTGAAGTACCAGATGCACAAACTGGTATTTCATAACTGATATTTGTCTGGCATTTTTTAAAAGCAGACGTAAAAGTGCAAAATACATTAATTACTTCTGACAATTCCAAAGAAAGAGTCCTACATTTTTAAAAAATACTTTAAAAACTCAAAGGTCATGCAAAGGTTCTGTCAAGCTAGTTAACATAAGTCCTCAAGCATCATGGGTGTCTTGTTCATAATTTAATGAGATCCAGAAAAGCCTTTGATCAACTAAACAGGCTAGCTAAAAGAAATACATACATGTTGTTGTTTACTGCAATACAAATTAAAGAATCATAGAATCATAGAATGGTTAGAGTTGGAAGGGACCTTAAAGATCACCTAGTTCCAAGCCCCCTGCCATGGGCAGGGACACCCCCCCGACTAGACCAGGCTGCTCAAAGCCCCATCCAGCCTGGCCTTGAACACTTCCAGGGATGGGGCATCCACAACTTCTCTGGGCAACCTGTTCCAGTGTCTCACCACCCTCACAGTAAAGAATTTCTTCCTAATATCAAGTCTAAATCTCCCCTCTTTCAGTTTAAAACCATTATCCCTCATCCTATCGTTACACACCCCTGCAACAGAGTCCCTCTTCAGCTTTCTTGTAGATGCCTTTTAGGTACTGAAAGGCCTCAATAAGGTCTCTGTGGAGCCTTCTCTTCTCGAGGCTGAACAACCCCAACTCTCTCAGCCTGTCCTCATAGGAGAGGTGCACCAGCCCTCTGATCATCTTTGTAAACTCTACAAAGCTTGGGAAGAATAAACCAATTTTCACCCTATATGGAACAGGTGATGGTTCAATCAACAGATTCCTAAGTGCTCTCTCCAGCAGCCCTGTTGGTTTTATTTTCCAGCTACATTCCCTCAGCAATTCTTTTGGTTTATATTTACTGCATTTTGCTCAGTAACAAAGTCCCTGACCATATTCATACCAGATAATGTGGTTAGTTCTGTTACATTGCAGATTTTTTGAATTTGCAGTGTATTTTTTTTTTTTACCTGAGCAGGAAAGATGCAATAATCACCAAATGAATCAGTATTGACCATTGCTATGTGGACTTTGCTCTCCTTATGCGTCGTGTGAACATTCTCCTACTAAATTGACTTCTGTGAATCTTACTGTTGTAGCAGAATCATCAGAAAATTTTGAGATATACAGAACAGTAAGTACCTTAAGCCCTCCAGCTTTAAGGATGACATTTGTTTGACCTTAATATTTATTTTTTCCTGTAGAATTGAAGGAATTGTAACTTCAAAAATTCTTTCAATAATCAGCAAGACATTTCTGTGCTATTCTCCACATAGAATTTGCAATCAAGCCATTTCCTAGAATATACTCATTTAAAAAAAGTGAAAAAATTCAAAGCCCGAGATTGGTCCTTTTGAAAGATGAGGAAAATGCCAGAAGCACAATAGCTGATGTTTTAAACCTCTCTCTGGACTACTGCATCCATTTCACTGAATCATGCACAGACAGTCCAATGAAAAAAAAAAGCCTGTGTTTATGCTGGCAGGAATCCTGGTCGCTGTCAAGGGAAACACTGTCTTCAAAAAAAAGTGAAGTTTTAGATGAAAATTCCCAATGACTGCCTCTCTGTTTTGACATCACTATGGATTCAGAAATGAAGTCATTAAAAAACTAACTCAGGTATGACAAATACTCATACAGTAATACCAGATATTTGAGTACTCCGCAAGGATTCTTGCCTCGTGCTGGCTTGTACTGAAGCTTTTTGTTCAGAGACAAGAGTGGTGTATCCTGCACAAGGAAAGGACACACAATTTTATGAGAAGATACAGACTACAGAGCAACAGAGGATGAGGTGCAGGCTCTTTCTTCACCCCATCCCTTGTTTCCCATGATTTTGCAGGAACTCGCTGGAGGAATACATGGTTAATCCCCTGTGGGGCATTAGAGGGCAGCTCTATTTGTTACAGAGAGCCAGCTGAGGATTTTTTTTCTCCAGTCCCAGACATTAAAAAAGTTTATTACACAAAACATTAAAAAAGAAAAAAAATGACCTGGGGTTAGGTGATAGAGGGGCTGGACAGGAAGAAAGGAGATCAGCGGGATACTTGGATGTCAGCACGATGACGTCCAAAGTCCCATCTGGTGTCTATACAGAGGAGAGAAAGGGGATGCCTGGTAATCAGGATTTTGAGGTATACTCAGAGAGTAGGAAGGACGTTCTGAGTAGGGATAGAGAACACAGAAGAATCACTTGTGGATGGGAAAAAGTGCTGGCCAGAGTCTTGTCTATCAGGAAAAAGTTTAGCAGAACAGTCTTCATGATGCAGAGTCTCTTTGTTGCCAGAGAAGAGGAGGAAAAAAACAGGAAAAAGCCCTGCTTCATTCCTGCTGTTGTTTTTTTTATTTTTTATTTTGATATGTAATACATAAATCAGTGAACTCATGACCATACACCCAGAGTAACACCACAACTCTCAGACACAGGGGCCATTACACTTCTGTTGCTGCTTTTTCCAAACCCGTCTTGTCTTCCCCAGGGGTGGTTGCTGGGTGGTAGACTAGCAAGATCTCCTCACTTAGAATCATAGGGTTGGATGGCACCTCTGCGGATCATCTAGTCCAACCCCCCTGCCACAGCAGGGTCACCTAGAGCAGGTTGCACAGGAACGCGTCCAGGCGGGTTTTGAATGTCTCCAGAGTTGGAGACTCCACCACCTCTCTGGGCAGCCTGTTCCAGTGCTCTGCCACCCTCAAAGGAAAGAAAGTCCCTCCTCATGTTTAGGTGGAACTTCCTATGCTCAAGTTTGTGCCCATTACCTCTTGCCCTGTGGCCGGGCATCACTGAAGAGCCTGGCCCCATCCTCCTGACACCCACCCTTTAAGTATTTATAAGTGTTGATAAGATCCCCCCGCAGACGTCTTTTTTCTAGACTGAAGAGACCCAAATCCCTCAGTCTTTCTTCATAAGGGAGGTGTTCCAATCCCCTAATCATCTTAGTAGCCCTTTGCTGCACCCTCTCCAGCAGTTCCCTGTCCTTCTTGACCCAGGGAGCCCAGAACTGGACACAGTACTCCAGGTGCGGCCTCACCAAGGCAGAGCAGAGGGGGAGGATGACCTCCCTCTACCTGCTGGCCACACTCTTCCTGATGCACCCCAGGATGCCATTGGCCTTTTTGGCCACAAGGGCACAGTGGTCATCCTGTTGTCCACCAGGGCTCCCAGGTCTCTTTCCACTGAGCTGCTCTCCAGCAGGTCAGCCCCCAACCTGTACTGGTGCATGGGGTTATTCCTCCGCGTCTCATCACCAGCAAGACTGAGGAATGTCTGATCTCATAAATATGGATCTGATCCCGTAATCATTAGTGATGCTGAAATGCATCTCACTTCACTGGTAGCACCTTCTCATCAGAAGGGCATGACACAACTCAGCACAGATACGTGCTCTGTGGATTGATGCATTGTACCACTACTGCTGGCAGACTCCTGTAGCCAAGTATCGCAGGATTTATTTCCAGAACTTTTAAATGTATATTTTAATACCATCTTCTCTAATTCATCATCCAGTCTCTCCTGTTGCACGTAATGTTAGAACAAGAGAAGCACACATCTCCAAAATATAGTAAGAAAACAATGTTAGGGATTTCTCATGAAAAATGACCTTCCCTGTTTATGAAACTGAACTGCAATTGGTTAGCCACTAAACCTTAATCCAAGTAAAAAAATGGCTGTCATGACTTGGACTTAATCTGTGATAAAGCTAATTTACTGATGGCATGCATTGGTACCTTAGCATTCAAATGTTTTTTAAGGCTTGATGAAGCTCCAATTTGGAAAGCCAAGGGGAAAAATATTACATTCATGACTTAATATGAGACTAAGCTTTGCTCGTATGTATTTTGTCTTCTTTATATGAGGAAAGTTGGAAAATATTCTCTGTGGGGAAAATGGAATCCCCCAACTGCTAGGTCTTGGGACTTTATCCTTCCCTCCTTCCCCTCCTGTAAGCTGTTCAGCTGATTTACTGGGAACACTAGGATGATCCCGCATGTATGGCATCCTAGTGCTCTAGCAGAATCCCAATACAGGAGCCTATATACCTCTGCTTCTATTACAAAGAAAAGGCAGTTCTGTTTGAAAGCAAAAGAGTTGTTAAAAATCAGATCTCTCTTATTTCTTTTAAAAAGTCTTTTCTTTGCTATCTTCAGGTTTTCTCTTGATTTCAATTTGTATCACCTTTGAAAATGGCCTAAGTTACTATGCAGTGCCACAGCTTTGTACTTCTTTTCCAGACTTGTTGACTTCTCCTAAAAAAGACAGTATGTTATTTGAGAGAGATATAGGAGGATTTGAGGAGAAATAGGAGGAAAAAGGAATTGCTGAAGGAATTGATTAGAGAGTTTGAAAACACTTCTTTGTTTTTTCATTTTTGCAATCTCCTCTGTATTTTATACCCAAATCGTCTTTCTCCTTAATAGCACCTGGTTTGGATCCAGGTCCGGCATTGGTACACTACCGAATTTCTGTTGCATAAAATGATGCAGGTTGCATGTTGCCTTGCGGGACTTTTTTTTGCCAGTTTCAGGCTACTTGCCAGAGGACAAATGATACTGAGGCTGAAGTGAGCGCTATATCAAAGTACCAGGCTGAATAATCACTCTGTTTCGATGAGTGAGTTCATAACAGATCCGATTTTATGTCATGCGGCCGTAGTGGTTTTGACCTGCTATTAGAGACCAGAAACCAGGATCTCTTTTATGATCGAAGTACAGCTACCATAGAAAAAGCTCTTTTTTCCCCCCTGCTTTCTAAATGTTCTTTATCTCATTTTCTTTCTTCAAGTTTTCAGGGTCTTTTCAGGTGACTGTGCCCACATCTGCTTGTGTCTTCAACACTGAAAATGGGTTCATTCACTTGAACTGATTACAGAAAAAGTAAAGAAACAAACTTTTATAAATTTCTAAAGTATTTGACATGGATTTTTTTTCCTCCAGTTTTTCGTTTAAGAGCAGAATCAGACGTCACAGAAATCTCAGAGAAGTGTTGTGTTTCTGAAATTTCCAATGGCTTTTTCTCTATTTCAAGAAATGAAAGAGGCAGAAAGATTGGATAAGCTTTAAGATGTTTGGATGGTTGCTTGAATCAAATCCAACTCCCAAACCTTTCAAAGTTTCTTTGCTGCAAATGCATATTGACAAACAGACACAAAATGCCACAGAAATAGGTTCTGGTAACTGAAGCTATTGAATTATGCTACCAGAAGAGTGCTGAAATGGAGGGCCAAAATCATTATTATAATCAGGCTGAAATTTATAACCTGTTTCATAATCAAAATTACTCTGTAAGCAGAGCTTACTCCATCATTCTGGTGTTAACCCCTACTAATATTAAACTTCTACTGTTCCATATTTAAAAAATGATACTTTCTATAGCAGTTCAAAGGTTTTGAGCTCTTTCTCTTCTTCTTTTGTTTCTTAATAACTTCAAACCCTTTCTTCTTACTTCTGTAGGACTCTCATTTCTTTTTCACTGCCCTATAAATATTCCTTTCTCCTCTTCAGGCTCTCTCCTGAAAATGCCCAAAGCAGTGTAATTCTTGGACACCTTCCTCCTGGCGTGCTCTACATTCTTCAGCTCCAGAGCAGGCATTGCTCTTTCTGGTCGCGGTACCCCTTCATTTTTCCTTGGACACAAACTTTGTAATTCGTCTCCAGATTTGTGGGCTCAGATTCTGCTTTAATCATACAACCATGTCACAAGGTTAGACTTGTCTGGATAGTTGTGTAATCTGTTTTGGAGATGGAGTAATCTCAGATGGAAAAAGGAGGAAAGTTTAATATAAGAGATAGCATTAACCTTCTATTAACAGCTCTTACACCACTCAAAACATACCCACAGGGCCCGACAAGAGGATATCTTGTTCATTCTTTTCACCCAGTCTGGTCAAAATATTTTATTTTAAGAGAGATCAGCAAAGAAAATGTAGAACTTTAAATCACAGCACGTGCAAGCACTTTCATTTTCTCAATGGAAGAGTTCCTTAATGCCTGATTTTTCCCAAATCATCCTTGGCCATGCCAAATGTTTGAGAAATGTTGCTTCCTGAATTCCAAAATAAGCTATCCTTTACCTTGAGAGAATAATATGGAATTTTATCTGAGAATGAGTTTTGTCAAAAGGGAGGGTTATTCTGCCCTTTACTAGCCAGACCTGTGTGTTTCTACGAGTCTTTGCAAGTGAACCTCACAGTTAGTGTGTTTAATAAAACTGTTTTCAGGACACTGTTCTTACTTTGTGTTATCAACGTCTGCCTGAAAGAACATGGCAGGAAGTGGAAGAGAATAAAATTGTCTGTTCATCACACATTGAAGTACTCGTGAAAAAGTACAGTGTATTCACTATTAGACAAACTTCTTCAGAAATTCAAATTGTTATGGTGATCACTGTAAACTGAGATGTCATATCTTCTCTATATCCTCTGAAGAGGATGAGAGGGCTATGAAGACAGGCTGAGAGAGTTGGGGTTGTTCAGCCTGGAGAGGGGAAGTCTTCACAGGGACCTTATAGCAGCCTTCCAGTACCTAGAGGGGGACTACAGGAAAGATGGGGTTGGACTCTGTATCAGGGACTGTAGCCATAGGATAAAGGATAACAGTTTTAAATTAAAGTAGGGCAGATTTAGATTAGATATAGGAAGAAATTCTTTACTCTGAGGCTGGTGAGACACGGGAACAGGTTGCCCAGAGAAGCTGTGGATGCCCCATCCCTAGAGATGTTCAAGGCCAGGTTGGATGGGACTTTGAGGTGTCCCTGCCCATGGCAGGGGGTTGGAACTAGATGATCTCTAAGGTCCCTTCCGACTCTAACCATTCTACGATTCTATGAATAAGCTGGCTTTTGAAGCTTTCTGGAGATATTTTTTGCGAGAATATCCTTCTTATGAGGTTTTCTGGGGAAGGGTAAAATCAGAATTAAAGGTGAAATGAACTACTCAAAATTATACTGAAGTAAAGGTATACTCAAGACCAGATTCCTCATTAACTCGTTAAGGGATTCATCCTTTCCAGATACATTTGTACAACGTATATGCCCAATTTTTTTCTGCTCCTCTTTCAAGAGAGTGATGGAGAAAGCATTTTGATAACTGATAATTATCAATGCAATAAAATAAGCTTCCAAAATACCATGAGGTTTCTGTGCTTGAGATAAGGCATGAGTCTTTAAATGAAATGAAAAAACTCTAAAATTACACACTGAGAAATCAATATATTTTTTCAATTTTCTTGCAAAATCATCTTGCAAAAGGGTCTTCGTTTTTCAAATTCCATGACCACAGCTGAAACACATAAACTGAAAAGAAGTGCTATAAAGACATAAATCTTCTTAAAAATCATAGATTTGTCATGCCATTATTGCTGCTCCTTGGCAAACCATGCAGTCATTTTCCATTCATTTAGAATTCAGTCAAGTAAGATCGATTCAGGCTTTGCTTGTCTGTATCCTGTGATGTAATGCCATCTAATGAAGCTGCAAAGTATAAAATCTGACTTCAGCCAGCAAGACCATTATAATGCTCTTCCTTCTGTTTTGACCTTTAAGTGAGAGTGTAAGGCAATGAGTGCTGCCTCTAACTAGCACTTGCGGCAACATGTCGAGTACAAATATGGATGATGGGTCTGTTGCTATGAATCATCTAGATAATGTTATCTAAGCAAATAATTTATTTCAAATGAGAACTCTTCATTAAAGAAACACTATGACTGCAAAGTCAAGCACTCAAAATTTAGGGAATGTACAACTGAGATGGACCATTCAGCTTCAGTTCAACTCCCCTAATATCTGCCCTGTTACAGTTACGTTAGAATGTAATAATATGTGCAGACATAATTTTCCACAGATGAGCTTAGCAATGGTGAATTAGTGAGTAGCTACGTTTGTTCAGCCTCTGTTGTAGAGTGTGTGTGTAGCTCATGAAGACACAATCTGAATGCATGACTATACATTTCCTGGTAGATCTTCTTCTGTTAGGCTTAAGAAAATGAGTGCTTCAGAAAGACTGATCCATCCTCTCTCTTGCCATATATGCACAGTCACACATGCACATAGGTAAGTGTATTTAGAAGATTCCTATAAAGTGTGTTGTGATCGTCACCTCTTTATAAGGCCTGTACAAGACCAAGGTACCAATCTCTTTATGCAGTTCCCATGACATTCTCCTAGCCATAGAAGTGGGGACACCCTGGGAGAAGGGGTCCATTCACTCTGTCTGGCTTTGGAGTGCAGCATGCTCCATCCCCTCCAGGCTGCCTCCCACATAGTGCAGTTGGTGTGTGAGACCTGGTATTACGACCAAATTTGGGCAGATTTCCAGAGGACTGTCTGATGCCTTCTTTACATATTTGGTCCTATGGCAAGAAGGTGCTCAAAAATTCTAGACTGCTCAGTGTGATGGAGCATAAGCTTTATGAAAAAAAGAAAAGCATAAATAAAACGAGTATGCCTTCAAAAGTGTGATACAAACATCAAATATTCCTTGTGACAACTGGGGGAATAGAATAGATGGAAACTGTTACCTCCGAATTGCAAATGCAGAAATCAAGGCCTGGACTGAAGAAATCTGCCAAAACCTCCTCCAAGGCCAAATGGGAATTAGCAATTTTCATCTCCCATCTCTGTGCTTATTCTTCTAAACCGTGCTGCTCTTCACCATCCACCTATTGCATTGTATTTTTCAGCAATAGTAGTCAGGTACTCAGCCTTGACGGAGAGCTTGAGAGAGGCACTTTGCAGTCAGCTGGAATCAGCCAGTCACAAATAATTGCCCTGTGAGCACATGGTATTACCTTGTCCCATTCAGTTCAGCACTGTAAGTCGGAACTTCTTCGTGGTGACCTCCTGTGTATGTCCTGCACCAGGTCAAAATGCTACTCTGGCATTGTTTGTGGTTTTCTCCAGCTCTGTTTACCAGTGCACATTAACTTCATCAACTGGATACTTTAGCAAACAATAATGCAGGATGCATTTTCAATAAAAGTGAAATAATTTTGTTATGTAAGTATTTCCTCTTGACACAAGAAAGAAGTAAGAGCAACCTCAGAGCAACACAAGAATGCAAGCGTCAGCAGTACGAACCCCAGTGCCAGAGGAAAACCCCAATTACTTTGAAGTAAAGGGCATAACTTTCATTGCATTTGACAGATAGAATTCTACCACTAGCATCTACATTTATACAAGGAATCTCTTGGAAAGCTTGCCTGGAGTAGGGAAAAGGGAATGGGAATTGTGACAGGTGAATAAGAGAAATTGCTTGAGAAGTTTGTTTTGTTCCAGCTTGAAACTCATTACTCACTGCAGTAAATGTTCAAGATCCACTTTAACTGCCCATTGCATAAATTCTGGTCATGTTGAGTTATTTGACGATCTAGGCTGCCAGTCTAACTTATTACAGATGAGGCAATAGAAAATACATTTCTACTTTCCTTTCTTTGATTCAGTACCGCACATTTACATCTCCAGCAAGAATGAAGAATCACCCGTTACTTACATTTCACTTGCCTTTGACAGACCTATAATCCAGAGGTATTTTCTAAGCATCTTTGGGATGTTTTCTCAGGGCAATTTCCACTTCCTTTTGTTTTTTACAGTGCTCAGTGAGAGACATCCAACAATAATGTCGTGGAAATAACTCAGGAGATTACATTGCTGAACAATTTTTCATACATATTCCCCTCCTGCAATAAACATCTTAAAACACATAATTATCTTTCTGAAGCACCGTGCCAGTAGACTGAGATGGCTTCTTTTAGCATTTACATTTTTTAAAGTCTGCAGTAACTCCGATGAAATTGGAAGAGATACTTTGCAGTGAGTGTAGAAAGAATCAAATTCGATGAATGCAAGGTTTAGACCATCACTGCAATCCAAATATAAGATAGATTATCTTTTTGTTCTTTTTTTTTTCCTGCAGCAAGAACATCTGAAAATCTACTGCTAATGAAGGGAGGGTTTAGATTGTATGGGCTGTTGTTTATTGAGAAGAGCCTTTCCAGAAGTATATGCTTTGTATCAAACACTGAGGAGACCCCTCTGCTCTCCTTCAAAGGCTCTCTGTTGGCAGGTCTTGCCTCAAAAAAGCAAGCTGGCAATTTCTTACCTGTGAATTTACACTCTGAAGTTACACAATGAGTCCTGGTGGCCGGAAGTACTCTTTGATAAAGCACATCCAGAGAGGTTCAGCAAGGAGAAGCTCCCAGCAGCCAGGTTTCCATTGGCAATGGGAGGGTTTTTTGGGAAACCTGTGCTTCGTTCTTTTTGCCTTCTTTTCCAATAAGCCAGCTGAATCAGAAAGTTGTTTGGAGGGAAACTGCAGTGGCACTTGGTTATTAAACATTATTATATCACCTTTATATGTCCCATATGGCTTCTGCAGCTGGGTCATTTGATTCTGTTGTTGCTGGCTGATCAATAATTTTGATATCACTCCTTACCAGTTTCGTAATTTCTGGGAAGAAAAGAGAGAGATGGGGATTCATTATCTTGGAAGTGTTAGAATTTTCCTAACAAAAATTTGAATCTGTTCCTCCAAATAAGTGGTATCTTTCCAACGGCAATCACTGCAAAAAAACCCAACCCACTGAATCACATGCCATTACTTATCAAAACCATTTTCCTCAAACCACACATTAGAAATCATATCCCAGATTACGATGTACCAGACTAAGTGTGTGGACAGGTGAAGATCTACTGTAATATTTTGTAAGCTTGAAGGAATTGATCAAATGTGTTTTCCTGGGTCTTTAGGCCTCGCCCTTTCCACTGCTTCTGCTAAACCTTCATTCCTCTAGAGAGAAACTTAGAGAACTTGATCTTGTGGCCAGCCATTATTTTCAATAGTTGGCCAAAAAGAGAGGGTTGGTTTTTTTCCAAATGTGGATTTTCCATCTAGGAGGAAAGTTCATGGGCTTGCAGGTACCTGTCTCCATGGCAGAGCGCCTGGGGGACCCTGGCATTGCTGACTGTCCTGGTGCCATAGACCCTGAAATTCACTTCTGTTTCCCATCAGGTCCAGTTGTAGAGCACCTGCATAACACAGGTGACTTTCTTTAATGTCTTGTTAGCAGGAGATTTTTAAAAGTGAGGCCAAATAGGTGTCCTACGCACAAACAATACACAAGTGGCTTTTGGTATTGGCAAATTGATCCGTGCACTAAAGTCACTGTTAAAAGTGACAATAGCTAGAATTGTTCCAAACAGATAAAAATCAATTTACATTATGTGTGAGCTTGCCAAGCAGAAAAGGTCCAAGACTTTATTATTTGGCAGCTTTCTATGCCATTTTTCAATCTATGTACAGCGTTTTTAGCAGAGAGTGCATTTTCCTCTTTTTTAATATACTTATGTAACCATAAAACTGAAACTGTTCAAAACTGTAATGTTGACGTCCAAAATGTGTTAGGCATCAGTTCAAGAACTTGGAAGAAAATTAGTTACAACTCTTTCTCCCCATTTTTGCAATCAATTTGCAAATCAGATATTTGGCTTGGATTCAGACAGTGAGATTCTGTTTTGTTTATTCTATTAACTTTGATTAATGTTTTTCAAGCAGTTGGAAATTTTCAAGTGAAAAGAATTACAGGAAAGTAATATGATGTGAAAGTACAATGCAGAAATAAATATTTATTAATAGCATTTTCCTTTTCAAATAATTAGAAAATCCCTGAATCTCTGCAGCATTGAATTATCGTAGGCTTCTAATTCCTTAGTCTGTTATTTTTCTGTTGAAAGAAATTTTAGCTCCGATGACCCCTGCACCACTCTGAAAAGCTGATCCAAACTTCTCTGCAGTCAGTGGAAGGACATCAAATGCTTTCACCAACTCTGGATCAATCCCTGAAAGCTTTTACTTGGAAAAATATTGAATGCTGAATTTCTTCTCTTGTACCTTGGACTGTTTTTGTCAGTAGGACATTTTCAGAATAAAACTTTTATTACTTTTCAACATGGTCTGAAATCCATCATGGCATCTACTATAAAGCAGCATCTGTGGTAGTTTTCAACTAAGTGGAAGCTCAGATGATTAATCAGAAAGTTTCTGTATCTTCCTTGACTTTAGTTTAAGGATTAATTCAGTGTAGATTTCTGAGATTTTTGGCTGAGTACTAGACCAATTGAATCAGCCATATGCTGTGGCAAACACAGTTTCTAGAACCCCCCACACCCTTGTTTTTGTTATCCAATTAATACTAATGAATCAGTAGAATACAAAGGACATGGGCAGTGCAGACAAAACAACATTGGTTACCAGATAAGATTTCATACATAAATCACTGGAAGATTTTTATATGTATTGGAGGTTCATATGACCACTAGTAATTTAAATAGGTGATATTCTTAAAATGGAAGATTTTCCAATGAAAAAGGGCACAGAGTCCTATGTTTATTGATTCTTTAGACATTTATGTTGGAGAGAAAATGTTAATATAAACCAAGCCAAATTACGATATGATATTTTGTGACGTTGTGTTACCTCAGTCAGTTAAGACTGTGACTCAGAAGTCCAGCAATCCTGTGAAACTCGAAGTCCAGCATCCAAAATTTCCAGAGTTGTGTAAAGTAATCATACATGGAAATATAATATATAAATGGAGGGATAAATTCCTTTAGTTTAAAACTACTTTTTAATGAAATGCCCAGGACTGAAGAGCCCATTCTGGACATTTTCAACCCGTACACATTTTAGAACAGAAGTTCTAGGATTGTGTATTGAACAAAAAGGTCCTGTAATTTCATTATTTAAGATATATATCATTATTTAAAACATGAAAACATGCCATTGTATAAAAGCATCATCAAATAAAATAAACTCAAGTTGTTCTTCTCATAAATAATTCTGGTTTCTCATTATGCAGTGCTTAGCACTTGACTTAAGGCTCTCTGAAACGTCCCAGATTCTCTAGGACTAAATAGCATCCAAACAGTTTAAACCTCAATCCCAGGGGAAAGGACACAGAACAAAACCCCTTTTCTTGCAGGGACCGTGACGCTGCAACCTGAGCTGGGCTTCCCCAGCTGGCAGTGGTGCAGAAGATGAAGGGCAGCAGGGGGACACTGACATTTCCTTATTAGACTGTGTCTGAAGGCCATGTGGCATAGTCCAAGGAAGGTGTTAAAACTACTGGGAAAATCTCAGGTGTGGGCTCTGTGCTCTCCCTCTTGGGGTATTCACAGCTCCGGTATCCCATGTTGCCGAGAGGGCAGGAGGGGTGTGTGGTGCCTTTATGGCCACCAGACCCCCCTCCCTGTGATGCCAGGTGGCTGCAAGGGTCAGCACTGGATGGGGCAGGGATTCCCAGCTCTAGGAATAGATCAGGGTACATGGGCTCCCTTGGGCTGTCCCCCAGATGGTGGCTACATTACACCCTGAAACATCCGGACTATCAGGTCTTATAGGTTATCCTACCTAAGGAATTGCATGGGCTATTTGTATAAACGTCTGCATCTTATCATTGGAATCCTACCGAAAGTTTTGTCCCCGCTCCGCTGGAGCAGACATGCTGCAGGCTGAGCGCTCCTGGGAAAGATATATACGTGTCCTTCACCCTTCCACACTTTATACTTCTAAGCGCATTGTGCAGGGCCTGCCCCATTCATGTCACCTTTTGTACTCTGGTGAGGCAAAGGACTATTTCTGTCTGTAGCTAAGATAATAGTATTTTTAGCGTGTTTTGGGTTTTTTTTGTTCACTTTTGTTTTTGCATTCATTTCCCTCAAGAAGGAAAAAAATGACTCTTGATTACATGTGTGCTAAACCTAGCAATAAACATTATACACCAACACTTTCATCAAGTACCTATCATTATAATGATTATTAGAGTTGTAGAGTGAAGCATCACCAGTTTTAAATATTTTTGTGGCTTTTAGGGACTTGCTTCTCATGTTCTACATTTTTTCACCGTGTGTTTTGCACGGTGCTTAATGGTGTCTGGAACAATGAAGAATAGTGCAGTACAATAATAATGCTAAGTCTGCCCACAGAGAAACCTCATATTAATTTTAAAAGAAACTTTAGTCATTTAGGGACTGCAGGGTTAGGCGAACAATATTTAATGAGCTTCATTCCAAAGCCTATCCTGATAACATCAGCAATTCTTGTTCACAGATGAGGATGCAAATAAATAGAAGGGAATTATTTTCCCGGAGCCATTAAAAACAGTAGGCAAGGGAGGAAAATTACAGCTGTGGTATACGGTGATTATTTATCAAAGAATATATTTCAACAGATTTTCTCAGCTTTTAAGCTACTGCTAATAATGAGCATGAAGTTATACAAATGACTTACAAATGTCTCTTTGAAAGCTGTTTCACTTGACTTCAGTAATACATTGTTTACCAAATATTTTCCTCATCTTAAGGCAGTATGGGGGGTTAATTTGCTGCTATTCATTGTGATGGTGAACATCCTTGCTTAGTGTTAAAAATATACTGTACGCAATTTCAGTTCGTTGAAAGACAAGCACTACAGAACGTGCTCCGGAATAGTGTAAATATTGTTTTAAGTGTATGAAATTACTATGCAATACATTGGTGGATGTTTTGGGAGTTGAGATGGGGATTTACATTTCTTCTATAGAAGTACAAACAATGTGCAAGGAATTGTCATTGTGTTCTTGTAATGCGAGTGACCCTGATATTTTGTGTGGGATGCAGAAGGAATTAATCATATTTTACAACTCAGTCAGGATATGCGAGTGCTGGATAAATATATGCTGTGGAAGTGGCAGTATAACATCATTGCCAGTGACAGCTTGCGTCACGGAAACCAAAATCTGAATAGGAACAGCAATTTCTCTTCTTACTTTCAGATGGCGTGAAAGGTCCATGGGAAATTTGTTTTCATTAATGCATTCTTCACTGATGGCAGCAGGAAAAACATTTTTAGTCTGGAAAAAACAAATCAACCTTTTTTTGAAGCGGTAAATACCCATATGTTTGGTTTTTTTAATTTAAAACTTCTTCAACATATGCTTTGCATTCTGTTGTAGTAGAGACTTCAAAATCATTACATCAGAGTTTTTCATGGTTTTGTTAGAGCGTTGCAACACAGCCCTCCCTCCCTGTTCCTTGAGAAGCTACTTCTGGTGTCTAACTGTGACTGAGGCTTCAGATCCAGCACTAAGCATGAGGTAAAGCCTTCACTAGGACTCTTATGACCATTGTAGATTGCAAAAGGTTATCACAAGATTTTCTTGTGTCCTGTGTGCATGAAAGGGCTTACGTAAAAAAGAATCCCGTAATGGCTGAGGTGGGAAGGCAGCTCTGGAGATCATCTAGTTCAACCTCCCTGTGCAGAGCAGGGGCAGCTGGAGCAGGGACTTCAGGGCCATGTCCAGTTGGGTTTTGAGCATTTGCAAGGATGGAGTTGCCACAACTTCTCTAGGCAACATCTTCCAGTGTTCTGTCAGCCACACAATAAAAAAAGAATTTTCTTATGTTTTGGTAGAATTTCTTGTATTTCAACTTCTGCCCAAAAACGGTCACATAATGAGACTATTTGCAGTTGTAAGAGGTCTTTCAAGTTGATGACTGAACCAAGCAAAGTCACTGAGCATCCTAGGAGCTTAGAAGAGGTACCACCTCTTCTACTACTTCTACTCTTAAAGAAATTAATGTACAGGCAGGTATGCTCAGTGTTAAATTTTGAACTGAGGGAGACATCCAGATAGAAGAGCAAACCTGGTTTAAAGCACAGCCATAAAGGCAGCCACTTTTCACCTGTTCCTGATCATAAGGTCAGAAATCTCAGCTCAGCTGACTCTGGCAAGGTCATATGTTGCATAGATAGCTCAGCAAACCTTTACTCAAACAGAATTAATGATCAGGGTATGAAACTATGTAATGGGACAGTTATAATGGTACTAACGCACTCCTACTTTTGCCTTGGAGGCTTGGCTGGCCAGAGAGCGCTGTCTGGATGTGCTCCCTGACAGGGATAATGGTCATGGTGAGTGCCCCAGGGAGACAGGCACAGAGTATTCAAATGCCAGAGCAGCTCTGAAGCGCAGGCTACAACTCAGCACCTGCAGACTTCCTTCAGCTATGTGATCACTGTGCCAATCTCCTCTTGGTCAAACCACAGGAGAAGTGACAGTACTCCCTGTATAACGAATGTATACGGCCTTGAAAAGACAAAAATTATAGATGTCTAGTTGTGGGTAATACAGTTCGTTTGTGGCTGAAACGATTTTTGTCCACTACTGTGGACCTCTCTTCAGCAAGCCTAACATCCTTTGTCTGTGAACGCCACAGTGTGCATCCTCAGGTCCCAGAGCAGTGGGGTGGCCCCTTTCTTTGACAGAAAATGAAAAAGGGAACACAATGTTGTCCAAAGACTTGGCCCTAGCAATGATGAGATTTTTATCAAGACATGCTGAAATGTGGGGGGAACTTCTCAGTAACCTTATCAGTGTCTGAAAATTCCTTTGTTTTCAATATTTTGACCAGAAAGGAAGTGAAGCTTGGGTAGTGCTTGTTGCTCTCACTGTACACAATAAACAAACTTCACCGAATCCTCTGTACATCAGCCTTTACCAGGTCTGCAGGCAAAAGTTTAAAAAATAAAATGTTCACTCAGTTCTTAAGTGAGAGCCTGCATCTTATCTCAGCTCCCTGACAGTCCCTCCATTGGGATGGATTTCCAGGGCAAGGCCAGCAGGGAGGGAGGCGGCACTGGTGGGGCAGAGGAAAAGAAAGCATAGACCAGACTGCTGTCAGCAGCAGTAGCGAACATTTCTGTCCCTCCTCATCCCCCTCCATTGTCAGCTCTGTGTGCTGGATCTAAACCAATGGTTATGAGTGGAGTGTACAATGGAATAGATTTGAAAAAAAAAAAAAAGGGACGTAATGGCATGTGAAACACTTTGATGAGTTGGGTGAGGAAGGCCCAGGATCAGATACAGAACCCTCAAATCTGGGGCAACATAGTCCCGGTGAGGATGGCTCAAATGGGACCTGAATTCAGCTGAAGTGAAATGATCTTCACTTTGTCCAAGCCAAGAGGGCCTTGCAGCACAGCCTCACATTCCCCGTGTGCTTTAACCCCAGACTGTGTATAAAGCCGGAGAGGACCCCTTTGTGTTTCCCTGCCGGCATATCTTGAGTGGGGCACTCTGGGCCTCATGGCCAGGATCACCCATCAGTGGACCCTTGGAGGCCTGGGGGTGAGGCGGGTGCTGGGAAGCCCAATATGATCAACGCTTCGGGATCCTTGCACTGCCCAGGGGCAGACACTTCAGAGGCTCTGGTGGCAAGTGGCAAAAGCTAGGAAAATGCAAAATGACAGGCAGAGCCTCTGTCCCTCTGTGTGTCTCGCTTGTGTTCAGTGCTGCCTTGCAAATACATCCTCCCTTTTCTCAAAAGAAGCCGCTGGAAAAGGTTTTTAGCTGACTCTCTAGTGTTTTCCTGCACAAAGATGGAGGCTTTGGGATGCATTCCTGATTCCTTTTTCTCTAAATTTTTTTACATTATATTTTTTATTAACCCTAAAAACACATTATGGAAGAATGGAGTGAGGTTTAGGATCCTAAGTCCCGTAGCAGGATTTAGTTCTTCAAGTCAGTTAGATGCTATTGTACATTCTATCCTAAGCCTTCCTTTCCCTTCCCCAATTGAGTTTACTTCTCTTTCATGGGCAATGGATAACCAGAATGAAACAAATCTGTCTCCATCCTGTGTATATTCCTCATTTTCTGCAAGTTGGGTCCCTCAGTCTTTGAAAAGTTGTTTCAGAGATGGAGTTTTTTTTATGACATATATTGAACATGTAGTAAGTATATCTATATCTGTAGTCTGAATTGTTAGGTAGTAAGTAGAAAGACTTAAAGTTATAATTATTGCCACTTTGGAGAAGGAAGAGGGCAAGTGTTTAAATTGATCAAGCAATTACTTTTTATGCTAAAGGGTTTTTTTATTCCTATTCCACTTTCACAAATATTTGTTGGAAACTGGTAGTTTCATTTCACTTCAATAAGCACCAGATTCCTTTGGGGAAAAGACTGGCTTTGGGCAGATGCTCTGTTTAGCCAACTTCTTTTCTTTGGAGGGAAAAGAAAAAGATGTCAACACAAACACAAGTCTGTGATCGATGGGATGTTTTAGGGCAGCAGGGAATATTTCCAATTTTTATTTGTTATGCCCTTAACGATGAAGAAACTAAGGACATCCTGAAAGCTTATTTAACTTACTTAAACTTACTTATTTGTTGGCCTCCTAAAGGCTAGACTTTTGCCAAGAACGAAATAAAATAAATAATTTTTTTCCTGCTGTTGAGTTCTCAATTTTTAAAGATTTTAACTTACTTTTTGAAAGGCATTATTTGCATTGGTACACAGCTGTGCCAGCCTGGCATTATGAATATGATTAAGCGTGTGGTAACAAGCTCTTGAATACTGTGCATTTTTTTAATTTGACCAGTCAGTTTAGCATAAAACTGACAATTCCTGTGGGCAATGTCAGCTGTGAGACCAAGAATTCAGTGGTGCTAGCGACTGACACCTGGTCTATTTCCTTAGAAAATCAGGATTGATTTTCTAAGAATAACTTAGCACCATAACCAATGGGTATTGATTATTTCCGCAAAAGGCTCTCTCCTATTAGACTTATTTTCTTGCCATTAATAAGAAGACACTCATTAGGAAAAGGGATTTGAATCTTGAACTTCACAGGAAGGGAACTCTGTTTGTCATTCATGTCAATTCAGATTTGTATAGACAAATTTGTAACATTCAGTTATATAAGAAACAAACTTTCCCTTCGAACTTACTTGGGTAAAATAGGAAAAAAGAAAGAGTTTTATGTCATCACAATATTATTCTTTCTCATCTAAACAAGCCAGTGAAGGCTTCCTAGGAAGACCTTCCCAATTCTGAATAAACTGCCTCCTTTTCCAAGCATTAGACTGATTTACTTGATCTTGCCTTAGGAACATATTATTTTGGGGAGTTTTGCCCATTTGGTTTGCTAAACAAATACAACTGTAAAATTTATGTTTTTCGCCTGCCCTTGTGTGTTTGCCTGCCCTCATTCAAAATGAAATCTTTTGGAAGGATCAAAAAATATTCCTCCACTGTATTTCCTGTCTGGGTTTTCATTTTCTCCAAGTTCTCTATTTAATGTTGTAATAATTCATATGATACAATGGCTTTCATTTGAAAGAAGGAAAAAAACGTTTTCTTTGCTCTGCACATCTAGTAGATGCTCTTGATTTTATCTTTCTCATTTTTAACTCATAAACTGGTAAGGTCTCTTCTGTTTCATGGCAGGAGACAGTGCCATAAGAGGGCACACACTGCCTTGGCTCATAGCAGTTACATGAAGGAGGAGGGATGAGGAGGGACCCGGCAGGACCTGTGACAGGTTGAGCTCTTAGTATGTACTACAGCTCTTTCAACTTTGTGGCCAAGTGGCCTTTCGGCTGCTGAGCCCATGCTCCAAACAGAGTTTCTCTGAAAATGGGCAAGGCTCAGTTCAAGGCCGAAGATCCCAAAGAGCATGGATTCTATAAGTCTGAAAATGCTCAATGTGTGAGACATGACAAGTCACACTCTACTTCAAGTCGGGCTCTGGATCGTTGCATTTGACTTCCAGCTTATTACCCAGAGTCTGTCTGACTAAGGGAGAGTAAGTTCCTCATCACCACATGTGGTATCATTGACAATTTGATTTCCTGTTCCACCAGCATCACCTTGCAATCCCAAAAGAAAAAGGATTTTTTTTATATTTTAGTATCTCTCATAATATAGAGTTCCACCTTTCTTTTACAGAGAGGTGTTCAGCAAATGTGTCAGCAAATCGCAAGAGTTTTGTCTGCAGGCATTGTTTCAACAAGCCCCCTTGTTAAATATGGAACTCTCCCTAGACACTTCTCTGCAGCCAAAGATTTAAATAGTCAAATAAATATTTAATGACTTGATGGTTTTCTTCTTCACTGGTGTGAATTTTCCTTGACATGCCAGAGGGACCTAACAGAAGAGCCAAGTGGCTTGAATCATGATAATCATGTTGCCAGTAAATGGCAAGCTGTATGTTTTGATTGGCAAAGACGGTAAGGAACATACCAGCTGTGAACTATTTCTTCTCCCTAAGTAAGGGGGTTTGCAGGACAATTAAAAATAAAGCCAGATAAACTTGGGCTGGGAATGCTAAGGAAGTTGGGGAAAATACTGAAAAGAACTGAGAAAAGTCCAGAATGAGCTCCCTTGCGTTGTTCAAAACTGTGCATTGTTCACATCTACAGTCAAGCTACAGACTGGTCTGTACACCTTTAAGGAAGAGGGATGGGATAAACATGAATGAGGACAAAGGCTCAGGAAAACCTACATGTATCATCCTGACATAGCCAATATTAGATTTTCTAAAGAAGAGTGTGCATGTG
The DNA here is from genome assembly GCF_964199755.1 of Larus michahellis. Taxonomy (NCBI): domain Eukaryota; kingdom Metazoa; phylum Chordata; class Aves; order Charadriiformes; family Laridae; genus Larus; species Larus michahellis. The sequence continues at coordinate 65,805,556 of NC_133898.1, forward strand.
GGAGGAAATTCTGAATTAACACTCTTAACCTATGGAAAATCTTAGTTAAGAGATGGAAGTTGGAGATGGAAAGACCTTGTTAATCCATCTAATTCAGAGTTATCACTCCAGGAGTGCTCCCTCGTGATATTTTCTAGTGACTCATCTAACCTCACTTAAATTCATATCTATGAGGTTATTACTTTCTCTTGCTTTTTAGGAGTCATGACCATGGTAAGTGGGAATCCAGGCCTAACTGCCAAGAAGTTGCAATTTTTTTCATCAGAATGCATGGCTCCGCTCCAGTAGAACCCTCCCTTACCCTTTCTCATTTAAAAATGAGGGTTTTTTTCACCCGCCCTTCAAACATCATCATTCTTGGTGACCATTCTATGATTCTATGATTCTATGATTCTTTTACCTTAAGTACTCCACTGAGCATGCTTAAATTGCTTTTTTTTCTGATTAGCTATTATGGAACAAGACTCCTTCATTACGCAATTAGCTGCAGGATACCTACAGGGCAGCACCAGTTACAGACCTTGATGGACACAGACTTTACTGAAGTTATGGTTAATGCGGTGGATGGAGAGGTAGTATGTATAGATTGTATACAGATTTTTAGGTGTGTAATGACTGGCATTGTCCTGTGTACTTTGTAGCCCCAAACAAAAAGCAATTAGATGAATAGAGAAAGACATTAAACTATTCCTCTCCTGATCCCATGAGGTGCTAGCCACTGAGAGAAGGCTGGTGGGACAGAGCGAGGGGCCCAGAGGTGAACTGTCCCTGTGCACCACTCGTGGCCGGCTGCCGGCTGGGCTGTGCCATCTGTGTATTGAGGCACAGCCTGAAGAAAGGGAGGATCCCAGAAAAAGACACGATGTATTTTCCTTTTTGCTGGCAAGACAGTACACTGCCTTGCACATAAAACACAAGAAAGACTTTGTTATAACAGAAAAAAACCACATATTTTTCAGGTCAGGCTATCATGTAAACCATAACAGAATTTCTTGCAGGTATTTACATTTTAGACTTTTGGGTGAAGTAAGACCAACTTTACACATCCTCAGGACTAGATGATGCTGGTGCCATGAGTTCTGAAGAACCTCAGACATAAAATTGCTAAACTATTGCCTGTGGCAATAACACATAGTTTAAACCTTTGTTAATACCGAAGATATGAAAGCTGAAAAAAGTAACTTCAGTCACTGAAAGACTGGTCTTGGAAAATGTAGACCAGTAAGTCTAATTTTTCATTCTGGGAAATCAGAATACTACTCTTTATTAGTGAAAAAACTAATAAAGAGTAGAATAAACAGGTACAGGATAATACATTACAGGAAGGAACAGGTAATATGGATGTTATCGAAGGCAGTTATGCCTCCCAGAGCTGTTAATATATTGTAAGTACATATATTGTAAGTAATATAGGTAGATCCATGTAGTACATCTGGACTTTCTACAAGCTTTCAGTAAGATCATTAGCCAGAAGCCTTAAAAAAACTTAAAAAATACTTAAAATTCCCTACAACTAGAAAAGACGCTCCTTTGGGGTAGATCGCTGCTAAAAGATAAAGAATGAAAACTTTCAGCAATGGTCTGAGGTTACTAATGGAGCCCCATGAGAGATGCATTACTGCAGGCTGTACTGTTAAATATACCCATATTTGATTTGTGAGGAAAATAGAGAGGTGATGAAGTCTGAAGGGGATTTGGGATACTCAACTGGAAGGATGACAGTGAGAAGCTGGAGTGTGATATCACAGTATTGGGTGACAGGGGAATAAAACGAGAGATGAAATGTAATGTAAAGTACTGCATAGGGGGGGAAAAATGACAAATCCAGTCAATGGGCTCAAAAATTAGCTACCGGCAATCACTTCAGACATGAATTGTTTTTTATACTTTTTTCCCAAAGAACCTGCAGGTAGCCTCTGTTGGCCAGACAAAGTACTAAGCTGGATGAATTTTCAGTCTAAACCCATATGGCGTTTCGTTGTGGTTGGAAATTTTGATTGAAAAATTGTGAAGAGATGCAGACTTCATGAGCCCACTTTAAATGTTTTCTACTTTCTTATCCTCTCTGTGACGATCAGTTTTATCTTAAAATGTTTGAACAATTAGTACTGTAATATTGACAAAAGACAGACTTACAGGACAATACATATAAATTGTGTCATTCTCACCATGCAATCAAAAAAGCAGAGGAAACTCGGATGACATTGCAAAGGTGATAGGATTCAGGAATATAAGCATATGTAAATACTTGAATGCTTCTGTTTCAGGAAAGACATAAACAATTACGTTTTAAATCTCTTGAGAGTTCATTTCTGATCCTGTGTGACACATATAAAATATTATGTTTTGGACAAGAAATGAATTTTAATACTACCCTGCCTAAATCAAGCATGGACTATTATATTCTATTTATGTAAATGTCATAGAAAATTTTAACATGTTTTCTTTTTTTTTTCTTTTTTTCTCCTAGTACTCCTAAGTGTTCCTGCACTGACGCAGTATTGCACTTGCGTTTTTTATATTCCACTGGTGCTTTCAGAGGTTCCCTTCTGTGCCATTTTCATAAGGATCAAGGTTCTCTGGAGGACAAAAGCAAAAAGCAGCGTCACCGGTGCCTTGTTCAAGGCCTTTCAGTCTGACGCTGTCAATCGTCATACACCAAAAACCATCTGGCAGTGGCCTTTATGCACCAGCACTGACAGTGGAAAAAGCAGGGGCACGGGGGGGACTGGTCACTTGAGGACCACATCCTCTCCTCTAGACACGTCCTAGCTGTCCCTTTCCCTCTGCTGCAATCCATGCACAGCGTGGGATGGAAGGTGGCATCAAGGAGCGATACTCAGCCTCCGAGACAGAGAATGTTCTGTTTTCCCTAGACCACTCTCTGCATCTGAAGAGATGCAGTGGAACAGATACTGTTTACTGTGCTGTGCCCTCTTGATCAGACAACACTATGAAGTAAGGGCTGTATTTTCTCCTGTTTCTTGATTTTTATTTCTCCTTGCTCTTCTCCTAGATGCTGTCATAAGTTCTATACAGGAATGTGCTGCACATGTTTGAAAAGCATTATCTTAAGTAAATCATAAGCTCAGGAGTTGCAAGCATTTTGCAATCCTTGTGTGGCAGGGAGTGGAACCTGGTCTATTGCTGAAACAGAACCTCTGGAAAGGGAGGAAGAATAAATCAGGAAATTGTTTCTGTCTGGTGAAGTAGAAAAAAAAAATCTATGGAAAGAATTCCCCTTCATAAACTCTAGATTGCACTTGTAGTTTATTGAGCCCAGAACAAAGATTTGATATCTATTTCCTTTCTATTACAGCTCATGAACTCACAACTGGAATTTGCTTTTTATGAAAGAATAAAAGAAGGAGGGAAAAAAAAAAAGGTTCAGTGAGCCAGCCCATAAAAAGTATTGGACTCTTTAAAATTATATTATAATTGGAATTTTTAAACCTATGTAGAATCATTACTGTGCTGAAATATCTGAAATAAGATATTTTCAACATAAAGTTAAACAAAAGTAAACACCAGCAGTATAGGGTAGGAAATTACAAATTGAAGCACTCAGTTTAAAAGGGATTATGGCTAATGTAAAATAGGCCTTTCACTTAACACTGCTCTGCTACTTTGGCAACTGTGCACCGAGACAGTTGAACATTTGCATTATTTGTGGCTATAAAATGCTATGAGAAAATTCAGGTTACAGAATAAATAAGCTGAGAATATGAGCTTTGTGAGGAGTCCTCTTACACCACTTAGGCTCAATCCTGTCTCACTGATGGTGATATAGAAAGGAAAACCAGAACCATCTCCCCCAAAAGGGCAAAAGCTGAGTGCCAAAGCCACAGAAATCCATAGATTTGGTTTACGTTCATTTCTTCCAGTCTGGGGTCTTTGGCTACCCACCATGCCAGGGCCATTTTTTTCCGAGAGAAGAAGGAATAGCTTTGGTTTCCAGTGATACAACAGCACACAGAGCCCACAGTGCCTGCTAAGGACCAGCAGGTCCGTACAGGTAAACACCAAAGGCACTGCAGCTCTCCCAGGCTGGGGTCCAGCACTGTATCTACCCCCCGCCCCAGCCCTCCCAAGTGACCCAGAGAAGCAAAGGAGGAAGAGGAGTAAGACAACCAAAACCAAGGTAGGCCTAGCAGAGGGGTAGAAATGGAGATGTTGGCACTCCTACGACTGTGTTGGTTGCCCCTTGCAGGTGCATATCAGGTCACTGGAGCCTGTGGGGCTGATTCTGACCTAACCTGATGTCATGTGGCACTGTTGTGATGCTGCAATTGGTTGTGGTGTGTTGCAATATCAGAGTGAGCCCGAGTTAACTGTTTAAGCTTTGAGAAAGCTTACTAGAAGTACCTACGGATACTAAGAGACGACCTCTTGCACTGACAAATTTTCTAGCCTGTAGCTGCATCAGTTATGGTTAAAAGCAAAGGATTCAGATTGTCCTAGGGTAAACATGTTGCTTTGGAAGCATTTATATCTTAATTTCTTAGAATTTATTACAGGCCTGGGAAAGAAGCAGCATGTGAGATAAATGGAGTGACAAAAAAGATGTATGGCAAGAACCTGCGATGATTAACTGAAACAATTCAGCACAGATTGTAATTCCACCAACGAGACTCTGCTGATTTATGCCAACTGAAGCTGGGGTTGTTTGCTTGCTTGCCTTAATTGCATTTAAAAAGTAAAGTATTCATTTCTAACCCTCATGTTTGCAGAGAAGTACTTAAAAACAGAAGTGTATCTAATTGTTCAGAGAAGCAGAACACAATTATAAGAGACCCTAATGGTATTTTTAGTTAATCTTGTGGTATTTAAAGAAAATTATTGCTATTTTTTTCAGAATATTTTGAGAATTTTATAGGAGTTTGGTATAATGGTAGTTTCTCAAGTGTTTTTGTGTATTTTTCAAACAGTGCCAAAAGACAGTAAACATTATTTAAGGTAAGAAAGCTTTAGCATAATAATTAGGCAAGTTTGATGGTAGCAGATGTAGTAACTAAATTACTCCCTGCTTATCTGGAGAAATTGATTGATTGCGTCTTGTAAAAATATTCCTAGAAATTTTTGATGCTGGAATTCGCAAATGTCTTTTCTCAGGATCTCACATCAAAATAGTTGGAACCTCCTTTGACCGAATGACCAGAAAGAAAAGAAATTAAATCCACGGACCACATTGAAATTGATTACAAATTTTTTATTCTTTTCAGGAGGATTTTTTTTCTGATCAGTTTAGCATTGTAGAGTGTGCTGGTTTCATTATACTAGAGATTGGATTCTCCGTCCACCAGGCAGATACAGAACCAGAAGCAGCACGTACAATCTAGCAAACCTTTTCGTACTCTTATGGCTTACCTTTAGTGTAATGTGTCAATGTTCACTGAGTTATTGGTTTTGCTGTTGAGTCAGCCTATAGCGAATGCCTGTTTGCTAGGGACGTTTTTCTTGGGCTCTAGAAAGAGAAGGGGCAATTATTTTCTCATACTTTTCAAAGACTGCAAACCTGAGAGAAGGTGAACTCAATGGCTTGGAGGAATAAAGAGTTCAGGTGGGAGGTGAGGAGCACAACAGCTTTGTGCTGCACCTCTGCATGATCGTGCTGCATGTTTGCGTGATGTTCTCACAGGCACTGGCCAGGGGAGGGAAAAGACTAAACACTTTCTGATACCTACATGCCCATCTTCTTCACAGACCAGTCTACTTGGTATGCTAAAAAGACACAGACACCATGTAAATGGAGAAAAATAGTGAAGTGACAAAGATTGTTGCATGTGAACAATAATCATCACAAAGATGTCTAAATCTTCTTTGCCTCATATTCTTAAAGAATACCAAAAAGAGTCAAAACTGACACTGAGGTAGCTGTGGGACCCTTCTATTCACAGCCAGATGCTCCACAGCTGGGGGACCTTTCAGCTACAACTGATCAGGCATTTCTCATCAATGCTTACAAATATCTAAAGGGTGGGTGGCAAGAGGATGGGGCCAGACACTTTTCAGCGGTGCCTGGTGACAGGACAAGGGGCAACAGGCACAAGCTGGAACACAGGAAACTCCGTCTCAACATGAGGAAAAACTTCTTTTCTTTGAGGGTGGCAGAGCACTGGAACACGCTCCCCAGAGAGGTTGTGGAGTCTCCTTCCCTGGAGATATTCAAAACCTGGATGCGTTCCTGTGCGACCTGCTCAAGGTGAACCTGCTTTGGCAGGGGGAATTGGACTAGGTGTTCTCTGAAGGTCCCTTCCAACCACTACCATTATGTGAGTCTGTGATTTCTGCTGCCTCTGTTTCTCATTCTTTATTCCTTTTTCTTCTTTTTTTCTTCTTTTTCTTGAGGACATTGCAATTTTGCTGAGCCCAACAGTTATCCAACAGCAGGTAGAAGCCAGGGGTTGGCTTGCCCACCTCCACACCAAAGCGCAGTGCCTCAAAGAATGGCCTACAAGCCAAAGGGTATTTTGGGGATGACAAGCTCGAAGAGTGGCTCACAGGTCACGCCGCCACAGGAGCCAGGTGACACCTCCTGGGACCTCAGCACTAGGCCAAGTTGGATGCAGGCAGATGTTTTGCAGGCATGTTGGGAGTTAAGTTTTGCCTGTACAACATGTAACTCGGTCATTCTGTAGATACTAGGCGTGACAAAGTTCATGCATGCAGAGCCATATGAAACCCTGTAAAATAGATAAGATCATTCAAGAGGCTGCCCGAGGGGGTGGTAGGAGGTAGAGGCAGCTCTTTGACTGCTGCAGCCTCATTTGCCCACTCAAAGGGCAGTAAAATTATTTTTAGTTCAGCCATAGAATGTAGCTTGCAATGTCCTTAGTTGTTGGACCTCTGCATTGAATGAATTCAGAAACAACCTATACTGGTGCCTTTTGTTACTTGATCCTCTGCTGGGAATTCTCATTTCAGTGGATTTTCCCTGTATTAAGCTAAAAAAATCCTAGAAGTTCTTGCAGAATGGGAAAAATGTGTTGTCCTCAGCGCTGCTTGCAGTCAGGTGTCACTGTTTAGGCATAGAGGGACTCCTCTGAACACATTGAAGTGCAGATCTGAAACCAATGTGGAATTAAAAGTGGTTTCTGACCAAAAAAACCCCTTCATTTTGACCTATTTCCTACAATAGTTTTCTTTTTGAAAGCATAAATAAATAAAAAGAAAATGTCTGTCAATCTCTGCAGGTTTTTTGTATATGTGGAGTTTATTTTAAAAATGAAAGAATATGCCGAAGAATTAAAAATATATGAACTGTAAACATATTCCAGCAAAAATATTTGAAACTTTTACAACATTTTTCTCTTACTTCTTTTGAATGTCTTTGTTGCCTTACAGCTTATGCATCAGTGTATCCATGTCTTTACTGAATTTGAAGCTAATTATACCAGACAGGAGTTTAACATTTGGCATGTGACAGATTTCATAGGAACACCTTTGCTTATGAGTCTGCGGCTCTTTAGTGTCACTGGTGAATCTCAGTGACAGTTGCCTTTTCCGGCTTCCTTTCTGCTGTCTTTTCTTGAACTGCTCCAGACGGAAGTTGGATTGGGTTTACTGAGCCAAGCATGTGTGGCAGCACTTCTCACAGAGACGAAACAGCTCAAAGAAAGGTGAAACTTTCACATTTCTGGTGCTGCTGTGGCTTCAGGAGAACAACAAGCACAGGCAGGGCTGCAGCTACAACCACCAGCATGGCTTCTGGTGGAAAAGGTTTCCATGGGGCCTACCACCACTTACTCCAACGCCACTTATCGCTGATTACTCCTCTACATTTCTAGAAGGGATTTTGTCTAACGGTTCAGTACCCTCGGCCTGATTTCTTTTATTTTTAATCATCCGCCCATCCCTGAGCACTCCCAACTTGCCTGAAGCTCCGGGGCTGTGCGACGGGATGGTTTCGCTGTGGCTCTGCCACCTTCCCACGCGCGGCTCTGTGCCCACGGCTGCACCTGCCACCGGGCCACCAGCTAAGAATAGCGCCCCATTAGCCAGAGTTAGTTATCTGCAAGCTGCTGCCAAAGGAAAACAGATAGTGAAAACCTCAGCACCGCTGAGGGTCACAGAGGGAGCCTGGGGTGGAGATAAAGAGCACGAGGCTCTCAGGGTGCCAGCGGGGCGCCTTGAAAGCACTATCTCCTTCCTGCCCATGTGTCTACCTCCGAGCGTCGGTGTGCTCCGAGTGTCGGAGTGCTCACCAGGAGATCCACGGGGAGTTTGAGGACAAGATGACAGTTGGATTAATGAACTTGCAGAAACTGAGCTTCGCTTGACACTGCTGTCAGGAGGAAGGTCTTGTTTCAGTGGCATAGTGACCACAAGATGAAAAGGCCCAGGAATGAGAGGGAAAGGCGAGACGGTGTCTTGCTCTGTAATGCAGTTTCCTGGTGGGGGAAATGCTTCTTATCCTTTGGTGCTCTAGAAAGACTCCCACTGAGCACAGTGAACTGGGCTCACAGGACTCGGGATTTATTACTGCTCCATTGCCCTCATAATGCTTTGATGTCTGTCTCATGTCGGGCTCTGTTTGGTCTCAGTACAGAGTGCGGGAGCTCTCCCAGATCCCCAGTAAGGATGCACATGGTGTCCACATGTCGGGCTACGGGTTGAATGCTTGACCGCCTTCTCCTCCCTCACTCCCTGCTTTCCAGGGGAAGGGCGGCTCAGGTGGGTGCACTGGCAGGTCCCTTCCTTGGGGCTCAGACCAGGTGCGAAGCCCCTCACTGAGCAGTAAATACAAATTCTCCCACCATGACTACACTCAAACCTGGACCCCTCGTGGTAAGTCTGGTGCTCTTCCAGCAGAGCAACCCAGAGGGCACAGTGTCACAGGAGTCACCCACCACCCATCCTGGGGACAGTCTCGTGGGCCAGACTCAGGACGGCTTCTACCCCAGAGCCTCATGTCTGCAGGAGACAAATGACACAATTTAAGGCCGCCCTTTGTCTTGATTTTTATCTTCGACTCATTCCTGAGCCTTAACTATAAATTTGCTTTTGGTTTAAGCTATCTGGCGGCTTCTTGCAATTGACAGATTTACAAGGGCAAGCGAAGACAGTCAATTTACATTTTGGTAAGCGTGTGTGCAAATGGGTTTTTGCCCTCTCAGGCACAGAAGTGCAAGATGCACTGTTCATTCACTCTCATGCAGTGACTGACCAGAGGCAATTCCCTTTCTCTTGCTCAGGACTTTGAAATCTGTTTTCATCTAAAGGTCCACTGCCATAAACTTGTAAGCAGCATTCCTTCTACTGGCAAAAGTATGGTTAATCCAGTATGATAGAGAATTTATTTTACTTTCTATTCCCCAAATGTTATAATGCATGCTACTAAAAAAAAGTATGGATATTTTAAAAAACTACATATGTGGTAACGAATGGGCTTGTAACTTGATGTTCCTGCCTTTTAAAAATGATAATTTCACTTACATATAGAAATCATATAGCTATAAAGGCTACAAATAGAATTGCCTCATTCATCTACTCTGAAATAATTTATTCTTATGATCAAAATCATTGCAAAGACAAGCAATCATTTATCATTTTTTATATGACTAGTTACACCCTGCTTCTTAGGCACAACAAGAAGACATCAGTAGCACATCACACTCAATAAATCAGTGCATTCAGGTCTTGGGCACGTAGTTCTGTTACAGCAATTCTACGCGGATCAGCTGAGTGAGGACTGGCAGCAGCTAGAGGCGGATGAAGAACCTTCACCTTGGCAGTCCCAATGACTCAGAAGGATTGGGCAAACTTCTAAAATGGCAATAACTTGATTGTATGTCTGAGGCTCAAGACTTATGTAAAGGGAAAGCTGAGTGCTTGAGAAATGATGCCAAACTTTCTGGATGTGGGAGGCCAGCCAAGGAGATTACATGTGGTCAAGCACCAGCTCTGTGGCTTTAAGTTTCTGCTACCTCTACAGTGAGAATATACATCACATAACTACCTGAATTTAAAAGGTATTGCTATGCAGCTAAATAGATCCTGACAAAATGGAAAAGTGAATAACCAATAGAGGTTGTCTGTGCATTTTTATTACAATACATGAGCAAGGCCTGGAGAACCACTGCAGTAATGCTCCACTGAAAGGACATCCATCCCAGAAACCCCCAAAATATATAGGGAGGCTATGCAGAATACTAGGCTTAGGCTAAGCCCTCCAAGTGTGGAGAGAAAGAAGGAGGGCTTGGTTCAGCCTGAGTGAAGCTGATGCTCCTCCTCTTCCTTCAATAGTGTGGCTGAATAAATAAATCACAAGTATATGGCGAAAGAGTTAAAGCAAACTGGTCCTATTTTAGCTGATATAAAGGAAATGATTTCTGCAAGAGCTGCCTATCTTACACGTGGATGTTGGTTCAGTGGACCCTATCCATCCCAAACCGGACAAATGAAGTTGTGCTAGACAAACAACCTGTGTTTTCTGAACTCAGGGACTTAGTCATTGGTAATTATTTAGAACGGGTAAAAGAGCCAAAACACTTCATAAAGCAATATTTTTTTTTTGTTCCTCAGCTATTGCATCTGCTGCTTTTCCACAACCACCTTAATATTAAAATGCTTCTCTTGGCATTGTGCCAGCCATGGGGGAAACAAGCTGGTTGAAAGTAGCCACATGCCAATCACAACCATAGAGCTGCTCTACACACATTGAAATGTCTGGTTTATGGGAATAAGCCACCGCAGCTCCTATCACCAAGCAGCCAAAACCTCGTGATTTGTATGTGCCAAGACAATTCAAGGTTTGTGCACATAGAAACCCTGTTAGGCAGAGATTGAGATCTAAGGAGGAAGGACTCTCTGCCAAAGGGAGATTTTTTTTTTCCTGTGGTATGAAAAATAACAAAAATCGAGCCATTTAATTAAATGCCTAAATGTGGAACTGGGTTGATCAGTTTACTTGCAAATATCCTGGAAAACTATCTGTTAGTTTCTGCATCCTGGACTTTGGAACAATCGCAGCTTGTGTTTTGCTTTTGCACTGGATTGTGTATGCAGCAGTTTAGGAAAAAAAGAAGAGGAGAAACACATGGCCTGTTTTTCAGACCCGGCTGGGCTGTGTGTATGTGCATCGGGATATTCCTCCCTCCGCATGTGGTACCAATATGCATTCTTACTTACATCCTTCCCATCCCACTGCCTGCTGCGTACCTGCCGAAATGGCTGCTTGAACAGGGAGCACCGCAGCAGCCCTTGCGTCTGCGCACCCAAATATTTGAGAAGATAATGCTTGCCGTCCCTGGCAGATGTCAACGCTTTGAGTCAAACTTCTTCATGTTGCTGTTATCCCTGAAGCTTCTTTCTCATGTTCTTTTTTCAGCCTCACTGAAAGAAAACACTGACATGTCCTTTGCAGCATCTTCAGTACTGGATGGATTTCTTTTAACTGGGAGATTAAGGGCCTGTCAGTTTTAGCTGGCAGAGTCAAAGATGGTGCAGGTCACCATGCTCATAGTAGCAGCTCACACAGGCAACCGCGTGAATTTAGCATAAAGGTTAAGGCATGAAACAAATACATGAACCCCTGGCAAAGATTTGACCTGGGCCATAAAGGCACCAGTCCCACACACGCCCATGGGAGATTGCAACACTCCTATAAGGCTTTTAATCTGAGTAAAATAATAATAGAAAATGAAAATGGAACCAGAAAAGTTCTCAAGAGGGTGTCTAATTTTCCTCCCTCTTTAAGGCAATCTTATCTGTGTCAAAAGCAACCCTGAGATACATATGCCTAACCCAGAGGTTTCCAACCCACCTCTAAAAGAGACCAAGGCTGAAAGGTGGTGGTGGCGGTGGAGACCGTGCCTGCACCTGTGCCTGCTCCTCCAGCACATGTTGCCTGCACACAGCAGGTTACTGCTGACCGGCTGCACCACAGCACTGTGCCAGGGCTCAAGAGCTGGGAGCCATCTCTGTTGTGGCCATCTCTGCTTTAAATCTACAGCAGAGGCTTCCGTAAGTGAAGGGGTGGGGGCTGTTGCCTCAGTGGGGGAGATTGGTAACTGGGGTGATTAATGGTAGAGTGGAAGTGTGCTGGGTGTGGGGTCCTTGTTTGGGGAGGGGGTGGGGGAAGCTGTTTGGTGGATCAGGCATCTGTTATAGGCAAAGGGTTTACAGCTGAGAAATTAGAGGGGGAGAAGAAGATAAACTGTGGACGTAGGGTACTGGCATGAATTTATTGTGGGAGCACCTTCCTCCTCAAGCTGTGTAGTGTATTAGTAAAAATAGTTACATGAAATTAAAGAGGATCACAGGGCAGGAGGTTGTCTCTGTGTGTCATCTGATAGTGCTGTTCATGCTGATGAGTGGGTTTAGGAAGCCCAGGTTCAGCCTGTTCTTAGACACCTCCAGTGTTGGAGGGTCTCCTCTGTCCTGAAAGTCTTCCGGTGCTTCACTAGGACATATCCTTCACCTTTGCCTTGTTCAGGAGGCATTTATAGACTATCCTTACACTGGTCTCAAGTTCACGTCCAGTCTGATTGCAATGAAAGAATCTCTTTGCTTGAATCTAGGAAACATCGTATACAGTATCTCTTAAGATAAAATACGGTCAGAGGATTGCTTATTTGCTGGACCAGAGCACATACCAGTTTGGGTGAAAACAACAGGCAAAGTGAAAAAGACCCATCTTTGGGAGGCATTAAAAATAAACGAGAATAAAAGAATGGGATGTGTTAAAGTTATCTGGCTGTTACCCAGCAACAGTATCTGACAGTCACACTCTCGGGGACAGGCTGCTTCTGTCTGTGCTCATCTTTTTTGGGTTGATCTTTTCCTGCAATGAAATGTGCATTCGGCTTTTCTCTTAGGTCTGCCCAGCCACCCCAGAGGCACCTCAACCGACTCACTTCACTGTGCCTCCAGCTGAAGCTGGTAGAAAGACCCTGAGACAGGCAGTGTGGGGCTTGAACGGGCTCATCTTTCCTTTCAAAACCCAGTGAAGCACCTCTACAGTCTAATCCTCACAGCCACCTACTAGGAGCTGGCAGTCTTGACCCCAGCTTCTCTTCCATCTAATGTAGCTAAAATAAATGTAAGTTCCCCGTCTCCAGTAAGAGCCACCACCTAACCAGAGCAGGGAGGCAGGGAGATGGGGGCTGGTTTGGATGACCGTTTTAAGGCCTAGGCTGCCTAAATCCTTTTTTAGCTCTGGCTCCAAATACATCCTGCTAACTCATAAGAGGCACCAGCCTGAGTCCTTCAGATCTTGCTCCACTGTTACCACTATCTCTAGGCTACACCAAAGAACCAGGAAGAAGCCACCTGTGGGTCGAGGTTCAGCTACGGCTGCTGGAGCATCCCCCCGAGCTGCCCTCTCTGGAAAGCTCAGCCTGGACCAGTCCCACACCAAGCTGTTGCAAACACACACAAAAATCCTCTGAGAGCTCTTAGAATTGCACCCAGCATGGAAAACCACAGTATTTCAGTACCTGTCCTCCAGTGCACCTGCAAAGCTTTTCTGGTGCTGGTTTGTCACATTTGCCCTCCTTTCTTGAGCAGGCTCACTGTCCTCAGCTTTAGATTGCAGCTCCGTAGTGCTGTCAGCATCTGCATAATGCCCAGCTCACCCCGTACCTTGTGTAATTCTAGAAAATGGCCAGGTCTGAGCAAGCAGACATTTGCAGCCAGACTGAGAGGCTCACTGGCACGTCTCCTGTCCTGGGAAGCGAGCGCTGGTTGTGGGGAGCACAGAGAAACGGTGGGGAACTCACGCTGGCTCCTGCCTTGCGCACAGCCGCGCTTGTGTCACTTCACCGAGAGGCAATGTGCCAGTAAAGCAGCTGTGCCGTGACTCTGAACTTGTGCAACACCATCATCACTAGTGTTTGGGAGCAGTGATGGTGTCACGATGTCTGTCATACTAGTGTTGTGTCCTGCTCTGTACACCAAATCCTGACAGTTCCTGAGCCTCCCTTCCCATTGCTCCTTCTTCCCATGGCCGGGGAACCCATGCCTATGGGCTCTCTCCAAAAAAAGTAGGAGGCTAAAGCAGGTCGTGCCCTTCCCTGCCTTCCCCACCCCATCTGCCCCAGACCACCCCTCTCCCCTTAGCTTGGTGCCAGCTGTACTGGTGGCAGGTGTGGGGTGAGAGGGACGTGCCAGTGAGACTCCTGGGAAAGCAGAGATGGGGGAATTCAAACCGTTTCAGACTTTTTTTCCCTGGAGATCTTGCCAGAATTGCAGATGAGACATTTTAATTTCAACACAGTGCCATTTTCCAATGGAGAAGCTTTCTGATCAGTCGTGCCCCGTGACAGAATGGCCTTGGGGGCAGCTGTACCGTCGAGCATGTAGCCAGCGGGTTCTGCATCTTCGTTGAGCTGACCTGCTACTATGTGCCATGGAGAAAAAGTATGTGGAGCAGAGGACCCAGCTGACAGCAGATTTGTCCCTATGCTGTTGAGGGAAGAAGCGTTAGGGAGGTGTGGGCCTGTGCGCCACTGTTAACAGAGGGCTGCTGGGTTTTTTTTCCCCTCCCTGGACAGTTATGCACACAGTGAATTTCTGAGTCACAAGATGGCAGCCCAGCAGATGAAATCATTTGCCCAGTGCTGGAATAAGCTAGTGTGCAAGCCTGAAATGGTGAGCTGGCTCTGTTTGCTCAGCCAGCAGCAGCGTAGCCGTTCCTAATTCCATTGCATCCCCTCAGAGCAAAAAAAGGAGAAAACGTAGCAACCAGCAAGAGAAAATACAGAGAGACTCTGTATTGCTCCTTCCACTAAATATGCCCAAATCCAGGCAGACAGCTCTCTCTCCCCTCACTTCCCCGAGTGCAGAGTGTTTGCTTTATCCGGTGATGTAACAGATTGCTAAATAATAGACAAACCTGATATGAACTCTCCTACTTATCTCTGCGCTGGTGCTTACACGTGGAAGAATCTTGTTGCATTTTTAACTTGATTTTAGCAGCTTTACAACTAGCGATATGCCACTGCCCTCTGCTGGAAAAGCACTAGCAGTTGTGCCAGGCGAGTGGAAAAGAAAACCATGGTGGAATTTTGTAAATGTGCAATACTGTTGCATTTACTGCACTTGGAACTGGAGCGCTGCGAAACGCAGCATGACGGGGACAGCGGGAGCCTTCTGCCCTTTGGGCAGAGCGGGATGCGCTCCCCTCCCGCTACCTGCTTCTGTGGGCTCCCAGGGTGGGAAAAACCTGGCAATGGAAGGAAACATCAGAGTTATCAGCATTTGCTCTTTCTCCTACACTTCACTTATGGAATATGGTCAAGATTTTTGAGAAGTCTTGCCTATCTAAAGCCACGCTTTTTGAGAACCCTTACTAGAATAGTCTGGAGAGAAAGTGCCTAGTTTAAGCTAGCTGGTACATGCTAAAGACTCAAGCTGGCATTTATTTTGTAGGGTAGGTCATTCAACACTCCTTGAGAAAACTGTATTCATTCAAACTGCTATTAGATGGCTATAGTTATACAATCCATACAGACATCACCACAATGTGCACTCCTCCTGAGTGCCAAATCTGGGCTTAATCTAAGACCAAGAGCAGCATTGGCTTTGAGCAAGCAGATGTATCTGAGGAAGGGCTATCTTTCCAAAAAAGGTTTCAATGAGATTTATTTAGCTATTTCTGGTGTGGTGCTTGAACCTTATCAGACTAATTTCTCATCACGGGAGGCATTAAGTTCTTCCTGGACTACAGAGATATTATTGCTAGGTTAGCCTCCATGCATGGAAATACTGGAGCTGCTGCCTTGAAGAACCATGGCAGATCTTCAGCTTAAAGCTGGAGGGTGAAAAATATTAGTTTTAATTGACAGGTGCACAAATAGCCATGGTGGTGTGTTCCACCTACTCCAGTGGCCTGCCTCCATCACTGGTCAGGGTGACATATCCTGGGGAAGGGGCAAGAAACCACGTGCAAAGTCTAAGAAGATGCAGAGCAGGCCTTGACAACTACCCTTTCTCATCTTTCCCTTTCAGTTTCCCTTTCTCTTCTTTCTTTTTCCCTTTCCCTTTCCCTGTCACTGCAGCAAATGATAGTCCTGAGGATGGGAGTGCCGTGATGGGATCAGGAGATCTGAAAATTAAATGGACCAAGTAGCCAAAGACTGGCTAAGTGAAGGGTGAAGGGGAAAGTCTCCTTAGCATAGCAGCAGCTGCAGCACCGGGCATTAAACATCTGCTCCACAAACTGGTTTGCATGATTGGTTTCCCTGACTTTAACGTCTAAGCCCTTTGCCTAATTTGCTGACCTATATATGGTTTTATTGTCTTTACATACACTAAATGTATAACAACTTTTTATCATGGCTCCATTAATGACACACTGCTGCCCTGTAACTCGGTAGCCGGCCCTGTGGTTACAGAGATGTGTCTGATTATAGATCAGCCTTTCAAAAGCAATAAAATGAAGTGGCATTTTATGTAACTCAATGGGTTACAGTAGGAAGCTGTTAACAGTAAAGGTTTAAAATAAAATTGTTCTTGATATTTAAAAAGTGATGAAACGAGGAGAAAAATAAATCCACCCCCAAATGCTGCAAATCACTCCTCACAAGTTTGACATCTGCCAAGATCCTACTTGGAAAAAAAACCTGGGCTCCTTCCCTCGGAGGGTCCTCCCATACCTTTCAAGGCATAAAGCTCAAGGGTAGTGTCCACTGTCCGCAGGCACACCCAGCATCCTCATTAATACATGCCACTTGTCACATGGGGGTTTTTGATTGCCTTCTAAAAAATAGTACCACTAAATCGTCATATTCTGTGCATTTTCTGTAATGAGACTTGAATACAGGGGAGCGGATCTGACACATTTCAGCAGGTTTCCGTGTTCTTTAAAGGTAAACATGTAAAGGTAGGCCGTTAGTGTGTTACATGTGACGTTTATGCATTAGTGTGTAGTAATCAAGTGATTGGCTGACTAAAATATTTCAACAGCGATTGGTCAAAGTATGATTACAAGTTAAATCAAGTTATTGATAATGAGGGACTACATTCGGCTGAAAAGAAGCACACGAATAGAAATAACTCCTGAGTTTTAGATCACTCATTTGTATTACTTCTAAAAGATCATCCCAGCATATTGCCTGTTGCCTTGATTTTCCTTTCATTTCTGTGACAGGACTGCTACCGTAAATAAACGAACTTGCATAACTTTCAGATCATTCGCTGGATGTGGCACTGAGTAAATCACAAAAGGAAAAAGTAAATTCTGCAAAATGCATTCCTCTGATGAGATGGACTTAGTCTGGCACAATTATTTCCAACATTTTGGCTAGGCATGTACCCGTCTCACGTACTTAATAAACACAAGATTATTTTCCAGAATTCCACTGCAATTTTTGCCATTAAACACTAAAAAAGAAAAAAAAATAAAAATCAAACATTCACTATTAAAAGACTTTAATTATTTGGAACACTAACATCACGAATGTTTACTTGAAAATGTTTCTTTCCGCTTTAGTCCATCTTCAAACCTCTTACACTACATTCCACTGACTAGTATTAAAAATTACACTGACATGTTTCCTCATACTTGTCAAAGATAGAACTACAGTAAATCATTTCACAAGGTGTTTGGAAAAAACATATATAAGAAATTACTCTTTCCCTCTTTTTCTATGATGAAGTAGAAGCTTAAAGTAACAGGAACAGTCATTATAGAGCTAAATATATTTGACATATTTAACCTCACAAATAAATAAATATATACAGGGGAGGTTACAGCATGTCAACTACAAAGTAGAAGCTTTACATTGTAGAACTGAGAGCATTCAAGAGCATCTAACTGACACACACAGTTTAAGATTACTACATGGTAGTAAAAAAAGAGAAAAAATCTTAAATCAGCAAAAATATAGGTAGCTGTACATTAAACTGATAGTTAGGTTACAGCTCGCCTTCAGTCAGGATACTGTGTTTGCTTTTCATTTATATTTTACCAATCTGTTATGTTGTACTGATTCCTCATTTTTTCAGGAATGTTTGGTTTTCCTTCTCTTCACTTCTGAACACCTTAATCAGGTAGAAATCTCAGTCAGCTGCTATGTGAACACTATTACCTACAGTAGTTAAGCAAGTGGGATGATAAAATATGAGTTCGGTAAATGCTTGTACATAATCTCTCCCTAAATTACCTCCCTTATTAACGATATCTGACAACACTCATCCCTGTTAATAATTACATTTTAAGCGAATCGGGTTGATTTTCATTCATACCACCACGTAAGTACCTGCAGTTACGAGACTGAGGTTTTGTTAAGGTCCATGCAGCGACAGCAGTGTTTCTGGAAGGAATACCGTCTGGACATCCTCCTCCCGCCAGGTGTTTGCAGCCAGGGAAAATACGCCATTTGTGCGGTCACAGCATTAAACGATCTCTGCACGCAAAAGCGCATGCAAAGAGCAGAGAAAGGCACAAATCCACCTCCCTAATCACTGAACATCCACCTGGTTGACAACTGAAAAATCTCACAGCACAACTTTGTGGTCACCTTCTGAATACAATTAATTAAATATTTGGCTAAAAATATTTGGGGAAAAAAAAGAAAAGCCTTTTTAAAAAGGAAAATTTCCATTAGGAGATATTCTCCTCTGAAATTTGAAAATATCTTTGATGTTTTGGCTCATGCTTTCAGTGACATGTGCAGTTACAACTTTTACAAAACCTGTCATGGGGCGAGATGTGCTTCATGAGGAGAGATGCACTTTTGGCAGTCACGGCTGCATGCTAAAGTGTCATACATTTATAAAGATTAAAACAAGTAGGCATTTTATGCGCTTGTCTCTTGTCTGCACACAGACACAACTCAGTGTTATTGCGCACACAGAATAGCAATGTGAAATTCCCTGATGTTGCCTGAACGCTGTTTAAACTCTGTGCCTTCGACAACCGCAACCAAGTCAACCAACCCCAGGGCAGGAGGGGGGTACTGATACTGATACCATTATGTGCCCGGAAAGGTGTTAGTTATTTATTACTGATAAATGCATTCCAGGTTATTCTAATGTTGCAATGCCATCTGATGTAGGTGTCTATACATACAGTATGTCTGAAGTACAGAGACTGAAAAATGAACCCATGGGCTTACACAGAATTACAGAGAATCACAGAGTGGTTCAGGTTGGAAGGGACCTTAAAGATCATGTAGTTCCAAGCCCCCTGCCCTGGG
Organism: Larus michahellis; assembly: GCF_964199755.1. Classification (NCBI taxonomy): domain Eukaryota; kingdom Metazoa; phylum Chordata; class Aves; order Charadriiformes; family Laridae; genus Larus; species Larus michahellis. The sequence continues at coordinate 65,824,698 of NC_133898.1, forward strand.
CAGGGACACCTCCCACTAGACCAGGTTGCTCAAAGCCCCATCAGGCCTGGCCTTGAACACTTCCAGGGATGGGGCCTCCACAGCTTCCCTGGGCAACCTGTTCCAGTGCCTCACCACCTTCACAGTAAAGAATTTCTTCCTGATATCCAATCTAAATCTCCCCTCTTTCAGTTTGAAGCCGTTACCCCGTGTCCTATCATTACACTCCCCATCCTTCCTGTAGGCCCCCTTTAGGTACTGGAAGGCTGCTATAAGGTCTCCTCAGAGCCTTTTTCATCTTGTATTTAAGTACTTAAACTTAAGTTTTAGCACCGTTCATTGTTCTTAGATTGTCTGTGGTACACATTGTGGTTTCCTCTGTCATATTTACCAAGTGCATTATTATAAAAATATGCGTGGAGAGAGATCTAGGTATATAGTTATATATCTATATATAGATGACTGTCTTCTGTTTTGTTTAGTGAGAAAGAACATTAAACATAGAATTGTGATGGGAGATGCTGCATTTCATACATACCAATCAATAAATGTTGACACATGACTTTGTGTAAACTTTGGATTTACCTGGTACTTGTTCTGTACAGATGCAAATAATAGGTACAACTGTCTGTTTCCATATATAATATATCAATGGCTTTAAAATTCGCAAGAGTTACTAGCCACCTGCACGCCCTTCTCAGCCAGCGCATCTATGTAATGTGTGTTTCTATGTACATGGATACAAAATAGCCTGAATTTACAGCACATACTGTTTTGGTAAGCAAGATTTGCATGATTAGGTCTATTTAGTGAAAACTGGTTTAAAATAACCCTTTAACACTGGTGTTAGGGCTTTATTCACTTACAAATAAAGAACAGACAGAACTAGGCAGTCAAGAAGCAAGAATCTAACAAGTGTTGTAGGGGAAATCCATATTCTTCAAAAGAAAAAAACCATCAGTAAACTGTTCAATAAGGTCTTGCCTGTACTGCGTGACATGTCTGCTATTTTCTCCAGAAGTCAAGATTTGCTTCTGCTTGGACTATATAATTTAGAGTTAGGCTTGTGGCTCTCCGGTCTTAAAAAATATTTACACAGGATTACAATTAGCTGTCCAGGCATCATGTTGGCTGGCACACATTTAAAAACAGCTCAATGCCATGGTGGAAAATTGTCTTTTTCCACAACAGCAAAAAGGTAGAGAAATTGGTCCTCAAGTGGAAACTGTTAACAGGAGAACATTATAATCTGGGAAAAAATAACCAAACAGGTCACATTCTATGACATCCAATATTCTCAATTCCAGGCAGACTTTTGTCTTCCTTTGGTTCAAAAAATTCAGAAGCCCAGTTAGAACTTCGTGCTGTGACTAAATGTGTCGGACATGATGATATTTTTATAGAAGTTGTCAGAGTGAGGATTGCAGTATCCCTTGACCTTGTCAATAACCTGGTGGACAGGGATGATTGATGTCTGTTCTCCATCCTCTTGGGCAAATTTTGAAGAAGGCTTGTCAAGAAAAACATTCTCTAGGAAGAGGAAAAAGCAACAAGAAGTCAGGGCTTCGTAAGCAAACTCATAGTTTAAAAGGTGTGTCACTCCCACATAGATATGCCTTCAATTGCTACTACTGCTGAATTAAATTACTGCCCTAAAAGCCAGCAAACAACTTTTTGGCTTGGCATTGCTTCTTTTAAATTCTTTTTAGATGCCTGGTTTTGTGGGCAGACCTCTCAGGTCTATCTTAAAATTATCCCCCTATTATTTTACCTAAAGTGTAACTGACTCTTGTGACTCCTTAATATATTAATGTACTGTCAATGCTTTGAATCTTACAAACTAAAAACATTTGGATAGCACTGGAAAAGGGGGGACCTTCACAACATCTTGTAAATAATATCTTCATAAAATAAAGTAGTGGAAAATGACAGTAAATGTATTTAATTATGTCAACAGTGGAGGTTTTAAGCTATGCACAGAACTAATGTATTCTGTGCAGAACGTAGCAGAAGATGACTTGCATCTTAAGTTAGATAACCAGAGCCAAAACTGGCCTGAACTTTGTGCTTGCCTCGCATCACTTTGTCTTTTCCGTAATGTTGAGGGTACAAACTGAACAACTGTGGGGAGGAAAAGATGCAGAAAACCGGCATCCCTTCCGAGTTCATGTGCCATAAGGCGAGGGTGGAACTGAGGAGAAAAAGGAGCAAGGCAATTCCCAGCCGGGCTGGGAAAGTCTGCTTCAGCGGCTCACAGCGCTGCTGTTCAGAGAACGGTCGGTAGGTAGAGCTCACGTAGTGAGCAACGAAAGGAGAGAGCTGCTATCTCATTTTCTCAAGTACATTGTCCTGATGAGCTTTCTTATCTCTTCCACTGAAGTGAATAAAGCTGGAATTAATTCTCTTAAGCCAGGCAAGCTTTGGACCATCACAAGTAAGATGGAGTATCCTGTGAAGCAAAGTTTTCTACAAGTGACAATTTTGAAGGCTCTTTATAAGACCTTGGTAAAATCACCTTCAAAAATTCCTTGGTAGAGGATCATTTAACCACTTTTCATATTATTTAAACTACGATTTCATACAAAAATTGTTTCTTATAGAAATAAATCATTAATTAGAAATAAATGGAAAAGTAACCCGCCCCTGCAGAAGTCATGATATCAAGCCATACTAGAGCATAAAGTGTTGCATAAAGGAGAAATGGATTGTAGAGTGAGAAATCAAAACAGCTGTACTCATGAAAAAAGAAACAAGCATGTTAAGGCATATCAGAATGATTTTCTCAAAGCACGCAAGAATGTCCATGAATCGCAGCAAATAACTCCATGTCCAATAGCAAACTGCTGGGTACTGTGTGCCTTTCAAATCTATGCATTTATTAGCCAATGGTGCTACATTTTGAAGTTTTTCTACATATTAAATATCTTATTTCAAAGATGAAAATTTAATTCTTAGTCTTTAGGAAAGGTTTTTGAAATTCCTTGCAAACATGTACACTTTTTTTTTTCCACAAAGCATCATTACATTGTTAAATACCAGCTATTTCCTCATGAAATTTGCATGCACAGGACTACATAAGTCCTTTGAAACCAGTGCAGACCTCTTTTTTTTTTTTTTTTAGCTCAATGGGCTTCACACCCAAGTACAGGGTTAAAATCCTGTATCACTGAAGTAGTTGGGATTTTTACCACCAAATTCACTGCAGAAATAATCTTAACTTCTAATTCACTGAAGTGTTATATATAGTATTTAAGTACTACGTACAAAAAGTTTGTGTCAGACTCGTAGACATCAGGGCCACAAGATGCCAAAGTGATTTCTTCGTCTACCCAGTAGGGTCCATCCAGTATTCGTGTCCTAGTCAGTGCATCCTGCCTTCAGCCAGCAGTTCACAGCACGGCTTTCAGACACACATAGTTTGTCATTCAGACCTACTTTGTGTGTGACTGGATATGAAAAAAATGTTGCTAGAAGACTAATTCCATAACGGCCACAGACCAAACAGAAATACAATATCTTAAAATTCCTGTAATAACTTTTAAAAATATAAAAACACTTTCTAGGACTCAATCTGATTGTTTTTCCTTTCTAATGTATGCTTTGTGTATGGGTGTTCCAACTTAATCTCCTTTCCCCAGATTACTGTACACAGGCATTAATGTCAGGACATGGTCTGTCTTCTAAAATGGCACCTTCCAAATGCTTCATGCCCCATGCAGAGTGCAGACACCCAGAGTTTGAAGCGCGCTTATCCTTTGATTCAGCATCAATGGCGCAAGATGTAATAGTGAGAAACAAGCAGCGTTTCTGTTTAGCAAAGTCCTTTGTGTCAATGAGGACATCATGCAAGTGGCATCCCTCCACCCTGTTCAAACCATGCATTCCACAAAAGCAATTCTCACTTTACCTGTAAGGCTTCACCACTGATGAGGAAAGGGCCTTAGAAGACATTATCTATACCACAAACACATGAATGTTCGTGTCAATTCCAGGGAGCACATTATAACCATATTAACAAGAGTTGCCAAGACATGTAGCTATTACATTATTTGCCTGCAATTTAGCTAAGACATCAAAATGAGAAGTTTAGCTGTATTAAAAATCAGAACCTTAATGTTATTTTCTATTATTTTAACACGTGGGAATATATGTCAGTATTTGAAAACCTAAGCAAAAATTTCTTTGGCGTATCACAATAAAGTGTGTATTTTCAGAGGTCAAAGTAAAATGTCTTAAAATTTTAAAAATATAGAGAAAACTGATGTTTTCTTAATGTCTAATAAACAGTCACATTACAAACTACGATGAGATTACTAACTGCAATCCATTTTAGGAAATAATTTATGCATAGGATTAAGCTCACCACTTTCGAAGAAAGTACAGGAGCGTGTTCCCAACTGCAAGTTTCTCTTAGCTTACTTCTTATCTGGAACTGTGTTGTTGTTTTGCTTCAAGAACGCATTGCAAAAACTCCAGCACTAAGTCTCTTTCATTGTCAGACTGATAAAAAGCCCCGAGTACAACAAAACGTTTAAGCATATTTTTTTTCATTAATCCTAATACCAAGGGTCTAAAGGTTGGTCTGCCACGAGTACCAATGACAATTCTCTGTCTGCAGCGGAAAGGGCACGATGCTCTCCTCTTCTACTATTAAATTAATAGTAGCACTGTGATCGGTGAATATCATAGACGCTCTTTGTGGAAGACGGCTGACAGAAGTGTCCCTTCATAGGACAGAGAGCTGAGGACAGCTTGCTTAGGGCAGCTGGGTGCGTGGCACATCAAACCTGAGATGGCAGCAGGGACAGGCACCCTGGTGAGCAGGCGCCAGCTGTGTGCTCCCCAAAGAGCTGTGAATGGCAGTCCTGAGAGCAAGCTCAGCTACACTGGGGAATTTCTAAGATACCAGTGATTCTTACTGTATTCAAAGCAAATGTACTTCATGTATATTCTCCATAGCCAGAAAAGATTTACACTCTTAAAGTACCTGATGCACAACCTCTCAGTGGATACACTCAATATTGGGTGAGTGCTTACAGCCAAAGAGAATAAGAATGTAATTCTTAAAAAAATGGGAATTCTAGACAAAATATGTGTGCCTAATTGAACATGGTAATGACCATCAATAAAAATAGGAAGGTATTTCCTGGAAACTATGCCACATTTCAAGAAAGGAGACCATACCATCATAAATGAGACCTTGGGGACTTCTGAAAATAATTTGTTCTTAAGAAACAATGGAACTTTCCTTCCAGTAAAATCAGCTATTTCATATCTAAATCATTGCTTCTAACAAATATTTTAAAGCAAGAAAATACATCTTTGGGTGAAATATGTGTGCAGATTTTATTTCTGCTGTTTTAGAAGAAGATTCTGTGATGTTATGTGGCTTTACACAGGACAAAAGCATGAGTTCACAAAAACCCGATAACAAAAAAATCTGAACTATTTAAGTGATTTTCTGAAATATTACCTCAGACATAAGCCAACAGACTTGCAAATCATTCCAGCTTCTCTCTTTTTGTGCTCCTTTAAAGTGGTCTTAAAACGAGCACATTTTTATGACATCAGTGGAATACAGATGATGTCTTTTATTACACACACCATTGACATCTACATAAATAAGCAGTAGATACGGCATGCTATTTGTGAAATACTCTGTGAACACAGTATCCTTTTCCAAGTAGCCTCCATGTGTCGCTTTACCTATGTGTTGCAGTTAAATGGAAGCAGTTTGACCAAGTGAATCAACTCAGATTCACAAGACTTGATTGATGTTTCCAGCTGTGCTGCTAGCTTTTATGTTAACCTTGGGTGATGAACATCATAGAATCATAGAATTTATATGACACCTTCAAGATCATCAAGTCCAGCTGTTAACCTAGCACTGCCAGGTTACCACTAAACCATGTCCCTCAGCACTACATTTACATGTCTTTTTAAATACCTTCAAGGATGGCAACTCAACCACTTCCATGGGCAGCCCGTTCCAATGCTTGACAGTGAGGAATTTTTTCCTAATATCCAGTCTAAACCTCCCCTGGAGCAACTTGAGGCCATTTCCTCTTGTCCTATTGCCTATTATTTGGGAAAAGAGACTGACCCCCACCTCGCTACAACCTCCTTTCAGGTAGTTGTAGGGAGTGATAAGGTCTCCTCTGAGCCTCTTTTTCTCCAAGCTAAACAATCCCAGTTCCCTCAGCCGCTCCTCATAAGACTTGTGCTCTAGACCCCTCACCAGCTTTGCTGCTCTTCTTTGAACATGCTCCAGGACCTCAATGTCTTTCTTGTATGAGGGGCCCAAAACTGGACACGGTATTTGAGGTGTGGCCTCACCAGTGCCAAGTACAGGGGGACAATCACTTCCCTAGTCCTGCTGGCCACACTATTTCTTCTGATATAAACCAGGATGCTGTTGGCCTTCTTGGCCACCTGGGCACACTGCTGGCTCATATTCAGCTGGGTATCAACCAATACCCCCAGGTCCTTTTCCAGCCACTCTTCCCCAAGCCTGTAGCGCTGCATGGGGTGGTTGTGACCCAAGTGCAGGACCTGGCACTTGGCCTTGTTGACCTTCATACAACAGGCCTTGGCCCATCAGTCCAGCCTGTCCAGATGCTTTTGTAAAGCCTTCCTACCATCTAGCAGGTTGACACTGCCACCTAATTTGGTGTCATCTGCAAACTTTCTGAGGGTGCAGTCAGTCCCCTTGTCCAGATCATTGTTAAAGATGTTAAACAGAACTGGCCCCAGTACTGAGCCCTGGGGAACACCACTTGTGACCAGATGCCAAATGGATTTAACTCCATTCACCACAACTCTTCTGGCCTGGCCATCCAGCCAGTTTTTCACCCAGTGAAACATAAGCCCATCCAAGCCATGAGCAGCCAGTTTCTCTAGGAGAATGCTGTAGGAAATGGTGTCAAAGGCTTTACTCAAGTCTAGGTAGATAACATCCACAGCTTTTCCCTCACCCACTAAGCAGGTCACCTTGTCATAGAAGGTGATCAGGTTAGTCAGGCAGGACCCGCCTTTCATAAACTCATGCTGACTGGGTCTGATCCCTTGATTGTCTGGTATGTGCTGTGTGATTGTACTCAAGGTGATCTGCTCCATAACCTTCCCTGGCACTGAGGTCATACTGACAGGCCTGTAGTTCCCTGGATCCTCCTTCTGGCCCTTCTTGTAGATGAGTGTCACATTTGCTATCTTCCAGTCAACTGGGACCTCCCCAGTTAGCGAGGACTGCTGATAAAAGATGGAAAGTGGCTTGGTGAGCACTTCTGCCAGCTTCCTCAGTACCCTTGGGTGGATCCCATCCGGCCCCATAGACTTGGGTGCACCTAAGTGGTGTAGCAGCTCACTAACCATTTCCTCTTGGATTATGGGGGGTTCATTCTGCTTCCCATCCATGTCGTCCAGCTCAGGGGGCTCGGTACCCAGAGGTATTACTATTAAAGACTGAGGCAAAGAAGGTGTTAAGTACCTCAGCCTTTTCCTCATCCTTTGTTGCTATGTTTCCCTCTACATCCAATAACGGATGGAGATTCTCCTTTGTCCTCCTTTTGTTATTCATGTATTTCTAGAAACATTTTTTATTGTCTTTTACAGCAGTAGCCAGATTAAGTTCTCATTGGTCTTTGGAGCTTCTAATTTTCTCCCTGCATAGCCTCACACAATCTTTGTAGTCTTTCTGAGTGGCCTGACCTTTATTCCATAGGCCATAAACTTTCCTTTTCTTCCTGAGTTCTAGCCAGTGATCTTGGTTCAGCCAGCCCCGCCTTCTTCCCCGCTGTCTCATCTTACAGCACATGGGGACAGCCTGCTCCTGCACTTTTAAGATTTCCTTCTTGAAGAATGTCCAGCCTTCCTGGACTCCTTTCCCCTCAGGACCGCTTCCCAAGGGACTCTGTCAACCAGTCTCCTAAACTGGTCGAAGTCTGCCCTCCGGAAGTCCAAGGTGACAGTTCTACTAACCCACCTCCCTACTCCTCCAAGAATCTAAAACTCTGTCTTTTCATGATCACTGTGCCCAAGACAGCCTCCAACCTTCACATCAGCAACAAATCCTTCTTTTTTCGCAAACAACAAGCCCAGCGGAACACCTTCCCAAGTTGACTCCCGCACTAGCTGTGTCAGGAAGTTATCTTCCACACAATCCAAGAACCTCCTAGATTGTTTCCTCTCTGCTGTGTTGTATTTTCAGCAGATGACTGGTAAATTTAAGTCCCCCACGAGAACAAGTGGTAGTGACTGTGAGACTTCTCCCAGCTGCTTATAGAATATTTTGTCTGCCTCTTCATCTGGGTTGGGCAGCCTATAACAGAGTCCCACCATGATATCTGCCTTTCTTGGCTGCTCCTCTCACTATTACCCATAAAGACTCAACCCTATCGTCACCATCGTTAAGTTCAAGACAACCAAATCACTCCCTAACGTACAGGGCCACTGCGCTGCCTCTCCTTCCTGGCCCATCCTTTTTGAAGGGTTTATAGCATGTTGTCTCTCTGTGATTTGGTTACTGGTTACTATTGTGTTTACAATGGGATAATAAGACTTACCTTCTGTTAGCCAAAGAGGTGAAAGTGCTATAGAAAAGGTAAGATTTGCTTTTGTCACATCTACTTTGTTTAGTATGGGACCATACCCAGATAAGAACTATATACTGGAAGTATTGTATATTAGGTTATGATTCTTATTAAACAGTAACATATATTTTAAAAATACTGAAACTATATAAATTGGTGAAATTTTTTTACATTAGCCTTTGGGTAGAAATTCCTACTGTACCTTTAACATGAAACTATATATTTACAGATGTACTGTGTTACAGTGCAAGAACTCACCTGTATGGCTGTTCCTTTTGCAATATGTTGTTGTTGTAGATTTTGACTTGGATGTTAAGTAGGTTGAATTGGAGCCAATGGAACTAGATGATAAGGATTTCCCAAGATTATCAGAACTCTTCTTTATAATATTGGTTGCTGTTTTGCTCCAATCTAAAAATGATTGAAAAGTTTACATAAATAATTAACATAGGTGCTAAATGCCTAATTTATTAAATTATGAACATTTCAGGTATCAGATGCATCTCTTAGTGTTGCTCATAACAAGCAGCCTATGTTCTTCCTGTCAGGCAGCTTCTTTGGTTCTTAAGAACTACGAGAATTATTCCAACTTGATTTACTTTGCTATTTACCACGGTAGTTAAAATCGGTTGCTCTAACACACTAAATATAATTTTGTTGCATGGCAGAACTGTAAATAAGACACAGCTTTCCAGGGTGAAAGGGAGCCACGAAGATCTGCAGCAGTATAAGAATGCCAAAGTTTCGTCACCTGACCAGAGAAATCTCAAGGGATGGATAGGAAAGGGTTGGACAGGAGCATTTACAGAGGTCTTACTGTTTGAGGCCTTGATCTGCTGAGGTAGATACTACACACTAGTGGATCTGCACTTTTTGTTATAGGGGTTAGCATATTGGTGGATTATTAAAAAACAATGAATGGTTATTTAGTAGTTCACATTTGAAGCATTTTGTCTGAACCATTAACACAATAGGCTCTTACACTGGAACAACTTCCAAAATTAAATTACATAACTAATATCAATAAACCTACTGAGGAAAACTGACACTGAAAAATTCATCACTTGTCCCAATACCAGTAGAATAAATGTATCTAACTACTCTTGTATCATACACTTGCAGGTAGGTACAGGTAGTTTCACACTTTAGTCTTATTGCTGTAATTCACTGTACTGCAATGGAATTCACAGAATGGAAGAGAAGTCCAAACCAAAGATACATGGACCACTTTAGCCTTGATTTAAATCAAGACCAATATTTTATCCTAAATCATTGCTCTAGAGTATAGATTACTATTTCTCTGATCTAGCTATGGCAGTGTTGCAAGGCTTTGGCTTGTTTTTTAGTTTGCTTTATCATAGCATGCCCTAAAGTACATTTCAATCAGATAGGTATGCAAGTTCACATATTTCACTGTTCTGCCTGAAAAGTGTGTCAGATTCATGGAGAATAAAACTAGCCAGTGGTGATGGACTGGTTAATGCTAGGCGTAATGACAGCACATTAACTATTCAAATGAAGTACTCAAATCCTTCAGGTTTTTTATTTCTGTCATACCCACAAGCTACCCAACAGCAGCATAAAAATCTGGAAATAATTTGATCTATCTGTGTTTTCCAGTTGATGCGTTACAGCATGAACCACATGGAAACTGAACATCCGAAACAATCTGGATGCCTGATCAGAATGAATACACTTTTCCTAATTTGAAATCATAAATCAGGTTTTCTTACTACAAAGTAAAAGCATAAATGTTTTATAGTGTACAATGAGAATGCATTTTCTAAACAAAACAGAACAAGACAAAGCAAAAGTCTTGGTGGCAAAGCACTTACTTAAAACCTTGAAACAAACCTTGGATGCCAAGAGAGAAAGGACGCTGGGGTATTTGGAGCACTGTTATTATCTGGAATCAACTGGCTTACCTTACTAGGCAATGAGCTTATGCCACCTTACACCAACTACAGATTTCAACCCTGGTCATTGAGCAAGAACCGTATGAACAAGAATTATATGGTCCAAAATCATTACATCGTAAAGCAAACCAAGATCCAGTTGCCTAAACACAGGAGTCTAATGCAATCTGAGGTGGCCAAAGGTGCAGGAGACTACAAACACAGTGTCCTGAGTGTTGCACTTCAGTGTCCAAACCAACCGCTCTCCTTTTTCTCCAAGAGTTGCAGATAAAGATGAACTTAAATTCTGAAGCCTAATCAGGCTTCTGCTAAAGGAATTTCCTATGGTTTTGAGTCTCTAATGGTCTCTCTGAATTATATGGTGAAGGACAGAGCAGTTTGAAAAGGCAAAGATAAAGGCAAAAAACCTCAAAGTATTTCTACCCTTTTAAGAGTTGCTCCTACATCAACCTAACAGTCCACACAATTCAGTCAACATACTGTAATGCAGGAGAAAAGCCATAAGACTGGCTTTTGAATGACAGAGTTTGAATCTCTGGATATTTATTTAATTTAATTTTTTTTTCAGGGTCCAAAGGGCCTTCCAAAGCCGTGCTCATAGCTCTACAAAATTTACTAGCTGCCTTCAGTGGAAAAATGAAAGAGAAGATTTGAGAATTTTTATGAAGTGATATCTGAAAAGTCCCTTGGCAATTGTTAGCACTGAAGTGAAAGCCTATGATTAATCTATTTTTCCATGTCTCTGGCTTACAGTGTATTATATTAAAAATAACACAGCTAGCTGTTCACCTGGACTTTTATGGACTACTGCAGCACCTAAGGAGGGGAGCTGTGAATTGCTTTTACCTGAATTGTCTGCCAGTCGGAATCTGCCACAACAGAGATGTCTCCTCCATTGTTTCTGCACATTTTCTTTCATGGCGCAATGGAATACAAATATAAATAAACCTGTGACAAAAGCAAATAAACAGCAAATGAAGCACATATTTATAAATAGACAAATAGATTAACTAAAAAGATGATGAAGTACAAGCAAAGGAAAATAACCTTAAAGTTTTTTTATTGTCATCTATGCCTCATTTAAGAGGTATGGAAATGAATTAAAGCTTTCCCACCCTCTAGCTGCTATATAAGTGCTTGGGATATCAGAAGAAAGAGAATAGGACCTCTTTTATTGACACTGTTGATTTAGATACAGGAAAATAATTAAAAGGTTTTGTCTTTGAACCAAATGAGTATTCTGCAAGAACAAGAACCAGATTGCAAAGTAAATACAGACACTATTATATTACCAAGAAGATATTTTATCTCCTCCTGTTCCATATCTACAGAACTAGGTTGTATTCTTTTAAAACCAGAAGTCTTGTAATAGACACTAAAGAGTGCCCTGAAAAAGCACACTTGGATGTATGTGCATCACATGCATGCACTTGGAATGGTTATGAAAATTGTAATAATATGTTCAGAAGTACCAATTATGTGTCCAGCTACTTAATTCTGAAGAAAATTACCTGGTTTGTGTATGCAATTGCAATGAATGTGTTTTAAGAATGTTCTTCTAGAGTTCATATTTCTCATGCAACTTTATAATCTTTATTTTCAAACCAGAAGCTAAGCATCTGTCACATGGTAAAGAAGGTTTTAACTGGGCGTATGGTATGATTTCATCATTCTACAGAGATACTTTGGAGCTAAATATAGAAGTTGGAAATCTCATATGCTCCTGGCGCTTCCCAGGCAGGCACTGGCTGTGGAATCTTCCGTTGTTCTCCAGCTTGGCCTGTTCTTCTTGTACTTTTATTCACTGGGAGAGAGCCAAGCTGGGGCTGAACACCTGATGGCAAAATGTTACCACCAAATCCCTCGTCATTATATCTTAAACATGAATAAATGCTACATAAAGTGGGCAAAGAGGGTTAAGTGCCATCTTTAGAGACCGTTCCTTTATGATCATCATGAATAGCTCCCTATACTACTGCTGACTATGTTTCAGCTGGTAGAACACAATGGCAGGGTATAGCTTAACAAAAACTGCTCTGGAGCATAAAATTATCCTCTCTCCAAAGTACTGAGGTCTAATTTTGCATGAATGCTTGTCATTGAACTGGACTTTGCTTATAGCTGTCAGGCCAGGCTGCGACCGCTGAGAGCAGTTAAGTTTAGGTAAAGGTTGTGTCACGCAACACTTTTTTTGCAAAATTTTTTATAGAGCTGATGGGGGGAAAAAAAAAAGCACAATTTAAGGAAGGCAACCACACCTTAATGCATCCCATATGCAAGCTCTGTTGAATTAAGGTCACTATGTTTGCATTTAGTAAAATATTTGTGTGTCTGATTTCTTTTAAGCACAGAGTAATTCCAATGCAGTCACTTGCAGCTCTTACAGGCTTAGAGTTATGCAGTTGTTTGTGGTCCAAAGTACCTCTTAGGACTTCTGTATAGCTACAAACTTGCTAAATTGACGCTTAATTAAATTGTGGTGAATGCTTGGAATATTCTGAATGGTTAAAAAAGAAAATATTCTAAATGGTAATAAAAAACGAGTGTACTGCATTAAGTACTTTGCCTTTGCCCTGTCTGGGCTTGGTCTGATTTTTTTTTCTCTGTATTTCATTATTCATTAAGTTTACAATGTGCTTTAGTAATACAGCTTTGGTTTTGTTTCCCAGAGCCAAATCAGACCCCAGGCTTGGCTCTAGCTTGGCTCTGACTTGAAAGTATTTGGCTTGCCCAGGCATATGTATAAAATGAGCAGCCAAAAAAAGAGATGTTCCAAAGAGAGAAAAATCATTTCCTATGTAGATAAAACAGCAAAGTACAGTAACACCAGTAGTTGCTGCAATTTACTTTTTCACTGCCAGTGCACAGAAAACTAGGTTGATGGAGGCTTCTGGTGTCACTTAAAATACTAGTGCAGTTTTCAAAAACTTGCAAGAGAGAATAAACATATTTACTGAGGGCTCAATAATTAAGCTCATGCTAATACCGATGAAAGACTTGCCATACTGAACTGCTTTTTGCCGCTGGGAAATGCTACCAGATACAAATCCTAAATTTTTCTTTGCTCCATACCATCCCTTTACTGCTACATGTGCACTACACCCATCGTATGTGATTTTAAATATCCTATTTTTTGTTTATTGCCTAGCTCTTTCTGACACAGCAGTAAGCGTTTTCAGATACGGGATTGCTATCTTCTGTGCCTGATTTGACAGGCCTGAACATATACTGTGCCATTTTTGCTACCACAATCTGTGAAAAGCGCAACTCCTCAGGTTTTTCAGTTTCGTCTTCTGACTTAACTGCCTTCCAAAAATTCATTTTCCATTGAACAGTGCTATTACCCCACAGAGACTTAAGCAGTGGTGATCAACTTTATGCACACTCTGCACATACAAGCCTAATTGATTGCACTGGAAATTCTGGTTACAGAGAACTCGTTGAATTTTATCCTTGGCATGCTTTTCAGAGTTTTAATCTTTTTTCATGTTCTTCCCATGCTTCTAATCTCTCTAGGCCCTTCTGAATTTCTAACGTGGACATATTGCAGCAAATACTTCATTATGCTGCTAGGGGAGTATCAGAAACTGTCCTTTGGAAAAAAAACTCTTTAGAAAGAACAATTCCAAACAATTTTTGCCATTTTGCCTAGCATTTTAGGTTGAAACTTACCCAAACCAAAACCCACAACATTATTTTCGTTCCACGAAAGTTCAATAAATCTCTTAGCGCAGTAAATACGTCTCAACTGTGACAGATAAAATCCACACAGTGTAACATTAAGTACTTTTTCCATAAGGGAAGATATTTTGCTGACCCTGGGAAAATTTATTTTTTATCTCAATATTTGTGTGGCATAACACATGTTCCTCCAATGACATTCCTGGGTTTGTTTTTTGTTATGTTTTTTTTCAGGCAAATTTATCTTTTGTATCAATACATGTGTGGTATAACACATACCCCTCCCGTGACCTTCTTGGGTTTTCTCTTTGTTATGTTTTTAATTGCATTTTATTAGCGGGTAGGGCAAGCGGAGGTGGAGATTCTTACATCATTTGGTACATACACAAATTTCATCTCTGAGCGAAAATTCTTTTAAATGTCAGCTATACAATTCTGTAATTTATAACTATTTGATTATAATTTATAGCATTTTTCAGAAGGATGAACTATGTTGGAAAAATAAAATATTCAAAACTTCAGTAAAGGAAACAAAAATAAGCTGACTATAACAGCCGCTGGATTTTCCTTAAAGAACCAAAGGATATTTCAGATCTCCGTGCTATGTCTCCACACTGAAAATGGACTAAATTTTGTTTTATGAGCATCTCATGCCTTAATAAAATAGTTAAGAGCTTTACACATTCCCTGCTGGAATAAATTAAGGAAAGAGCCTTCCTATATTTGTTATAATCAGTGAAAGGAAATGTTGAAGGTCATACAGCATCTATCTCAACAGAGATCACTGTGGACTGTTAGCTAGGAATAGCACTATTTATAATACAGTGCATTTTATGGAAAAGACCTTGAAACATGAATTAATTTAACTAAGATATTCAACACATATGTAGTTGGTATCATTATTCTGCATAAGGGGAAACTAATGAGGGTTTAGTATCAAGGGAAAATCCAGACAGAGTTCCCCAGTCAAATCACTGGACATAATATGTCCCAGAACAGCAACATCTCACATATTATTTGTTCACAGAAAAGAAATTCATCTTACCTTGCAATGAATTGAAAATTGAGAAGAGGTACAGGAAAGGAAGAGTTAAGGGACCCCAGGCAAAAAAGGCAAAGCCCCACGTCATGCCCAGGAGGAAGGTCAGGCTGACCACGCTACGGAGGTTCCTCAAGATCTCTTCCTTCAAGCTCCGATTAGTTCTTTTCCCATTCCTCCCACAGATCTGCACCATCACCACAATAAACATGGCAACATTCATCAGAAACATGATTCCAAAGTAGCCGGCACAAGTCACATAAAACACAACTTCATTCTTGATCCAGCAGCTGTAAAAAAAATACAAAAATATGACCATTTTTAGATAATGCAAGCTATCCTCCAATTATGTATAGGACTCCAAGGAAAGTCAGTCAATGTCTGATACCAGTGATGCAGAGCTATACTTGGAAATGTAACATTTGTCGCTTTTCTGTTTGTAAAGAGGATGAAGCCCAGTGGCATCTTAAGTGACTACGGCCCACAGTATTGTCATGTCAGAAATCTGAGGCTTGTACCGCCTTTTAGTTAAAAATAATTAAAAAGGAAATCTGACCTCAGATACTAGCTGTGGGAACTGCAATCCCATCATGGAAAGCTTAGACTCAGTATGAGTAGCTTCACCATGTTCATCTGGGTGAAGCATAGGAAGCTTTAGTAACAGAATAGGCAAACTGAGATCTTCAGTATCAAAATCGCAAGTTTCTGCCACTCAAGCTAAAGAAGAACTCATACATCTCTGGAGAAGAAGCAGGATGGGCAGTCCTTTGAGGTAGCCATTTGACAGTCAGCCATGTCTTGTCATGCCAGCATGTAGCTTATTCCTCTAGCAGCAAACGGCTAGAATGCTTAGCTTGATACTTTAATAAAAATAGACTGACATTTTTATTTATCATGATGAAGCTTTGCCAGGCAAGGAACAGAAAACGAGTAACAGTCATGTAAAAATTTTGGCATTTGGAGGTTATTATCTGGATATCAAGAGAACATAGAAAGCTGTTGAATTACATTGACAAAAGTCTGGTTTATTTACAAAGGAGACTATTTTTATAATATTTATAATATCTTAGCTAGAAGATAGAGCTTTCACTTAAGTTAAAACAAACCAGGTATTTTTATTTTATTTTCATGACAAAACTTATCAATTTTTCTTTTTCCAGAGGAGTGTTTGTACCTGGCATTGGGTAACGCAGATTATCACCTTCTTCACACTTCAGATTCAAATAATCTAGAAGATGATTTTCCCCACTTTGCTTTTTTAATGCACCTCTGACTTTTCCAAAGCGATCTGACTGATGTTAATATTTTTTTTTCAGGTTGTAAATGCTAAGTTGTAAAAGATTAAAAGAAATACTTACAAGTCGTCTCCCCCTTGCCCATTAGCATCTTTGCCGTATAACTCTTTGCCATAGATATTACTTGCATTTGTATTAGCACTTGCTAAAACAATTGCTATCACCAGAGCTGGCAAACCTGTAACACAAGAAAACATGTAGTTTGCTTTCAAATCTCCTAAACCTTCAAAATCACCAGGCAGAGCTGAGTTGTTGATGTCTCCATTCCTATTGCTTTAGTACAGAGTATCCTGAGGTAGTTCTATGTCAGAAAACTGCACAGAGAACTAGAAGGAAACAATTTTTCAAACAGTACAAATATATAAAAATTTCAAAGCCCTTAATGAGCATTAATGAATAAGCCTCATAATGTTCTGTAAGGTAGAATATGCTATTTTAGTATGCCATATGGGAACTAAAGTAAAATAACCTCCCTTAGTTACCCAAAGTTAAATTTGCAATTGCACACAGGCTCTCATCATATAGTAAGAAAAAGATTAACGAACTATTGCAAAAACAAGATCTAATGGAGGAATGGTATTGGGATTTTTGTCTTTTTTTTTTTTTTTTTTCAGAGATGCTAATGTCACTTGATTAGGCTGGGAAACTGGGGAACACGAACTTGAACCTGTAATTTCTCCACCGCTTCTCTCGATTGTAAACATCTTCTCTTTTTCCACAGCATTATGTATCCTTTACTTAAATGTGTCCCCCCCCAAAATCAAGCAAACTATATATTTTTTTCAATAATAAGGTAAAGGTAATATTTTTGGAAGATAGACAACTATGCAGAAGAGAACTCTGTGCAGAGAGGTACAGGTCACACAAAAGAAACGTACGTTTCCTGACATGTCTTATTTACATGTCTTATTCTTGCTGTGACAAAACAGATTCAAAGGGGAAGAGGTTAATTTGCTTTTCCGACCACTCAGTCCTTGTCCTCTGCTGAGGTTGCCAAAGAGGATGCTAGTTGCCAATGGAAAGACATCAATTATCAGTTGGACTGAGGTCAGTGCTCTAGCCATGAGGTTAATGGTTTTGTATTGTGTTGTATTATTTCAAAGACAATATGTGCTTTCAGGCTGAAGGCACAGATTCCTGATATAGAAAAAAAATGAAGAATAAAAGCCTTGCTGCCTGAGCCTCACAGTTATTTTTCAGTACTACATTTTCCATTTCAGTCCTGCAGTGTACACCGCTTAGGGCAGGCAGGATCTCTCTGTGGTTTAAACACTGTGCAGAAGCTCAGGAAATTTTGGTTGTTTCTGATTCCACCCGTAGGCTTTGTACTAGCTGGCGAGAAACTTTAAGCTGGATTGAAAGCTTTTTGAAAGTTAATGCAAAGATCCCCATAGGCTTTGTAGCAACTGCAAGAGTTTCTGAATTCATTGTGTGCCACGGTTCTCCATCTCTGATGTGACACTAGCATTTCCCCTCTCCCATTCTGGCCTCTCTGGAAAGTAAACCAGTTTACCTGGTCGCTCCAGTCCTCCTCAGGCTGTGAGCTGAGCTGCTCTGGGTGGGGAGTGCCAGTTACGGTGTATTTGCACAGAATTATACTGGGGAACTTGGTGGCAGGGAGGGCTGTCTGTACGCTGGCACTGCCATGGGGCAGGGGGAAGGAAACGCCATGCTGATTTTTGATTCTGCTCTGCACTTGTGATAGAGACCTTTTATGTAGCATCATTTCAAAATACACGCTATGTAAATACTGCATCTACTGAACTCACCCCAACCAATGATGCAAAACTTCAGTATATATCGCCGTATATAGGTGTTGAACACTTTCACTAGAGCAATGTACATATGAACAGCTTCTAGTCCCATCCACGTAAAGGTGGCCAGAAGAAAAAAGTGCAAAAGCGCAGCTACAGCTATGCAGAGGCCATCTATGTCAAATGACGCAATCCAGCCATCAAGCAAGAAGATCAGGTTAAGAAAGAGCAGGGCTGTGCTCAAATTCATCAGGATTTTGGATGGATAATCTCTTCGCAGCTTCCTAATGAGAGAAATACAGGTGCATATGATTAATTGTCTTGAATCACCCAAGCTGCTTACAGCAGCTGGGTGTACCAGTTTACAAAGTAAATAAAAGCACAGGGATCTCCCTTCTAGCTGTAAGCCTTTTTGGCAATAAGGCATAGTGATGTGTACTTCTGTGTGGTATCACTGAAGGCTTCTGCTGTATGTGGTGAGGGAAAGCCACCACTTTCTTTGGGTCCTTAATGAGCTAATTAACTGCCACAATATTTTAGCAGCTGATTTATTATTAAAAAAACTTTCAAATTAAATGTAATACAATGTGTTTTGTACTTCAAATGAAAATTGAAGAAAATGAAAAGAAAACTTTCAAAATACAGCTGACCAGAAACTCATCTCTGATCATTTTATATGTAAATCTTTGCTTAATTTTTTGAATATATTGTCCAGTGCGTGCTGTTTTCTGTTTGTTTGTTTGTTTGAGGGTTGTTTTTTTTTAATAATAGAATCTTAGGAAGGTTGAAGATCAAGTAAATTTTCTTTTTTAACTGATACACATTGAAGTGCATGAGCTGAGGGGCAAGTTAACAATTTCTGCCATCTTGGACCAGAACCTTATACCATAGGTAACGCAATAGGAATGCAATCACTGGAGATATTTAGAACTCGAAAACCCCCTTTTTCACCCCCCAGCAAACTATCCTTCTTCAGCAGCTACTCTGTCCTGTCCTGTTACAGGCAGAATGATTCCTTTGTGTTGACATGACTTCATTTTCTCTTTTTCCTGTTCACAGAACTGTATCACTTCAAAACTTTTGCATTCCCTTGAGTCACTTTCCCATTTCAGTAGGACTGCTGTTGAAGTTGTTGTAGAACTGCACAATTCGTCTTAATTTTATTTCTCTTCCTACTTACTTCTGAAGGGCTTTAGAACGTAGTTGTTTGAATTGGAAGTTTCTCTTTTTATACTTATGACTTGTTTTGCTCACACAGGCAAGTTTTGTTTTGTTTTCTTTTTACAAAAAGCCTGGTTGTGGGTTTTAAAATAATACATATCTGTTTAGAATCTAGAGAACACTGTACCCCCAAAAGAGAAAAATTTTGAGACACATTAGCCTTGTTGCCCAGGCTGAGCAGCACAACACGTTGGAAACAGGAGGAAAAAGCCTGAACTTATGTCCCCGTGAAAAAATTTCCACTAACAACATTGTGACCACGATTTTGCAGTTATTAAAAAAAAAACAACAACATAGATTTCCCTTCCTAGACAAATAAACCACACCAACCATATAACTAATTTATTTCATTCATCACATACAGGTACTTCCTTTGTGATGTTTTCCACAGAACCAGTACTTACTCAAATGCAATATATGTCAGAAGAGTTGCAGCTGAAAATATAGCAGATATCCCACAGCCTATGTAAGTGATAAAGGTGAGGACCTTGGTATTCTGTGGGTCTATTTGTGTAATGGTTCTCTGAAGGTCCTACATGAGAGAGGAGGAAGAGGCATCAGTTACAGCAAACACCTTTTCCACAGGCACAAGACTATTTCTTGGTAATCTGTCAAGTAAAACTCAAAAGCGCTTTGGCAAAACCACTATAACCCTGACATTAGGGTTCATGTTTGCAGAGTATACTTAGTCTATAGTCGTTACACCTCTCACTTCCTTCCCATAGCTCTTGAAAACATTGTGCTTTAAATATTATAACTGCTATGATCAGCAGATAGACAGAGCCTGATACTGACCCTTATAATTCAGTACCAGCAATTCAAATGTACTTCCCTGGAAAGATTTCCCCTTTCCAAACATTTTAGTTCAGTTGCTTGTAGACAACTCACTTTAAGTAGATATTTAAGTTCAATGTGTATTGAAAATGTAATTTAAAAGTATTAATAGTGAAATGTGCAACATTCTGGAGAGTTTCTGACATCATTTCTCCTTATTACAAGTTCATAAGAGTCAATGTAGCTAATCATCTACGGGTGAAACCAAGGGCAAGATATTGCTTTTTGGTTTTATGGTCTGTTTTGACATGCAAACTACAGTTATAAATAGAAATGGTCAGAAAAATAGTGACAAAGACAACATTTTAAAAAAAATTGGAAATGAAGCAGGAACATTCTGAGGATTTTTTTTCCAGTTTTCTGTCCAACTGTAATTGCCACATAGTACCGTCTGAGAATAAATGCCAGTGTTATTTCCTTTAAGGAGAAGAAAAAATGAGACTTTTTGGATCTATATTACTGTGGAGTAAATGTGAGCAAATACTAACATATAATGGTGTCCATTCTACAGTCAGTGTCACTGTTGTCCCTAGCAAATCTATCCAGCAAAAAGAAACCAAGAAAATGCTACGAAATACACCATTCTTCAGAGGAAAAGAAAGGCGCTGTATGCAGTTTTTTACACCCTGTCCCAACCTTATACGACAGTTTGTTTATATACAAAAAGAGAGTGTTATTTGAAAATAATTTAATATCTAAATTAAAGTCAGAAAAGATTATTCAAATGGAAAGCAATTAGAAGGGCCAAAACTGTGTAAAAATCTATTGGAACACAGCCCAAATTCAAAGAACTTCTGCCTTATTTCCCACTGCCACAAAAGCATTCAGGGAAGAGAAGGGACTCATTGAATATATCCTGAAGAAAGCCCTTTTTTTCTCCTTTCGAGGATGAAAAGTGAAACAAGACCACAATTTAGCTTGCAAAAAGACAAAAAGCTTGTGGCTTTTTCATATCTACATCTGAGCATGACATGAAGAGAGCAGCTCTATTTAGAAGGCTCTGGAAGGCCAAAGCTGAAAAAGTCAGTGCATGCGGCTCCCTTGTGTGGTTATATCCTATGTGTCATTGCAACAAGTTAAAGCAAAACCCAAATATTTCCACAGCATCGCTGTGATCAGGAGCAAACATCTTTCCTTCAGGTATGTTTTAGAGGCTAAAGAATATTAATTTCAGATGGAAAGAAGCATTTCAGCCCACTACTGAGTGTAAAAAAATCACCAAATACTGAAAAAAGATAGCAGTATTCCACCTTTTCCACATTGGTATTTTTCAGTCTTAAAGAAAACTTCACACATGCAAATTGCTGAAGGCACCTAATGCTAGAGGAATGATGCTACCGAGGCTGAAGTGCTTTGTATGGTTCCCTCTTTCATCTCCCTGATACTCTATGCCCTACCTATCTCGGCCGCCCAGACTGGAGACTTTGCTTAAGGCTCTGATAGCGTACGGGTTACACATTTTGTACCAGCCCTCAGTGGCCAGATTATATCGTTAAGGGAAATGACAGGGACCCCCTGCACCTTAGGACTTAATACATTTTTTCTGTTTTGCTAATGGGAACCTTAGTACGGGCTTTGGTTTTACAGTCCCTGACTTTCTTTTTCACCCAGCCATGCCTCAACTTTGAAGTTGGATGTTATAATATGCTATTTGTATTTTAATATCGCTCAGAAGTCTCAACCCCAGGTCTTTAGTGGCACAGTACTTTTCAAAATATAGAATACTTTTATAGGCATATTTTACTTTTTATTTTATAATACTTAGCCACTGGTAAAGAACATAATAATAATAATAATAATATGCTTTCGTTACTAACTTTATTCATTACCTCATTCCTGAATCCTTATCATTAGTTATTTTGCTATGAAAAATAACTTTATGACAACAGGGGGAAAGATGATGTATTATTATTAAAAATCATGTACAAAAGGAACACCCCAAGTAACAAAAATGAGGATTGTCTTGACTCAAGACAAAAATTGTGTTGCCATTTCTAAGGAAGGTAACTTGGTGAACAGTGAGTTTGCCTACCATGAGGACCCCGAAGTGCGTGAGGTGGTTGCACAAGCAAACTGTCTCATTTTCATTGGACTCTGCGTCCACTTGGCAGCCCTCAGGGTTCCAGCCACCATTGCCACCTGTGGAAATGAAATGGGAGAAACCATAACTTTCAACAAACTCATACCACCACCTCTTTTAACAGATTTCTCACTTTGTCTTGGGCAAATGCAGAAATGCTTTCTCAAATTGAACGAGTGAACGATCAGGCAAAAAGCAAGTGTCAGATTTCCTAGTTTCTACAGAGAATAACACCAGATGCGCGTCCCAGTAATGGCCTACTGAGCAGAAGCAATACATGGAGATCTATAATAAAGGTAGAGAGCTTTTTGTTTAATGAGGGATGAATAAGACCTACTATGTGGATCACGCATTAAGACACACCTTAGTTTAGCCCAACAATAAGATGGTTTTAGAACTCCCTTTTACCACGCCGATGTGATGTCTGCACCTGCCTCCCTGCTACTCACATATCCCCAGGCACATGAAAGCATTTATGGCCCAGGAGCAGAGGGTGCCGCCCTTCCTCTCTGCAGCATGGAACGCGGGAGGTTCGAGTGGGTAATCACAAGTATCCTTTGTGGCCTTAAGAAAAAGCATAAAGGAAACTATCCCCTGATCACCCCACCTGAAAAGGCTATTCTGAAAAATAAGTAGAAAGATTTTGTTTTTAAAAATTAAATGTTAAAAAGTCAAATTTGTATTTCTGATTACTTCCCCTTTCATTTTTCCCTGGTAAAATATGAACTGATTTTGTGATATAGTTCATATTCTCTGAACTCTTAAAGACATTTTTGACCAACTCCAGGCAAAATCCAGCAAATTATCTGACTGGCCCTATAACTTTACCTCAAATTCAAGACAGAATCTCTCAAGAGACTGTGAACATATTCCAAAACCACTTAAAACTCTCTCTCACTGAAGCGGCCACTGAGAATAGTTTCCTCCCTGTGTGCTTCTCCTTTGATGTGCTTCTTAAGTTTAGCTTCTTAACTAGATTCTTCTCTTTTTTTGGCGCTCTTTTATCCTTCTGCATTATCCTCAGTTCTTCTGTCTGTATTTCCCACTTTGAAGTACCACTTTGGATGGTAAATTTATTTCTTGCAAGACTCTCTGTACTTAAACCCCTCCAACCCTGCTAAGGACAGTTACTTCTTCACTCTATCTGTTTCATTGTAAGGAAGAGTAACATCTCAGTAGTGATCTCTAAAATAGAAGGATCTGGAAAGTCATCCCAGAGAATGGCTTTGTCTGTGCAAAGGATGAAGAGCCTGAGTGTAACATCACACACGGGTTAGGCAGTAGCAATGAAGAATGGGCTAAAATGCTGTCTTGTTAACGTGTCTCTCCATATGGGACCTCATCATGCTGACTGTCATCCATTTACAAGGTAGATGAAGTTTGTGTAATGTAGTTCCTTCTTCCACAGGAAAAAAAAAATCTTAAGTTTTGTAACAGGCACAACCTAAAAATTAAATAACCCAACACTTTAAAAGTGATGAGTTAAAAAGCATGGCTAAGAACCGTTCATATTCTATTCATATGTCTGAGTAGCATTACTATTTAATTTGCATATACAGACAGATCAGTGAAAAATGACTATCAGATATAGAAAAGTAGAGAAACTTAATTTACAAATTAAAAATGTTAAACAAATTTACATTTACTTTTTAAAAGAATATTTAACATCTGCTGTTACAAGCAACTGTACTAACCAGAAAAAATGATACAGCCTAAAGACATAATTTAGTTCTGCAAGGACTGATTAAGAAGCAAAATGGCCAAGACTGACCAATTTTAAAACTTAGATACCTTTATTCCTCACATAAAATAAATTACAGTATTTTTATACTTACCATTTTTGTTCATATCCCAGAAGACACAGGTAGGCTTAGGATCTTCCTAAGAACACATGCAAAAGTAGACTTTGTATACATCTTCAGACATAAAGCTCATCGACATATATATTTACAACAGATGTTTTACTACATATCTTTTCATCATCAGAAGAATAAATATCATTTCTACTGTTGAAATTTTGCCTACTGTCAAATTATTACTTATTCTGCTGGAAAAACAGATCTGCCCAGATTATAAAATCTAGAGCACTGTTCCCCTGCACTGTTCCCTTTCCACATCCTCAAAATAATGAAGTTTTATTGTCTCACTAAAGTTATCCATTAGTATGATGTCTTTACACAGTCTAAATACTTTTTACTGTTGACTTCCTCAGGACTTCTCAGTGAATCATCTATGTAACTGGCCTTGAAAATGTGCAAAAACCTGCTGAACCTAAGTGGATGTCGTTTTGCCTGACCTTAAAATAAACATTATAATGAAATGCAGGATAAATTTAATCGAACTGTGAGAATTACAAACCAGTTTCTCATTGCATAAACATTTTACTTAGGTATTGCACTTTAACATCTTCATTCTTAACTTCTCTAGTGCTATTGGTGTTTTTTGGAGTAGGTGCTGACAACATGTCGGAGAACAGAGTCAAGCTCACATGTTTTTTAACTGAAACAGTATGTGCCAAAAGGTTGCATTTGGTCTGTATTTCCCTAAATTAATTGTAGTCATCCTTTAACAATGTGGTTCTGTCCCTTCTTCCTTTGCTGAAAGCCACATAACAACAACATAACTTGGGGAACTATTAACAAAGCAATTCATGTTTGATCAAAGAATTTAAGTCTTTCTAAAGTTTCAGTGTAATAAATTGTGTCACTGGTCATGAACATGGTCACGAACAGAGGTTTTGCCTACAGTTATTGGCACAGAAATTGCCTCCGCGTGGCAGAATCAATAATCTTTCAGATAAATGTTAGATCATGAATGGAGTAGAAATGTGTCAGGATGGGAGATGTTATTTGTTTTCACTTTTTGCCTACTTGCTTTTGTTCTCATGTTTTTATTTCCATTTAAGTTTATGCTCTTACTCAAAATCCATCCAAATCAGTCAGGCTGTATGCTCAGTCTTTACCATATATAATATGCATGTCTCTTGTTCTGAATAATAAGTCTTGTCTTACCTGAAGTTTGGTATGCTTAATTGTAACCTTCACATAATCCTGAAGATCCTGAATGGTTATGTTTCCAATACTGCATGCCACCACAAAACTGGTCAAATTGGCAGGATTTTCTGCATCCTTTGAAAGATTCAGAAAAATACAATAAATGCTTACACAGCACATAACTTAAAAGCCAGAATACACAGTTTCATTTTTGCAGCGTGCCAGAATAAATAAGTTGTCAGCATTTCTACACTTTTGATCACGCAATATAAGAACATAATGTTTATAAAATCAAATTATGGGCTTGTCTCATGGAAGTTTTCCTATTTTCCTTATAGTCATAAACATACATAGGCACAATTATAAAGAGAGGTTAGAAGGCATAAATTCACCTTTTAATCAGTATGTCTGATGACAACAAAATTATAACTCAAACAATGTAGCAGATAACAACCCATGATATGATTAGCTCATTTCCCTAAACAAGAATGAACTAGCTCGCTTATCTTACTGTCAACGTTGTCCTCTTTAGTCGATGCAAAGTTTCTGGAGAATAACCTGTTTTCTGTGTATAGTTGCTAAATCATCCTCCATCTTACAATGAATAAGAACTAGTAAAAAAATTTTAAGCAATGTTACATAATGTACGAGATATTATTTTCTACAAAGTCTTATTTGGAGGGCATTTAAATAGAAGACTGACTTTATCACTGAGCAATGCTGTTTCTAACCTGCAGTGAAATAGTAGCAGGTTGAGAATTTTCCAAAAGAAAAGTTTTTCTTGTAAACTGATGATTTATTAAATTGGAAGTGCTTTGGAAATACTATTTGCTTTTGATAAAATTCCATTGAAGCCTGCATAGTTATTTGCCTGGTTGGCCTTATGGGAAACTGGGAAGGTTGGTCACTGTCTGTGGCAGATCTTAGGTCAAACAAAGTCTATTGCCACTCACTTTTCCCACAAAAATCTGGGCTGCCAAACTCCTGAATGCTCCTGCGTCCTTCAGTACAGGGGTTTTGTTAGTCTGACAAGATGTCTGGTATCAGCTCAGCACTGGGCTCATGAGATGCCAGCACTCATGAGAGACAGAATAGCTTCAGTTATTAAGTGCATGTTACCCTGAGAAGAATATTTGGTTTCCTAGGAACCACATCTAAGAGCTTTCAAACACAGTACTTCAGAGTATACAGGAGCTTTGAGACATAATTTCCTTAAAACTTAAAAATTCCAGAGGAATGAAATAGCAGAACCTCAAGACAGGTCTTGAGCATTCAAACAAGAGAAAACCTACTGCCTACCACCAAGGGTCCATTCTTTTCCATCAACTGGCTTTGAAGGCAGCTTATAAACAAAAGTTCTGGCATAGGTATGTACATTGAACACACCTACTTTTGGTGAAATGAATCCCACATGAATAGCTTACATCAATTTTTCATATAGTCTTCTAAGTAATGTAACCATCAGATTTTAATGAATGACAAGAAAGAACTTAGTAGCATTCTCTCAGTTGTAATTAAAAAAAACCCTCCAATGATGTGAAGTATGATGTTTCACTGCTATGTTGAAGTCTTATACTAAATACAGCTAATAGCACTGGGATTTGTTTTTTTTTAATTGCAGTTGGAATAAAAATATTTAGAATCATAGAATTGCCTATGTTGGAAGGGACCTTTCAGATCATCTAGTCCAACTATCAACCTAGCATTAACAAAACCCATCACTCAACCATATGCCTAAGCACTACATATACCCGTCTTCTAATTTTTAATTTATGAAATACTTTTATACTAATAGATAAAGTTATTGAGTTTAAGATATCATGGGGATCAATTTAATTTTAGACTTTATTTTTTGAGACTTTAGTTTTAGACTTACTAAAATGTGAGTTTTACACATTTTGAATTAATTGTTTTGAACATGTTATCTATGAATATCTTGAAAAACACACACAAAAAAAGGAAGGAATTCTAGTTGCAAATTTACCTTTTTTTTTGCTTTTCAATGACTTATTAAGTATCAATTAGTAACACATTCCAGTACCAGTAAAGGACACATTCTGTCTTTATATGATTTCATGCCGTTATGACAAGCCGACATCTGTATTCTGGTTTCTTTATTAAATATATCCATCCTGTTTTTCTCAAAAGCAGGCTTCAAATGAAGACTATTTTAAACAGTTAAAGATACTTTGGGGTGTATTTCAGAAGGCAACTGGGGGTCATGGGTATTTTCTTGCCTAGATTATCTGAAGAATCTGGATACTCTGCCAATAAAAACGATAATATAGGGACAATACAATACTACAGAGTTCTGCGGATGCACAAGAGCCAAAGGTCACTTGAAATACTAATGGGAAAACAAACTCAAGCCTTCTGAGGCTCAGTCTACAGTTCACTATGAAACAATGTTTCCTTCTTAATTAACTCATTATTTTTTTCAAAATAGGTTTTTAGTTTTTTTTTCCAAGCTGCAAACTCTTCCTAATTTTTTGGCATCTACCACATAGGAAATATTTATAATTGCTCTGTTATGGGACCCAAAGGAGAAAAAAATCAGATCTACCTGAGTCCCTTTAGTTTTCAGGTACAAGTATTGTTATCCTTATTCCATATTAAAGCACTGTGTGCTTATGAGAATACATGTATGAAAAGAAGACTAGTATGTATAGGTTGAACAACCCCAACTCTCTCAGCCTGTCCTCGTAAGAGAGGTGCTTCAGCCCTATGATCATTTTTGTGGCCTTCCTCTGGACTTGCTCCAACAGGTCCATGTCTTTCCTGTGCTGAGGGCTCCAGAGCTGGACGCAGCACTCCAGGTGGGGTCTCACCAGAGCAGAGCAGAGGGGCAGAATCACCTCCCTTGACCTGCTGGCCATGCTGCTTTTGATGCAGCCCAGGATGCAGTTGGCGTTCTGGGCTGTGAGCACACATTGTCAGCTCACGTCCAGGTTTTCCATCGATTACCCTGAGAAAAAGTTTATCTCACACGTGGCAGGAATTTGCAGTCGAAATACTGACTTTAATTCAACTTGGGCACTTTGTCTATTTTATCACTCTGAACATAACACTGTCTCTAGTGCCTATATCTGCTATCATCTTCCCATTCCTATAACTCATGAGATGCTGTAAAATGATTACACTGCAGAAAACTTTTAGCAGCTGCCTTTGACTCACCCTAACTCAAATGACTTCAAACACATTAAAGTTTACCTGAAAAAGACCATTTTTATTGAAGAAAGTAAATTGAGCCCTGGATATAACTTCAAACTCTTCTTGACTTAAATTCCTCAGTAAACTTGGTGGCAGAACAACAGAAGCGAAGGCATTTGTCTGATCCTTGTCAAAATCTATCTGTTAAATAAAAACAAAAGAAGAACGTGTTCAGACAAAACCCAAACCATCCATTGCCCGCAACCAGGTTCACACCCTTACGCAAAGATATCAAAACATGGGACTAGAACCAATCGATACTAATATGTCCTGTACTTACGAAGAGTTGATCCAATAAATAAATACAAAAAAGGATTAGGAGGTTTTCCCACGTTTCCAGCATGAGATCAGTCTTCTGCTACAGAAGGATATTAGATAAAACAAACAAACAAACTCCTCCACTGCTATAATGATGATTTGGAAATAATGAGATGGCAATAATGGCACTCATAATAATTTTCAGTAGCCTTCAAGATATTTTTCCTCATACCAAAAAATGTTGAGAATGGAAAAATATGCTCTGAATCCTTCTTTCTTGAGCTGTATTATTCACCTTGGTTTGCACGTCTGAATTAATTCTCTTACGAGTTTTTCTCATTTCTCTGTTACAGAAGGGAGATTTTAAAACAATGATTAGGGTCACCTCTCTGTATTTATTGTGCTATGTAGCACAAAAAAGACACCTTCTGCCATCAATATAAGCTTAATCTATAGTGGCAAGGTGTCAGAGAGCTGAAAGCCCTCTACAGCACAGAGATGTAACAAGTGAGCAGGAAATAAATGAGGGTGCAAACCTGGATTTCATTAGCTACCAGACAGCAAGCAATTCTGTGACTGCACGTTTTCCCACCATGGCATACTCAAGGTGTGCCACCTTACCCATCAAAGGAAGGGGAGCAAGACATCTCACAGTGGCTCTACAGCAGAAGGGTTTAAGGATTTTACTGTGAGATAAGGAAACTCACACTCCTGACTTCTCCAGAGGCAACTTGGTTATGGATTTATGCCTCTCATCATCAGCTGTATGATTCTAAAAGCACCATTAGCTAATAGAAAGTTTAAAACCATAGGTTACTGATAGATTTATTTAACTTCTAAATTTTCACTGAGTTTCTGTGAATAACAGACACCCTTGGAAAATGGTAAGAAGTGGTTCAGAGATATCTCCTGACAGGGCTAAATGCAGTTGAATAAAAGGTTTTCAAAAGATAACTCTGCCACACTAAACAGAAAGTGTGTGCGTGTGTGATAAAGATGTCCCATTAGGTATTGTCTGCAAATAGAGTGGAAGAGGCTTCTATAAAGAAGCATGGATATATTACAGGAACAATTTAATAATATGAATCACTAAAAGCTAACTTAGTCAAAGGTTTGGCAAGAAACATAAAGACACAGGGGACTGAAATAGAATCTTTCCAAATTGCCATGGATACATTTGCTTCATATCTACTTTAAGAAAAAAAAATGAAATAAAATCTGGAAACATTCTGACATACAGCTTGAAGAGTTTAATGCTCCCTGCTGAGCCTGAGATAGATCATCACATCACTGGTGAAAAACCTGGGCTTTCACAAGGGAATCTCCCTCCAGCAGGAATAGCAAGTATCTTTCCTCATAGGTATGGAAAATATAAACAGTGACCACAGCTGCTGCAGACTTTTCTGGTAGGAAGGATGCTAAGAATTCTCAATCAGCTGTTGGAAATGTGAAAGTCTGAGAACAAGCTCATGTTCCAATAGGAACATTATAAATAAATTGACGGAGTTTGGATTTTATGATTATTTAGACAGTGCTGTAATAAATGATTCCAGGGCAAGAAAATTCCTGGATGTCCTCAAGCCACAGATGGTAATTCTTATTATACATGCAAACATCCCAAACCTGACTTCAGAATTTTTCCTTTCCTCTTTCCATAAATACAGGATGAAATGTGGAGAAGAAACGTTCCTTTGATAACAATCAAAGGACAATCAGCTATTAAGCTTCATCATTAAGAGAGCTAAATAAAAGTAGATTTATAATCATCAAAAATTTCTAGTAAAATTAATTCAAAGAC
The DNA here is from genome assembly GCF_964199755.1 of Larus michahellis. NCBI lineage: Eukaryota > Metazoa > Chordata > Aves > Charadriiformes > Laridae > Larus > Larus michahellis. The sequence continues at coordinate 65,855,344 of NC_133898.1, forward strand.
ATTTTAGCCAAAATGTCTATGAATATGAATATGTGAAAACTCAATTACATTAAATCCATCTGTATCTATTTAAGTCAGCATTTGAGTTTTGATCCAAAGTCTACATACACAGCACGTAAAAGGCCTGCAACCTCTTATAGTACTACTACTTTTTATAGCACTGTCTTCATTACTGTTTTTGATATTTACAGTACATAGTACTTTATAAAATGATCAGACTTTTTTAGGATTGTTGTCTTGCCAATTTGCAGTGGGAATTAATTTGATTCCATAAATTGCTTATACTCTAGTGATTAGTCTTTAACCATTTTCATAATGCCATGTTTTGTTTGAATTCTGTTTGAATTTTGGTTCCTGTGGCCCAAATGACAGTAAATTTTTTTTTTCCATTTAATCTTTTCTGTATGTTTCTCCAGGTAAGGCTCACTCTATTTGAATGGTTAGACTCCTAGGAAATTCAGATTACATTACCTCTGTCATAGACTTATATGATTGTGAAAAAAATACACTGCACAACATTTTTAAAAGCATTTAGGTGCCATAAGATGCAGACAGGCATATAGTGGAATTTAAAATGTCTAGGCACCTCATTGCTACTGATTTCAACAGAACCTTTGGAAAATCCTAATAGGTGCTCATGTTCATCTCAAATGCTATTTCATAGCTTTTAAATGTCTGACCTTTTGTATTTGTGAAAAAAGAAGAAAAAATATTTTTGAGTTGACGACAAATATCTTAACTATACCAGCCTATCTAGGTACTGTAGCACTGGAGACCATTCTGCATTGAGTAACCTGTGTTCCTTTTATTTTTCACGTCTAGGCTGGTCGAGCTCCATGTGACTGTCTTGAACCACCCCGAACATCCCAAACGACACAAGCCTATCAACCTATGTGTGAACAACTGTATCAGCCCTAGGTCTCTGCTAGTAGTAGATGTTTAAACTATACTGGAAGGTTGTAGATACCTACATTTAGGTGTCTTATTCTAAAGCTGAAATAAATCAATGGAATTGTTAGCTAGTGTACAATGGGTAATGCAGCAGACTGTTAAAGATTATTTTCCCTTTTCATTAGTTAAAAAATAAAAACAAAAAGGATAAAGTCCGTTCTGGATTTATAAGCAAATTACTTTTCATCCATATGGAACCTGTGAGTTTATCTGAGTTTCCTGTCAGTCAAGGAAATGCTACAATAATCTGTTTGGATGATTGCAGGAAAAAGGAAATAGAAAGTAGGGGGAGAACTGGGGGCTTTAAGTGGTTTTCTAGGAACCGCAGTAAACATACTTGGAACAACAGGCACATTTCATGTTCAAACACAACTGCTTGTTCCATACCTGGAAATCAGATGCATTATTCTGTGGACTGACACTGAAAGAACCACCTTTGAATGAAGTTGAGTTTATAGAAGACACTCCAAGCGCGAGGTTTCGTGTTGAAATACTCATAGATGGTCCAGTGAACTGGATCTTTAAAGCCAAGGCATCAATAGTTTTTAGAGCTCTAAAAACAGAAATAAAATTATTCTAAAAGCTGAATACAGAAAAAAGAATACTATGGTCTGCATGCTCTCCACATTTAAGATAATGCTCTTATTACTGACTACGTTTCTATCACCCATCTGTGTATTCACAGAGAGACTGTTGGGCTGTAAACGTATGCATTTCTGTTGATAACAAAAGCTTTTGTGCGACAGAAATTATCTGATTACATATCACTGGTCCTGAAATAATTTTCCAACAATACTTTGCTCTATGCTGCGTCACGTATCAGGAGACTTCTTTTCCATCCAAATACTTTATCCCTGTCAGCACATTAATTTTAGTACAAGAAGAAATATTGGTATAACTAATTTTGAAAATTCTTTTTGATGGAAATCAGAAAAAATTGATTTTTGTACTGCAATTGTTTGTCTATATATGGAAGGATCAGTCCTTCCAACCTTGCAGGTTGCTCTCAAGAGCTTGTCTCAAATGCAGAAATACTTACTCTGAAGATGATGCCGCCAATACACTGTCTGAACTGTTTAGAATATTGGAAAAAATCGTCACCACAGTAGAACCCAGTGATTCATCAATTTCTTCATCATTCACAATTTTTTTGAGCTTCTGCACAACATCATTTACTTTGTCTGAGGTTAGCTGCTGCCCTTCACCAGTGAGATTCAGAAGCTGATTGGCTATGTCAGCTGCATTTTCTGTAAGTGTACAGATCAAATGAAGTAAAAAGAGAAAATAATGCATATCAGTCCTGAAGTAATTCAGAAATACAACTTTTTTATCCTCCTTGTTGAAAGCTAGAGCATGTTCTGTGGTACTTATAATGAGCATAGAATTTAATCATTTTAAAAATTTATAATTTTATGAAAAATTATGTAGAACCTGCTGGTTATTATATACTGTCCTCATTGGCTGTGTCTTTCTTTTCCTTAATTTGATTTGAATTTGTAAATCAGAACTATTATTGAAAGGGATGATTGAAAGAAAAAAAGGGGGAAGGAAAGAACACAAAGCATATTTTCTCTCTTTTTTTCCTCCTTATTCTATCCTTTCTTGTTCACTGGGAAAAACAGTTTCACTCTTGAAGTGAAACAAATGCATCCAAAGTCACTATTAGTGACAAAATATTCACTCTTCTAAGTTTTGGGGAGAAAGCCTGACCCCACTGTAATTGTTTCAGTTCCTTCAGAGATTGTATTCTACTCAGAGGGTTGCCAAGCAAACACACAAGCAAATTTCATGAGAAGAATCTTCCTGGTAAGGAAAGTTTGATGGTGTGTCCAATGCCAGAACCTTAGTGTAAATCACATGTTTAACTGTAAGTTTGATGCCACCTGGATAGGAAACTAATGTAAACACTAACATTTTACAATATCAAAATATTTGAGATTTACTGGAATTCCCAAATAAGATTTTGAAAGAAGATCAGTCTTCTTTAGTCTGCAACTGGCTGTGTTTTTTGAATGTTGTGTTTTATAATATATCTTTTGCTACATTTTCTGTAGAATGTTCATTTTACATGAAACGATGTGTTCATATAGCCTGACTGCAAGTATTCGATCAACTAAGTTAGGTAGCCAGGCTCCCTAGGACCCCTCCATCAGTGCAGAGAGAAAAAGAGGCTTCAAGGAAGCAATTCAGAACAGGAGCTTACTGTACGTGCTCTGAATTACTTATGAGAGTATCATTCTCTTCACTAGCTCTGGCACTAAGAAAAGGGGCCATAAAACTGTTGTCTATTTATTTTATTACTCTTTTAAGGCCAGAATGACATCAAGGGGCATTTTGCAAACCAAGAATAAATCTGAAAATGTCTGATCACAAGCCCAGTGAAGAGAGTGGGAGTCTTTCCACTGGCACCTACAGGCATTGGAAACATTTAAAAATTTGTCTGAACCTGAATATCAAATTGAGGCAAGCTACCACCTGCCTCTGTCCTTGCTTAAATTACCTGAAGAGTTTGATTTATTTCATTAATTGGTATCCAGAGCTTTTCATAGGTGGGCTGAATTCAATTTGGTACACTTCCCCAGAGTTCAAATATTTATTTTGCACTGATTTTTTAGGAAGATTTTAAAAAACTTAGCATAAAAGAGGATGATATTCTTCCTTAATGTAACTGCCTTATAGTAAGCGGTAACCAGAGTCTACAAAACCATTACTTTAACCAAAGAACAATATCAATATACCCACCTGTGCAATTTCTAAGATCAGGCTGGCCCCAGTATGATGTATAATTCTGCAGACCCAAATAGCTAAAGAGAAAAAATGACAAAATTCAAACGTAATACCATAGCAAAATTATGTAAACGTTTCATAATTCTTTTGTAGGTGTCACAGTGGTCCACTCTTCTCAATTCACAATTTTTCTAGTAATATGGCCCCTAGTGAAATGAAATATGTATGCTTGATACTGGAAACAGGTGATCAATTAAGTGACAGTGCTGAGAGAAACCCTAGTTCTTTCTGGACAAATTCCCAGGTGATTCCTACTGATTTAATAAACTGCATCAATAGAAATTCTGTCCTTGTATTTCAGGAAAGACCCAAATATTGACACAAACTATTATGCCGCTATTATGGCCTAATCAGATGCTTTTTCTGTAATTTCCCTTTGATATAAATGGCATTGATCAAGTCAATAGGAAGCTGAAATACCTCTCAGAAGAACACGCGCAGGGAGCTATCTGGAGATACAAACTTATACCACCCATGAAAGCTAGGGCAGGTCACCATCAGATCCAAGTCCAAGGTCAGGGTTAGATATGAAGATATTTTTTTTAAAAAATGCTTTTTTAAAAAGCCTTACCATAGCAAAATACCCAGATATGCTCCAAAATTAAACACACTTTTTGCTTAGTTTTCTTTAAAGACAATCATGTTATCATAGCATAGCGAAGGCATGATGGAGAATGGGAAAAACTGATCTTTTCACTCAGCACATGACAGAATAAAGTTATTCCTCAGTTGATTACCTTTATTACAACAGCATACTAGCAGGTAACCTTCTACTGTGGGATGCACAGGACTAGAGGGGACCATTAGAAGAGTTTCATCCTCCCTCAAAACACACCTCACCTGTGGTCCTTGTTGGCAAAAGCTGGTGGAGTCAGAGGCAAGGAAAGCACAGCACAGTGCAGAACACTGTAATTTTTTTTATGAGAAGTGCTGTACATGGACAATCAATGGCATTGTGCAGACCACAAATGAACAATAAAGATAAGCAATTCTGGGGCAGCAAAGGCCAGAAACCTTAATTTTTAATGATTCTGAGGCGCTGACATAAAAACAATTTGACTTCTGCACTACTCACTCTACAACAAAAGTTGGTCAATCAGAATCTAGCAATCCTTGTACAAGATTAAGAGGCTGAGGAAGTGAGTTAGTTAAATATAATGCTAGTTTCTTTCCTGTTTGGCGCAGAACCTCAAAGCTGATTCATATCCATGTTGCCATATTGTTTTCAAAAAGTAAAAGATCTGTTTTTCTCAGAACACGTTCCAGATGCAATGTTGGCAGATAAGACTACTACATTGTATTTAATGGTGATCATCCTAAATACTGAAGAAATTAATTACTATTGCATCATCGTAGCCATGTTCAAGACACTCAAAGGAGATCAAAGACATATTGTTTTGGTAATATATCAAAGGAAGTAATAATATCCCCATTTTACAAATGGGAAATAGAGATACAGTGTCTAAATCTTTTGTAGATGTTCACAAAGAAAGCCTATATTAGGGAAAATTTATCCTAAATCTTAAAAATACAAGTTCAAATCTTTAACCATAAGATTACCCCCACCTTCAATTATGACTTGCTACTGGCAAAATGCTTGTTTCGTGGGATTTCTTTTACTTTCCCTTAATGAGATGAGAAGTGCTGGATTAAACCAAGTACACATTTCATCTTCACAGAATTTTGTTGAGAATTTCTTATACAAGTCAGATAATAGTAGTGGAGTAGTAGCAAATATGAAACTTTGGTTTCGGTAACATAAACATCATGATTTGAAGAAAGCAGTTTCATTCTGTACGAAGGTGCTATTTTTATAGTCACTTGGAACATGTATTAATTGAGAGCCTCAATGTGCCCTGCAGAAGTGGTAGATGAGCTTTTTTTCCTTACCAATGAAGTACATACTCTTACTGAAGTACATATCTCTCACAGTATAGGAATCATCTTCCTGAAATACAATACTGGCCAATGGCAACCATTATGGAGGATGCAGTTTAACCAGAATAATATACAAAAAGAAAGTTGCATTCGAAGCTCTCAGTTTCAAGATATTAGAACACCTACCAGGTTCTTGATGCTGTCTGAACTGAGCTCCCATGGCATAATGTGTAGTTGGTCACAGTCGGTCTGGTATCTGGCCAAAAATAGTTTGGAGGGTTTTCTTCAGCTAAACATTTTTCTGTAAAATAAAAATATATCAGTGTTAATGGTGAATTTCATCATCTAAACATCTTGCATTTCTTGTCCTCTGCTCATCAACTGGTCTACAGCACAAGGCTGTCTTCAGAAGAAATTCCTGGTTGTTAACTATGGAGTAGTAACAATGGAGGGGTGCACAACAGGGGACAAAATATACTGCTGCTGCTGCTCAAGGGCAAGGACTGAACATTCATGCTGCATCCACTTGCACTCCACCAGCCTCCCAAGGGAAGGGTAATCTCTGACTGGAAGAAGTTGAATGGGAAAAGATGAGAGCTAGAAGGAGACTGATTAAGGGCAGCAGCTGGCAGGAGCACAAACAACAGGGTTGAAGAGTGGGAATGAGGGGCCTTGGAGGTCCAAAATGTCTCATTATAGCACTGGCTGTAAATCATACTTCTTTATCCTCAAACTACTAGAGGAGCTGTCAGGATCTATCCCAGCCTCCTTCAACCAGACAGCAAAACACTGGCTAAAGCAATCTGGACAATTGTGTTTGTGTTAAAAGAGGTATCGAGCACAGCTCTCTGAGATTAGTGGAACAATAAGGCTTAAAGGAACAATTTAAAATCTGAAACAGTCACACCGTTTGGAAATGTGTTATTTTAACACATTTTAAGACAATTTATCACAAAATTTTAACGCAGATGTTTATTTATGGACAAGTAAACAAAATTTCTTGTGTAACAAAGCCAAAAAATACTTACCTACTGGATCAACATCCACAGTATGAAGCTTATATCCTCCTTCCATGGTCCCATTATTCCTTATGAGTTTCTGTCGGATTTCTTCCTCTTCTAAATTGATGTTGTTGGTAGAATTATAAACCAGAAGAGCCAAAACCTCAAAACTGCAAGGAAAATAATCCGAATGTTTGAGTCAGAACAGCAGAGGCCAAATATGTGGAAGTAAAATTATCTGACAAACTCTGGTTTTCTGAGTATGGAACAGTGTCACCAATACAATGTTAGACACATATATGCATTTTTGCATATATAGGGCCACAACAAGAAAGTACGGGTAGGAAATCTTGTCCTCTAATTACCATTAAAGAAGCATCTCATCAAGAGAGTTAAGATATTAAAAGACGAAAGTATAAAGTTGTGAGTTGTGAGATCTAAATAGGCCCTAATTAAATTTAAAAATCTGGTGCCTGATGGTTTAGGAACTTAAGAGCTGATTCATCCCACCTTACAAGACTTGTCAGGATGGGACAAGTCACCTTCCAGAGGGTCTCTCTCTCCACTGACTACTGAGGAAGACCAGAAGATTAATGAAGAACAGATGCCTAACATTTAAATGTCTAAATTTTGATGGAGTGAAAAAACACCCTGACACACTTCTGAAACTTTTAGTCTTAATTAGGAAAGTCTAGTTGCTCAGATGAGTAATTCAAGTTTGAGAAGTAATAGCTGTTTTGTACTGTAGCCCACTGCTACTTTCTTGGGCATAAGAAGTAGTTCAAAGTGCCCAAGTCTCTTTGCTGTGAGAGAAATAAAACAGTCCCCACCCTTGTCCAAAAACATAGCTTTTCTGGAAGGGAAATAATGAACAGAAAAGCAGTTCTAGCAGGACACAGGAAAGAAGCCCAGAGTGGAAGGCTCAAAAATTTCCTCCTGGGACACAGAAAACACACGCTGGAGAAGAGAATATGTCGGTACCCAAGAGCATTGCTTGGCTCTGGCTAGTAGGAGGTGACGACACTGAAGCATGGAACATTGGATCTCTACGGGAGCCAAAATTTGGAAAAAAGGAAAAAGCAAGCCTGCTTTGGGCTGTCTTCATCTTAGTCTTGCCCTTGGATACCCAGCAGCCTGAATAAAGACTTCGCGGTGTGTGAGCAGTTTCTGGCAGCCTGGGAAGTGGCAGCCGTGCCAGCACGCATACAGTGAACGGGGCACACACCAAACCAAGCTGCTTTCACCAGCGGCCCCCAGTGCAGGAAAGCAGCAGTGAGCTAAAGGGTCTTGCGGTTTACTTGAAGAAGAGTAGGAGAAAAAAATCTGTAGGGCCACTGTATGGGAGAGAGCTAGTAGGGTTTTCAGGTACTCCATCCTAGACAGACCAGGACCTGATTTCCAAAAATCTTCCAGAAACACATCCCCATGTCAACAGCTCAGAGTTGCACTTTCCAGAGGTGCCTAGTCTGGCACAGTATAAAAGTACAGCTTAGAGCACAGATGTTGCTCTTAGATGGCAGATTGAACCCTCTTTCTGTCAGACATCATTCTGAAAACTGAATAACTCAAATCATCAATTCTGAAGTACCGTCATTAGTGAAATGGCATTAAAAGAGCTGGCATTAGAAAACAACCTCTCAGTCTAGGAAAAAAATAAAAAAAGAAAAGCAATGCCCAAACCTCATAAAGAAATCATAAATGTGAACTAAATACTCTGCACATTTCACTGTTGCAGTTGTAAAGAACTATACACAGTCCCTGGTTGGTGGGCTTTTTCTTTTTTTTTTTGTTGTTGTTGTTGTTTGTTTTTGTTTAATACCAGTACACTTTTCTTTTTTCTTGCCATATCCACTCTTTTACTGGTAACATGTTGCTGGAGAAGACAAAAATGTGACTACCTGCTGGCTCGGCTTGCTTTTTCCCCAATGGATGTATTTTAGCAGAGAAATTCCAGCTATTCTGGCCAGGTCGCTCCTGCCCTGCTCCCAGAGATACTGAGTTCCTCCTAACATTCCTTTGGTCTCTGTGAAGTGTTTAACATATGGCAATAGTCTCAGTAGGGTGGATGTGCATTAACAGGTTTTTGCTGTACACCTCGGATATACTGCGAGGCACAAGTTTATTATGGCATTTATTTTTAGCAGAAGCATGGAAATTGCCTACAGGATTGCCAATTCCTTCAGCCCTCCAGTACTTCAGCCCCAGAGTCTCCTGGCACTTAACCATCTTTCCTAAAAGATTCTGGCTTCACTCATCTATTCCCTTTACTTCAGAAGAGGAAAACTTAATATACCGATGCCACTCCCTAACTCAGCACTTTGGCTGCAAAACAGAAGTGAACAGTCACTGCTACTACTATGCTGCCTATTGCAGGACTCCCAACTAACCAAAATGATATTTAGTACCCATAACTGCGCAGAGGGATAACGGCAAAAAACCAGAGGGATAATGATAGATGAGGTAGGACTGGTTACAGTTATCTTGAACAATTATAGAGAAAAGTATTGATTATGAAGCACTGATAAAAATAATCCGTTAAACCACATTTTTATTTGTTTTCTGAGAAACTCTTAGAGCACAAGTCATGTATACTGTGTAATAAGAGCCTGTTCCATATTATGATGAAAACAATTTCTATAAACTTTTCAGAATGACTCATGCTCGCTTCCCAAAGTAAATAAATACCTTTTAACTTGACAGCTGACGCAACATGAAGCTGAGTGCTTCCTTCCACTTTTATCACACTCAGATCCCAGAAAGAAAACATTTAAATGGTGAAGAACAAAATTCTTGATTTGGGAAACAGTAGGCCTACTCTCAAATAAATGTCAACACTGCCGTGCTCTGCTGGTGTCACCAGAGCTGCTACACCCAACCTTACATCTTTTATTGTGTGCCATACAAAAGCAGATGGATTCTCACAGCAGTAATCAATTACAAATTACACATCACCTACAGTAACCTGTACTGCTAGTATTACTGCTGTCAATATGAAAAATGGACTGCGGTGTAGGTAAACACAATGGGAATAAGCATTTATGCCTCTCGTCTCTTTAACTGAAATGGTGACAGCTGGAGCAAGCAGGGAAACAGGGGAAGACCTGCATCTATCCCACTTTGTCCTGGTCTGTCGAGCTCAGAGAGCTGGCTCGGACAGAGGACTTTACGAAGCTGCATCCTCATCAGAGGCCCAGGAGGCGGTGGGGGTGCCTGCGCTGCCATGGCGCGTACCACAAAGCCGGCTTTCTTCTCCTGCAGCATGACTCAGAGCTATTCCAGGACAGTGTGCCTACACACGGGCTGTGGTCTCACTGCTACGCAATGCAAGGAGCCTGAAGGAAGGATTAACAAACCATGCGAACCGTGCAGCACAGGCTGTCTCATACCTGGAGATATGTGGTTGATAATTAGCAATGCATACTTCTCTCGTTTCTGTTGTACTAGACAGGCTGAACTAATGCTGAATTAGTGTGGTTTTCAAACTGTTTAACAAATCCCTATTAATTTCTTTCACTGTTAATGTTACTTGATTTAAAGTATATAAAGAATCATTTTTAAAGCACCTAAGTACTCAAGGAATCTTAATTTCCACAAAAAGTCACGGGGAATTTAATTTCTAACTGCTGGTATATATAAAAAAGGTTTTAAGATGTCAGCATTAAATTGTTTACCAATCTTGCTGTTATGTTGGCTTTGAAGATAAGCAGCGATGGGTAGCTATAACTCAAGACTGGCAGCACATAGTCACCTGTAAACACTACCAACTTCTTCCCATTAACTGGACAGGCAAAAAAAGAGGTGACTATTGCATAAGGCACTCAGTGAAGATGTAATACAAATAGCATTCAAAATGTTAGAAAACACAGAGGATGAGACAGAAAGAAATACAAAAGAAAAAGCATTCCACAAAAGCATCTGAGCTGCAGATAAACTTTTACTTGAGGTGATTTTGACTGTGACACCATTAAACAGTTCAGAATGGAGAGCAAAAAAGTAGGACCAGGCACAATAGACACATTCAAAGTAACGCCAAGGATGAAGAAGCTCCTTTCTCAGCAGAAGGTGATGATACAGAAAAAGTATAACATCTGAGACTTCAGGACACAAAACTAAAAGTTGCATCTACTTTTTGGACTACTAAAAATAAAAGCATTCTAAGCCTTTCGTTTAAGTTAATGGTCACTGTACCAGAACAGTGCTGTGAGCAGCATGGTCACACCTCTCTGCCTGTCCTTGTGTCTCCTGGCCTTGCTCCTCCTTGCAGATCTGGTGTGAGAATACACACAACTATGTCTCTTCAACAGAAAGCACTTATAATATGTGATGATTTGGTATGAAGCCTCTTTGTTATTAGACAACGTAGCAGAAAGGCAAAACAGAAAAGACTGGAATCTCTCACATCTCAACAGCTAGTCTTTGCTGAAATGAGTTTTTGGTTACACTTGAGCTACGTTCCAAAACAACAAAGAAAAACCCCATTCGCCAATATATTACTTTCCTGAAAAATGACATCTAACAATGTCAGGCCTACACTACAGCCAGATAAAGTCAGTGGAAAGACAAAGGAAGTCATTGGAACCCAGATCAAGAGCAGGCAGCTTCAGCAGGAGACTAAGAAGGGATCATCCTTCATTCACTCAGGAAGAATTCCCAAATCCCTCCATCTGTGATGAAGGCTTTCTTTTCAGATCACAGACACAAGATGCCAGCAGGGCACTGTGGAGAAACCTGTGGATTTCTGCTTGGCTCTTGTGGCATTTTAAGATGTTGCTCAGCACGGGTCAAAGCTGCCCCTTACCGCCTTCAGTAACACTGAAGTTGAAGCTGCGGGGACTTGAGGTGGCCCAGGTCCTAGTTGTTCCTAAAACCTCACCAGAAGAAATCAAGGAAATTTTTCCAAATACGAATAGGCATCACAGATGTTTTCATTTATGATGAGAATAGCATTATTATTTCATAACAAATAATTTGAAGTAATCTACAAAGAATGCAAAAACCTAATAATTTACTTGTTAAAGATACTTAGGACTATAAAAGCAAAATTATGCTGCTCTGATGTTACTAACTCCTGTCTAAAACTATTACACAATCTAATTAACTTAAGTTTTATCCAAGTGCATTAAACTTTCCATTAAGCAACACAGCACCCAAGAACACAGCATGCAGGAGCCTGAATCTGCCTTACACTGGTGGTAAAAATCCCACGGACTTCAAAAAGGCAGGACTAGGCACGGGCAACTCTGATTTACCACTTTCCTCCCTATTTTCATTCCTAAGAGAAGGGATTTCTGTTTAAGCGTAGTGGTCTTTACCCAGATTGCTACCAGTGTGGCTTTTAATTTGGACGAGTTGTTTAACAGTACTAATATTAATGTCGTTTCACATAGTAGAAGCAATTGAACGCAGGAAATAGGCCAAAATTATGACAATCAAGCAGTGGAAATTGGAGCAAGCAAAATCTGTTTTGTATGTTAAGTGGAGAAAAGGTTATAAATGAATTGGGGCCTGAATTCTCAAAATTGCTTGCAAAATAAAAGAAGAAAGGAGAAGCAGGGGGGCTGATCTGCTTAATAATGACTAATTCCCCTACTGAGGCAGCCCTACATAGTCATCTGACAAGACTAGGATCAGTAGGAACCTTCTGAGAAAAGCAGCTGCAGCAGTCACAGGAAGTTTTGACAAAGTTGCAGTCTTAAAAGGCAAGGAATTAATGAAAGAAACAAACAGATTTATAATTTATTTACATAAAATGGACAAATTAGCTTCACTTTCAAAGGTTTGTGCAAAATAACGGGAGGCAAAGAAACAGCTATGCCCATAGCTCGTTCTGAACTCCTTTATACTTTTATTTTGAACAGCTGCCCTCTCATTAAGAGACAGAAACAGCATGACCAGGGGAAAAAAATTAAACACAGACACAAAGTCAAGTATAGCTGTGATAAAATTCTGTCTATTAAAGTGGTTAATAATCTACCAAAGTATTAGCTTGATATACTGCTGTCATCTAGAGATCTCGCAGTATTAAAGGTGCTGATAGTAATAGGCACTTTTGGACTTGGCACTCTGTCTCATCACCATGTACATAAACACATAACAAGCACAGTGTACTTTGGATTTCTGCAGCTCATAGAGCACAGCAATGAAAGAATAACAATCCACTTTCATATTTTTGTTTTGTTTTGCTCCTCTCCAGAATGCAGTACAGTTTAAAATATTTATTTGGAAAACACCTATTTTTAACGTGCCAAAAAAGCCAACTTCCTACCTCCCACTTCCAGCTTCTATTTCTTCTCTGAATCATTCTCTCTCTAACGATTCTTTCTCTTTCACTTGCAAGAAGACTAGGTGGGGAGACCAATAACAGGAGTTCCTTGATAAGGTAGCAGTATGTAAATAAGGGTTGAAGCAAAGCAGAATGCATAGAAAAGGTTGGGAAAGGCTGTTTTGTTCTTTGGGGGCTTTTTTAATTGTTGTATAAAATACTAATCCAAAAGGTACAGAAAAAACATGTGATCTGAATTATAAGAATATGAATTCATGTAAAGAGAGGGAAAACTTCTCAAAGAACAATTTAAAGAATTATGATAGTGGCTTAGAAAGAAGGTGGCTATGATCTTGTGGAAAATCCAGAAAAGAGAGTTAAGGTTCAGTGAGTTAGACTAATATGTTCAATCCTGTAAAAGATGAAAGTTAAGGCCGTGATACTTATGGGTTAGGTCTTAAATTTTAACTGTGGAGTGAAATTCTGTTCAGATAAACATGAAGGTAAATGAAAGAAATACCACAATAACTAAGGGAAATAGTGGAATGTCTAAAGCTGCAAGAGACTTATTCTTGACTATTCAAAATGGAGAAATAAGAAAATCTTTGGACAACTATTCACAGAAATAATTTATAGGAATATTTAATTAATAGAAACTGTATGAAATCACACTGTGAGCAAGTTACATAAAAGAACTCGTCTATAACATTTCAGTGGATCTTTCTCATATTTTTTAGTAGTGAGAAATTAACTTTCCTTCCATCAGGGATTAAAAACGTCCAACCTGTAACCTGCCAATTTTTTATACCCCAAAATGTTACTTTCATGTCTTGTGGGATTTCCTTAGAATCCTATCCAGGACAAATTCAGGAAAGTGGAAAATCTAACAAAGTTATCTTGAAAGCAATGATTGGGAAGTAGTAGAAAAAACCCAGGGGTTACTTTCTCGATCTTCAGAAATTCAACAGGCTTCTTCCTTGTAAAATCTAGAAACAGCTGTGTGAACCGCAAAGAACTGGAAACCTAGTGACTAAACCCAAGAACACTGAAGACTACAGGGAAATTGATCTTTCCTTTGTTTCAGAAGGGAAGCAATGTACAACAGTAGACATATACTCAGAAGACCTAAAGCTGGAAGAACGCCAACTTTTCTCAAAAGTTTCTCCTGTGAAATGCATGAAAATATATGGAAGACATGAAAAATACAGGAAAAAACAGCAAAAAAAATCCCATGTACATGTATTTTGATACATGTAAATGTGCATACACGATGTGTAAAAAGTGTAATTTTTGTTAGTCACATATCACGTAGCTCAATTAAATTTTTAATTATCCCCATGTTACTCCAACTGGGTTGCTAGGTTGGGCAGAATCTTAACTTCTCTTTTTTTTTCTTTTTCTAAGAAAACATGCACAGCATAACGATTCTGATTATTTGGAGAACAATAACATTTTATGACACATGATTAGTATTTATACTAAATTATTCAGAATGATGATAAAATGCCATTTGGCCTTGACATAAAGTGCACTACAGCCCATGAGAAGAATAGTTTCTCATTAGACCAGGCCTCCCTTGAAAACCTTTATGGCTTTTTATGAATACGTAATTCCATTGCCTCTGAAATTACATATGATGAGCAAAGTAAATAGGAATGGGGTAACTTCCCCATAACAGTGATATACGTCAGGGAAAGGGAATTACTGGAATAATTTCTCCCTCTTCAACTCCTTTTTTTTACAGACCAGGGAGAAGAAACAAAATCCAGAGGACAGGATAGTGGGAAGGTGAGATGAGAAGAAATCAGGTGTGCAGACTAGGAGAGAACAGAGGCAGACAAACTGGGCTGCTAGTCACGTAAAAGAGACAGGAATAAGGATGGGGAAAGCTTTACATTCCTCAGCAGTCTTGGGTTGTCAGCAAGACCCAAGGCAAGGTCTCCACTTAAAAGGTTTTTCTGGCATAACTGTATCATTTAGAAGTGTGAAAAAGAATCCCACCCACATCACTACACCCTACTATAAATGTAGGTCAAGCAGCAAAATAGTCCATTCAGAGACTGAGTTTACACTACACCAGTTAAATGGTTTTGCCCATAAAAGCTGTCTTTCTGCTGTGGGTGTGTGGGAAGGAGATAGTACCATTTACAAATCTTTTCACATTTAGGTAAACTCTGTAGAAAACTGGAAGCACCAGTAACTACTTCCTGAGGGTAAACTGGGAATATTGGGCTATCTCTGAAATTAAAAAGCCCAGCTGTTATCATGGTAGTTCTCAGGAGTCAGCAAAGTCCTTTCCTACAGGACTTTTGCCTACACTGCAAACAGATACATCCCATACTCACTTGTTGCCCCTTCCTCACAAGACTAATTATGTTTTGGTTTCCTCTCCTTAATTTGGTCCTAAGATTCACTCCCTCCCCACATAAACCTCAGAAATCACGCTGCTGCTTTCAAAGAAATCCCCTGAGGCCCAATTTTCAGGGGGTGTGACCCATCTAACTTTCTTTGGCTGCCTTTGAAGCCATCCCAACTCCAATCCCTCCGAGCCCAGCAGAAGTCAGGAAATGAGAGCATATGGTAAATAGTTTAACTCACACTAGCTTGGCTTTCAATTCTAGTATGATTTTTCAGTTTTTTGCATCTAGTAAGATGTCTGTTAACTCAAAAGGCTCTGGTTCAAGAGAATAAATACAGTGACAGTGGATAGATACCAGTGTACCAAAGCTTGTTGCTAAAGAAAGCCGGGTGTACTATACCACATATACGTGATATGTCTATTCAGTTTTGTGATGGACGAAACCTGAACTCTGAAAAAATGATCCGTTGAGGTTTAAAGCTTGGTAGGTTTTAAGTGAAAACAAACACGATAATCAGTATTAGGTTTCTGAGCACATCCAGAGCACTCAGCTTGCCAGCAGTCTAATATTTACAGACTGGCAGCATATACCCAATGATAGACAATGAATTCTGAATCCAATAATAGACAATAAAGCCTGTTGTAAAGCTACTTGTAATAGCAGCTGTTGCCTCTATCAAGAAAAACTCTTTAAAATGTTACCTTTTAATACTTCTTTTTGCTCTTGCTCCTTCTTTTATGGAGCCAGGGTGGATGCTATGAGAGAAATAAACATTAATTAGGGTGGGATAATTCTCAAAAGGAACATAGCATAAACATCTTCCCCCTTCATTTACCTGATATTGACCACATACACAGTGTAATTCCAGTTCTGGAAAGTGCGGTTTAGCTGAAAAACAGGAAGACATTGAGCACATGAATGGTGAGATGTCTTCTTGTTCTTTGGAGTTCTTTGTTGCTTAAGATATAGAATAATTTCACCTTTCTCCCCCTTGAGAAATCCCCTTCAGTTTTTCAAAGCAAAGAGAACACCTTCCCATTTCAGTGAGGTGACTGTTATATAGATGTAAAACTGGTAGTGAGAGATATGGGCTTTTTTACTGACAGAAGGAAATCTCTATAAGGTCACGACACAGTGAATAGGTGAGTGCACAGGATGCCAAACTTTTCCTTTTCTCCATCTCTTCCTCATCTTAAATTCTCAGAAACACTTCCATTAGAAAAGACTTACTAGCAAAACAACAGGGTCAATTTTCACCTCAAAGTCTATGAACCTATGATGTTATTTGTACTGTTTATTCTGAATGGGCAACGGCTACTCAGTTTTCCCCCTGGGAGACCCTTTTGCAAACTCTGCTAGGGCCAAGTGACACCTCTCTCGATTCTTTGGCTCAGGCATCTACGTACTTCGCCTGGCTACTGCTGCTAAGAGAACAACCTTGGCAGGTGTGGATGGCTGCATTTCTGGTTTGTAGATGACTACAGGTGGTTTCCTTAGCTTCTGAAATCTGAAAGTCTCTAGGTTTATTGAAAGAAAAACAAATATATTTATGACATCATATTTTCATGTAAGTAGTTGGTATAAAGATTACTTACAGATTGTGTGAGTGCCACTACCTGAACTATCAAAAAGGTCAGAATTTTCTGTATTCAGACAGGAGGAACTTTCAAAGGCAGGAACTTCAAGAATTCTTCACCCAGAGGGCCCAGAAAGGAGCTTATATCTCCTAAAATGTGTTTTAAAACCAGGGGCTACTAGAAACCCCAACAACTTATGGCAGAAGACTTCTGAAGTAGAGAATATCAGGGTAAATTGGAAAAATGTATTGCTTCATACAAATGAACACTGCTTATTTTTTTTTATTATTATTATTGCTATCACAATATAACTTCAAAACCACGTTAGCATCTGGTGAGAAAAATTTTGCTCTGTATGGTGATGTTGGAATTTAGACATCTACCTCTTTCAGTGGACAATGCTGATTTCTCCATACTTTCCAAAATATCTCAACTAGTATCTACATTTCTTAAGAAGGTGGCTAGTATAGTGGAGACATTACAAAATTTTATCCATCGTGCCTAACAGCCCCAGCTAGATCTGAATTCATTAATAGAATGATCTTCAGAGAACATATATTAATTTAAGAATTTATTTTATATTCTCTCTTTTTTTTTTCTTTTCAGATTGGTAACATCATTGGGGCAGATTCATATAAGCAATCACACAGGAAAGAAAACTTAACTTACCCATTCTGCAACCACTTCATGTACTTTTGACACTGAGTTGGAGTTGGAACTAAAGACAGTTATAGATATCCTGTAGAATAGCCCACCTGTCCATTAAAAACAGCATTATAATGTTAGAAACTGAGCAAATTTACATTTTTAATAATGAGACTTTAGTTTCATGATGAATATAAAGATTGGGCTGAACTCAAGATACAAGGACACCTCAAGTTCTTGTTGGCATTATACAAATTTGGAGTGAACAAGCCCTGTGGGCTAGTCCCGACTAGCATTCTTGCTAGTCCTGTTGAATTAGACAAAAATTCCCACCCCCTCCATATTTTTGGAGACACTTGAAATGTGACATGGAAACTCACAAACAATGTACGTATGGGTAGTATTTTGCATATGCCTTTAACACGCTGTGTAAAATCAGGATCATGAAAGTGTCATGAATTTAAAAAATAATCATAATTATTAAAGTCTGTAACTTGTATAAATTTTCCTTTCAGTCATATTGTTACGATCCATAATTCAACCGCTGCAGATTAGACTTAAAACTTTGTGAGCGCAGGTAAGACTCATCAATTGAAAGTAACAAGATAACTGAGGACAGAATTAGATGGGCGAAGGGATATCCAGCCCCTGTTTTCACAGTACAGTCTTTGCTCTCTCTCTGGTGATGGCCAGAGAGTAGAAGAACCCACATTAGCTTTACAAAATTAATTTTGGTAAAAATGTTTTGAAATGGCACCGGGTAAATATAAATTCTCTTTAAGCTCCTGAGTTCGTAGGCAGCATTACAAGGTTTCACATCTAATAAATAACATCAAATCATCTCGTAGTTACACTTTGTGTTAAAAACCTCTGCTTTTCACAAGTCAAATTTTTTTTCACTAAGCTATGAAAAATTCTGTACGCTCCAGTTGGATAAAATTTCCCAGGATGCGGGGGAGGTTTAAAAGCTTCTGGATCAAATCACTTGCATGTATCCGCACATGTGGCATTGCTTGGTTCAGGGCTGTTACCAAATGGAGCTGTGAGTCTTGATCACGGATACATGTATTTATATAAATCTTATGTAAATCTTACAGAGACTACATAAGACAGAACAGGACATGACAACATTTATACAGAAATCCCTTTCTGTCTCTTGATTGTAAAGGAACTGCTCTATCTTTCTTAGCCTGAATAAAAGTCCTTTTATTCTTGGTGAAGCAAATTTCATCATATTACGACTAGATAATCCTTTCACAAGAGCTTGAAATAAAAGTATCTGGAAAAAAATTTGAAGTCAGTATTTTCCAATTTAATTGTATATATTGGTTATTATCCTATTCATGAGCTCGTTTGAGTAGTGTTCTTTCTTTTCATTACGGAATTGGTCATATGATCACCACGATTATTATGAAAATCCCTCTGCAATAAAATACTAAAGAATCAATTTCTTGCAGGGTGGTGGTTTACCAGTTACCTTCTTTGGTAAGCTATGATTAAATTTTAGATATGAGTAGAGTGAACTTGCTTGCTTTTTGATTTATTTTCTTTTTTTTCCTCCCTTAACTCAGCAGGCACACAAAACTGGTGTGCAGTTTAATCTGAAAATACTTTTTAGTTTGTTATTATTACTGTGATAGTTTCAAATACAAAAGAGAAAAAATAAGTCTTTGAAAGTAGAAACTGGACTTTGGGCAAGTTTAAATACTTGCAAGACTTGGATCTCATTTATATGTATATATCTCTGTATATACATATATTCAATTTTATATGTATAATGTACCTTTTATATGTGCTATACAGATACACACATACAGAAAGTGTGCATTATATATATTCTTACACATTCATATATAATCATATATATAATTATAATCTCATTTATATAATTATGTATATGGACAAAATTACCTTAATATAGGAATATGCAAAGTATTTTTAAAATCAAACTTAGTAACTATAAACTAGTCAACAGCTTCAAGATCTCCGCCAGATGGTGACCCAAAGCATGTTTTAATGAGGCAAAAAAAGAACAAGAACAAAGAACTAATCTACATTTTTAAACACTCTCAGGAGACTGCAGTGGCAGATTGCAAAAACTAAAAATGATTTCTCACTATCCAAATTAAACAGTGGAAATCCCACCTCAAAATGCTGAATGAAAAAAAAATATTGTTATGGGCAGAAAATTGATGAAAAGTAGCCAAAGATAATTTGAAAAAAGGATTTGGAAAAACAATTCTTCCCACACCCACCACCAACTACACAGTTATAATGATCAATGAAATACCCGGATAAGGTTGGGGTTTTTTTTTTTAATTCCATTAGGCAAATTATCCAAAAGTTTCTTTTGGAAAATCTTTGTTTTTTGAAAGTTAAATCCTCAAAAATATACGAATAACATAGGTGAGAAACATTCATCCAGTCTCAAACAATAAAATAGCATAAAAATATATAAAATACATGGCAGACCAATATATTATCCTCACAGTCTCATGAGAGCTCTCTTAGAGAAGTACACAAAAATTAGAAATCACACATTAATGACATTTACTATCACTACGATGTTACAAATTCCCTTCTACTGTAATTAAATTACTATTCCAAAATCTTTTCATATGCTAAATGGATCTATATCTAAAGGATGAAAGCCAGCTACTTCTATGTTCAGTCTACCAATTAAATATCTAATAGATAAGATGATCTATTTTTTTTTCTACATCTAACTTGATGACTTGACATACTGTAGTTGACCTCAGGTGGACACAGGCAGCCCAGCTCAGTGAAGGAGTAACACAAACAAGATAAAGAGACTGTAGGAGAGCTAGTAAGTTGATTCAGTGGTGGATAAAGGGTGGTATTTTGCCTTGTCCCAGATGGCAAATTGGCCAAGGAATGAACATGTGCCGAAACTGATGACTGATGGTACGTTACAGAAGAAACTGGCATTTGGGACTGCATGAAAGAGTGATGGATTGCTGCTGCAGGTGTTGTCAGACTGCCCTTCAAGATGGTCTCTTTGTGCTCAATAATAAGTCCACTGTATGAAGATGGCAAAGGTATCGCATCATTCATTATTGCAGTTCTTGATGACTCCAAAATAGAAGAGAGATTTGCAAAATGTCCATAATCAGCATTTTCAAAATCCAAGGCATGAGTACTAACAATATTCAGAGAAGACATTCCTTCCCTGTGCTTGGTAAAGGATCCAGGCCCCTCCCCTTCTGAATCCCATTGGGAAAGCCTCAATATGTTTGTTGGTGTCAGAACAGCAGAATTCCTTATGTCTTCATTATCAGTAATGATTTTTTGTTCTACTGCCCATAGAGAGTATCTCAGGCTCTCCCCTTGATTTTCAACAGAGTTTTGTTCTAAAACAGTTAGATGACTTCTTGGTGTTACTGTTGGCAAGCTTAACTCTGCTACATCCCACTGAGGGATCAGGCTTGGAGAAATTGTATCAAGATGATCCTGAAAACTTTGTGGGAGTGGAGGTGTGGCATAGATGTTAGGAGGTACACTGACTCTGAATTTTGAGTTTGAATGAAGAAGGTGCCTTAATTCCAAAGACAATGTCATTGGAAGGAAGTCAGAACTCATTGAACAGATGTTTTTTAAAAAAACACCTGCATCTATTTGAACTTTACTTCTTGCTTTATCGATGGTATTTGTTACAGCATCATTCACTGAAAGACTTTGAGACTGTGGTGATCCATGTGTTCTTGTACTGTTTATCAAACTCTTAACTGCCAAGAAAGCGGCTTGGCTATCCCTTGAACACGAAGGCTGGGTTCCTGAATGCGTTGGAAGGATAGAAACAAGCTGCTGCCTATTGTTGAGGAAGGCTGTGTTGGTTTCATCACTTACTATATCAGTTCCAGTTTGCATATGCAAACTATCAAATATCAAATATTCTGTGGAGTTTTCAAGTACCTTATCAAAGGGACTTACCTGTACCTGTACAGAGGGTTGACTCAAAGGTGCTTCCAGGGAAGGGAAAGGAAAATCAAAATAAAAATCACTGTTTGAAGACATGGTTAGGTTTGCAAAGTTCACTGCTGACTGCAACATTGTCCTGCCATTACTTTCTGAAATTTTCTTTGAAAGGCCCAGAATAAATGAACTAAAGACCTGTGCTTCCAAAGCTGATGCATGACTAAAGTTCATTTCTTCAGCCCTGTGACCTAATAATTTAATGGCAGATGTTTCTTCAGAGATACTGTCAGATTTAGTAGATAAACTGATGGATGGCAATCTCTCTGTTGGGGAAGAAAGCAGTTTATTAAATGAGAGCCACCAATTTTCTGATGGCTCCCCAGAAAACACCTGAGATGCCTCTTTCAGATGATAGGAAACAGTCCAGTAACTTGCTGTTAAAGAAGGGGAAATATCTACATATTTTGTTGTAAAATCAAAGTACCCTGAGTCCCAGTGGTTGTCAACTCTATTCATGTACTCCGGATCTAATATGGAAAAAGATGGCTCTTCATTTTCATTACTGTCATGAAATGCATCTAAATTTTTCTCCAGTACTTCTTTTCTAAGGGTCTCACTTGGCTTTTGAAAATATACTGAATGTTTTAAATAATGAGACCAGTAATCGGTATTAGATATAAATATGCTGCCACTTTCCAAATAGATGTCAGTTGACGATTGTTGATAAACAGGCAGGGTCATTGCAACACGCTTAAATGCTGAGCTTGTCCAGCCTGTTCCTAACAGAAGCGCTGAAAATGTTAGTAATTCTCTACTGTCTCCTAGGACTGAATTTGTCAGTTGGATGTCAGGCATAAGTTTTGTGTATGTTTTTTTCATGTTTTGAAAAAAAGTTGTTGGGTTTGCATGTGGAGTCTCCACAGATGGTGAATCAGTAATGCCTCCTGAGTGATCTTCCTTAATATGTGTAGATTTTCTGAACTGAAATTCACTGTTTGCTGCTAACATAGAAAAAATTTTCCTATCAGCATTGCCTTCTGTCATTTCCAGGTAAAAATTTTCAGGTGCAAAGTCTAGCGAATCTAGACTACTTTTTTGAAATGATGATTTCTCCTCCATAAGTGATATAGATAAGCTAGAAAGAGAATGATGTCTGTCTTCTTGAATGTCAGAGGTGGTCTGATGCTGAAGTACAGTCTCACTCCACCAAGTCACAGGCTCCAAGACGCTACTTATATGTATGACATTGATTGTGCCGCTGTTGGAGGATGAAATCCACACAGTTTCTTTTTTGTGTTCGTAAGCAGTGCTGCTGCTGCTAACGGGAGAGTGGAACGCTGACTCAGAATCAGAATGATCCAGCCCATCTGCCAAAGTCCGTGCTAGCTCTGCATTTGGACTTCTGCTTTGAAGAAGAGGAACTGCTGCATTCACGGAAGGCTCTGTAACAGCATCTGCTGCATCAGAAGTGCCACGAAATGAACTTCTAGAATAATTCAAAATATTTTCATTCGGTAACTGATTCATCGCAGTATTATCTAGGCTGATTTTTTCTGTAAAAACAGCCAAGGTATAATTGCTGCTGTCCTCAGAAGCAGCTGATGTGGACATAGTTGGAAGAAACAAGCTGTGTGTGTTTTTTCTCTCTGGTTTCTCATCTGCTGAGTTTTTACTGAAACGAAGAGGCCTTTGTTTCACTGGCCAAATAATTGGGGTTGAGATAATCCCTATGGTTTTGACCCCTTCTATCTTAGATTCTTGCTGCTTCTGTAGATGCGAATGTGAGGATTCAGGTGAATTTCTCTTCGTTCTGAAGATAACCGTAGCAGGAAGTCTGAATTCCTGCAGGTCTGTGTGTAGTAAGCCATATAGTTAATGGATTAAAGAAAATATATGCAACTTCACTGTCTGTTCTTGGCTGTCTGCTCTTGGTGCAAAAATCAACTTTACCAAGTGTGGGAAATGACACCAGTTAGCTGAGTGAAAGTTTAATTTACTTCTACTCTAAATGAATTTGGCTTATTTTTCTTAGTCTTTCTACTTTCTCTTGGGAGTTTCAAAGCCAAAGAGAGGACTTAATTGTCCAGTTTTTATTCATACTAACATTAATAAGGCATTCACCTCCTCTGTAGTTACAAAAATCAGAGTGAACTGCTCATGGAGAACACAGAATGAGTGGCTCCACAAAAACAAAAAAGCACGATTTTGAAGAATTTTTCAATATTTTCTTTTTAATTCTACTGCTTAGTAAATAATCCAAAAAGGCTGAATTCAGATAAATTCTTTCAAATTGTCTGCTGTACTGCCTGGTTGTTAATGTATAAGAAATGGTCTGCCAAGAGAAAAAATACTCCAAGAATTTTAAATCCTACAGTAAAAATTGATGCATTTGGGAAAAACCGAACAAAACAAAACAAAACAAAACAACCCACGAAAACCTCCCAGATTCTAATTTATTTCTGTGGAGCACACTGAAAAAACAAATCTTTACAAAAAATACCCTTAAGCCTCAGTTGAAAATTGCAGAAATCTATCTTTGTGTTGTTAATAATGTTTAACAACTATCTTTAACAAACTAATGAATATTTCAGCAACACCTCACAAAATGATGCTCAGTCTCTAGGAGACAGTGATATCACAGAATTTGAGAAAACCTCAAAAGAAATCCCTGCTTTTTTTCCTGTGCTAATAATAGGCTCATTTACTACCTTATTTTTTCCCTTAATCTTTCTAAATGAAAAGTAAACGATATCTGATACTGTCAACATTTTCCCTAGTAAAGTCTGATCCAGCTCTTCTTGAAGTCAGTGGAAAGATTCCTGTTGACTCAGTGGAAGTGGCTTTGCTCCATAGGAACGATTCCATTTGGCTCCTGCGCCTGACTTGTGAGGAACAGACAATCCCAGCATCCTACCACCCTGGCTGCACAAGTGGGAGCTACACAATGCCTCATAACCTGCGGCCTTAAAACATTTCAATAGCATGGTTCTTCTCGGACCCTTTTTTAAAATCCCTCTCTCTCCCCTAATTCTTTGCATGGGTAAATAAAACGGGTGGCACAAAGTGAGTCCCTTTCATACAAGAGCCAGGTAAACATGATATAAATAAACACTGAGTTTGGTTCTGTTCTCATTTACACCCCTCTTACGTGGTCCTGTGAAGTTTCTTCAGATTTATTTCAGTGTAAATGAGATCAGAACTGAGACATGACCCTTGACATTATGATACGATGAAAAACACACCTTAAAATACAATAAATTTGTTCTAGATACAGTACAAGGAAAAATGTAACACAGGATTTCTTACCATTGTTTGGCTTATCGTTTCTATTAGTATCGGGCATGTTAGTGGTGACAGTGGGTGGTGTAGGAGTAGTAGCATTTACAGTAGCTGGTAATAAAGATGAGAAAGAGGTGAACTTGAATGAAATATGAATGTTAATAAGGTAAGACAAAATGGGAACAACGCATGACAATGTAAAATGAAACCATCTACACACAATGCCATAAATGTTAAATAAACACATTATTTTTTCTGCACAAAGTGATGAATGGATTTGAACTGAGGTCCCAATCTTGCACTTTCACTGACTTCAGTGGGAGTTTTGCCAGTGTAAGGTTTGCAAGATCAGCCCTGTACTGCTTTCATAAACTCAAAATCCTCTTATGAGAGTTTCAGATCCAAACAGCTGTGCAAAGACCAGAAAATAGATCTTATGAGTTCTAAGACGCATGCACTTAGAATATTGCTTGTGAAAAGAATAATTGTCCCTACTCAGGGACTGAAGATGACAAACAAATGCGAAACTAAAACGCCCATGTAAGGATCCAATTAACTCCATTGAACTCCATACAATAAAGAGAATTGAAATCAGACTTGGAATAATTGAAGTGGAATATATATTTTGAAAGCTTCATGTAGGATCTCAGCTGTACTGTTCCCACCGACACTAACAGGAGTCATCCCACACAACCCTGGCAAATGTTTCCTGGGAGAACCAGCTAGAACACTTTTCAAAATCTGAGTGAGGAGCCAAAACTGTAAATTTCCCCCTTAGAGAACTGGGAGGATATACATGCTAAAGGAATTCAAAGATCATGCCATTAAATTTTCAAATAATAGTTTGGAAAATAATTTAGTTTTAGCTAGTAACTCCCAGGGAATGCAAATCCACTCACTGACAGATTTCTTTTTTCCTGAAAACTCTTTTTAAAATCTGAAGGTTGGTGCAGTATAATCTCACAGTGTTACATGGCTTTTGCAGATTTTGACTAAGAACCAACCTGGAAAGGTTAAACAATAGTATTTTAGGCAAGATGTTGCACTTTTGATTTTTTGTGAGGTTGTTTTAGCTAACTTTTTGAGTCTGAAAGTCATAAACTTAGGTGTCAGCTTAGGGAGCAGGTTCACGTTCAGATTTCAGTGAAACAAGAAACTTAGGGAAAGAGAAGGAAGAGCTGGACACTGCAGCAAACAAGTTCTAACTGGGAAAGTGAGTATATAAAGTGATGCTCTATAACACAAAAAAGCTCTTCTTCCATGTAACTTCAGGGCTATATTGCCTGAGAAAGAAGTTATAAGGCTTCTTACTGATTGTACCTTCCAGCCAACACTGTTAAAGGAGGCATCTTCCAATGAATGAAAATATTTGCTAAGCATAAAGGAGAAAATGGCTCTTTAACCAGACTGTAGCTGACATAATCTGGCATCCACAAACTTTGTTACTGGTGCTATTGCACAACACACAACAAACAAACAAAAAAGGAATCCAAACTGGCCTCTCAGCTTGAAATAAGTCTGCAGTGCTGACAGAAATAAAGAGACACACATCTTTTTATGAGTTTCATTATTACAACAATAATGATGATGATGATGAACAGGGTAAATCCGATCTGCCACTTCCTAAGTGACACACACAGAACACCAGTGATGCTTTACCAAACAGTTTTCAGAGAAGGAAAGAGTATTACCTTTGAGAAAGTACTCATAGTGTTTATTGAAGATGCGATGGTCTAAGAAGTTAAGAGAGGCAAGTTTGAAAGGTAGCATCTTTTATTAGAGGCACTATCTTCTACTAGACAAGTTAATAAAGCTGGAAAAAAGGATGAGGCTTTTAGAAATGCAGGTTTGTTTCGCTGAAAGTGTGTGCATTTCTGCAGCCGTATTAGCTGGCCTAATGAAAGATATTCTCTCTCCTTTCACACCATACCGTTTTGATGGAGGAAAATGCTCAGACTGCTTCCAAGAGAATACACGAAGTTCTTTATATGGTGGCTGCATTACACTTTACATATAAAAAGACTAATACAGAGTAACTGCTGCTGTCACCTTTACCTAAGCTATTCAAGTAGCAGTATTTAGATCATATTGTGCTTTGTGAATGTGATACCTAAAAATTACTGTTTGAAATTTGATTATGGACACAACTGACATTTCCTTCCCCTGTGGAGACCAGTACAATATGATCCGAGAACCTGAACCAAATTTACTACAGTAAATCTGGGAGAAGTACACTGAAGACTGACATAGTTCTGTTACTTGTTTCCCAAGCAGAGTGCATTTTCTTTTTTATTTTTAAGCTAAATCTGATTTACTTGTAAATGTCAGTTTTGAAAAGAGTTCTGAGACTTCCTCCCCCCCTTTTTATATTTTATTCTCTCCTATCTCCTTTCACCATTCAGCCTAAAAAGGGTCACAGAGTTAGACGTTATTTTTGGTGCAGTTGCTGCTGTGATTAAAGTTTAACATAGCATGCCACCTCATTAGCAGGTTGGTATTCATGAAGGTATTGTAGAAATGGGCTGATGCTGTTCATGTCAAGCATTTTTATAGAACTTCAGCCCCTCAGCAGAGCAGAACAAATTAACTGTCCTTGCACATTCAACAATTTACATGGCATGGAATTTTTTAGGGCTCACCTATTCCTTGCATTCAGCTGAGCTGACCTTTAAAGACACCTAATGAATACTTACATGTGGTGATTTTTACATTATTAAACCATCACTACATGCTGTAACAAATGTTTCAGTAACTAATAGCTGCTGGATTTTGTAGTTTGATTTTTACCTGCTAATTTCAAAGTATTTAGCCTTCCAAGAGTCACTTCCTTTATTTACATCTACTCATTTTTTATTAACAGATGTACCTACTTCTTATCCTGGTTAATATTTTACTGTCAAAATGTGCAGGAGGAAAAGAGATGGAGAAAGAAATGAAAGCAGTCAATTAATTCAGTTTTGATATAATGGAGACTATTTGGTAAATGTATTATCAAGGGAGTGATCACATTTTTTCCACATATTGTACGTACAGGACACCCACACACTTGATGAGACTAAAGAATTCCTTTCCTTGCTATTTTATATTGCAGTTCACCCTTTTAGAAACAATAATAAAAAAGAAATGGAATAAAAACCCCAAGGAAAATAAAGGTTTCACAAAGATGAAACTGTGAAAATGACCTGGGTTTCTTACCTTGGCAAAGGCTTCCCAGGTTTGCACAACTGGTTGGTTCAATTGTGGAAGAGGGAATTAGGTATGAGCCTTTAGAAAAAGAAAGTAAAATAATTAGAAAGGTTTGGCTACTGGGCGTAAAACTATCATGTCTCAAAACATATCCTGCAGTGACACAGTCCTTTTTCTAATTTCTCTCAGTGGCAAACCAGATACCATCATTTGCCTGTAAGACTTATGTGTTTTCATTTTCTGTTACGGCTGAGGGATCCGTGAAAAGCCTGCTGACTTGCAAGTTACAGTCACTTGTGTACCCTCCCTCGGTTTTCTTAGCTTTCACTAAATAACATCGCATTACATGAATGCAGCTTGCATGTACTCTGTGAAACGGCTTGAAGCAGAGGGGTCAGTATGGCCGTAGGATTTATGCAATCTTCATGAGTAATAACGCGTGCCTTAGAAGCAGCCACGCTCCACGGCTGTAGCACAGGTTGCCCACCACACACTTCTGAGTAATCTGCCTGTGACAGACACCAGCCAGATTAAAGGTGATTAAACTTGTTCCTCTGCCCAGGGCGTGGGCGTGGTTAATATTCTGGTATGCATGATTTATAGGCAGATAATGTTATAAGTCTGTATCTCTACTGAATTATTCATAACAACATGCGCGGACTTTGATGATCTGGAGACAAAACCAGGCCATATAAGAATGGCTACAGAAAAGGAACTGCTGAAACTGCAATAATTACACTTTGCGTATCTCAGTGGTTCAGCTGCAGATACACTGGATTGAAAATAACAGGGCCATAGAGCACGGCGTAACCTGAACCTCCTGGGAGCGGTGCCCTTTTGGCTTTTGCTTTTCGACTTCAGAACCATATTGATTCAATGAGGCTCTCTCATGAAACATTGTATCCTTCCATAAAATTAAAGGGCCACCACCCAGCAGCTCGTAAAGATAGCTAGGGAAACATTTCCTGTGATGCAAGAGCAGCCGGAGCATGGCGCCTCGACCCAGAAATCATGTCACGCCACAGATACCATTGCATGTGCTGCCGACAAAAATAGGGCAGAATTTAGAACATGTGATCCTCAACAAATTTTAAAGTTCAGGATTGTTTTTTTTGGTTGGTTGGGGTTTTTTTTTTCGTGTCCTGTCCGTCCCTCCATCCCCCCCCCCCCAGTAGGTTAAGGCATACAGGAAAATTCACTTCCTTGGTACACTTCCTATGAACTCCAGGAAGGATGTTCTAAGTTAACATACTACCTCCTGCAGGAGATTTTTTTTTTTTCCCAAAAAAATATATTTGCTAATATTAAACAGCCAATATCAAAACCTGCTGTAAGTTATCTCCTCTTTGTTCTGTATCATGGAAAGATCACATGAAAGTTGGCTTGGAAAATCTGTGGACCTTCATATTTTCTGCAGTGAGATTTTAAAAAAAGGTCATGATTTGATTTGGTGAAACTAAAAAAAAGGTCATGATTTGATTTGGTGAAACTAAACAAAAAAAACAATCCAACTTTACAAAACACTTAAGTCAGAAGACTGTATACTTTAGAGGAACATTTTCAGTTAATATATTCAATAAGCTTTTTTAATTTTTAATTGGGTTGAATTCTGTCCAGCCTAGACTTTCCCTCAGTGTCCACTAAAGAAAAAATAATGATTTGGATGCAAACGGACACTTGGCATAGGCTACTTCATGAAGTCAAGTGGCACGGGCAGCAATATGAACAGCAGATATGGACCTGTATCATGGACACTTCGTGTGATATATCTCACCCACTTCAGGTACCTAAAACTCAGACATCCGTATCTGCTCGTCACGCTAGGCTTTCTTTAGAGTCAGTGGACAGAAACAGGCACTCCTACAGCAAAAACTTCTGACTTCACTGACACGTCTTCTCCAGTACGAGATGCACTGACCTTTGGAACAGCCTTTTCCATTCCACTATTTATAAACAGCACTGAGGGCAATTAGCCCAGCCTGAAACACCACTCAGCTGCCTAAGGCAGACAGATCCCACCCTGAGTTCAATGTGACAGCGAAATTAAGAATTCCTCTGTTTTTTGGGAATGAAGAACTCATAGGAAGTGTACATGAAGTAAATGCAATTGCAAGCATGGACAGCCGTGCAGCCACATTACCCTTAAATGGAGTAGATCATATCCTCCTATGGGTGTAGCCAATGCAGGCTCCAAAATCAGCACCAGAAGTTGATTAAATGCTCCTCAGTTCAACCGCACTGAGCTCTGAATTGGTGGTGTGACACCGCTATCGTTACCTAGGCTACTTGTTTTAAAATTAGTCCGGATACCCAAGCTGTGTACATATACCTTTAAATGCAAGCCATGCAAAGGTACAGCAATAAAAACAGAATTCTGTCAAGTCTTCCAGAAACACCCCACCATGATTGCACAGCTGTGAAAACATTAGTCTAAGGAATAAACTAGGAGAAGGTAAAACTATGAAAAGATTATCTGGAACAATTTGCCAGTGTTTTTATGCTCTGTAAATTTACTTGTAAAAGCTTTGTCTGAAAAAACTATGAAAATAATACCCCTTGAAAAATGTAAGCACTGTTCAGGCACAGATATGTTGAGATCACTGCTAAATGCTTGGTTTGGTTTTTTTTCAAGTTACATGCCGCTTCCTGGGGAAGCATTATTGGAGCTGTGCAAAAACCTCTTTTCTGCATAAATCCTTCCATTGCTGCTAAATGAAGCCTAATCAGTTACAGTCATCTCCTCACTGTCAGTGGTTTATTCATGGTTGATAGCCTGACTCATCAACTCTCCTGTTGAAGGCTGGTTTTACAATGAAGGCTTTTATTCAAGAAGACGAAAGGAAGAAAATTCTAACAATTCCATCTCTGGGACTAGTAACCGTTTTTGAAATGGCACTGCACCCAGTATTTTCTTTTAGGAAATACTCTGGTTCAGGAAAGCCTGTATCATAGGCAGTGATTTAACATCTTCAAAAGAAAAAGACTGACTAGTGAGTTAGTTTTCTCACAGGCTTAGTTGGAGGAAATAACAAGACTTATATATGGATACATTTAAAGCGGCTTGTATAGACACCTGGGCCTAACATATAA
Source organism: Larus michahellis (assembly GCF_964199755.1). Classification (NCBI taxonomy): domain Eukaryota; kingdom Metazoa; phylum Chordata; class Aves; order Charadriiformes; family Laridae; genus Larus; species Larus michahellis. The sequence goes on from NC_133898.1 coordinate 65,886,296, forward strand.
ATGCTAATATACGCTTCCTAAAATAACGTTCTGCTGTAAGGAAACTGATGAACAATGACATCCAAGGAATAAGGCTGTGGAATGAAAAACAGTGTATTGCTTCTATGACCACAGCCGTGATACTACATTTGTGTCACAGGACTGTGCAGTCCTTAACAGAAAGAAGGACAAGACCAGTACTCCAGTCAAAATTAAATGAGACTGCAACACTTATAGAGGTCTTGGTAGGTTGTTTATTAAAAGTGGTGTTGTAGTCTTCACTGTATAATGTTGTAAGAGAGGTAAGATTTTCTGAGAAGTTATTTCCTACCAGATCATTTCATACTGATGGAAAAGCAACAACTTTTTTTTTGTCCAGAACGCCTTCATCAGTCACGGTCAATGTTTAGATCAGCTTTTTCTTTGTTCTGGGTAAAGGCACCTAGTTGCTCATGTTTTTATAGAGGTGTTGCTTAAATTTTTTTAGCAGAGGCATGCTGAGAGCTGCCCCAGTGAGTCTTGCTGTGAATGAGTACTTCATGTTTTGGTTTGACTAAACTAACGCAAGCAAGATGGGTTTTTTAGCCACCTTAATCCCTCATGAGCTATCGGATACAGAAACTAGCACACCTTAATGATGCCAGCTTCTGGTTTGAGCTAAGGATTCTCAGAGCGCTGACAGATGCTCTGTCAGGAGATGCTCATATTGACACTATCTAAACTATGTTAAAACTAATAAGTCGTAAGGTGTCAGAGAAGCAAGAATGCAAAACTGGAGAGGACAACATTAGATATGAAAAGACCCCATGTGGTTCAGAAAGAGCCAATATTTGTTACTGTTTACTTTAACTTTTTGGGTTGTGGGGGTTTTTTTAAACAAATGTGTGTTTGCTACAATAGGAGGGCTCAGACTCTGTGGACATAGAGTTTGATAGCAGTTGATTTTCACAGGCTTCATATGTGCATGTATAGACTACTGCTGGCCGTGACTCAGATTTTGAGATACGCATTTTATAATTATCAAAATATCTCTAAAGTTGTTACTAACCAAAACATTCTTTTTTAAAAAAAGAAATAATAATACTGGTGACAAAGTGACAAAGATTTTTCAGGTTTTATTGTTTTTTTCATCTGGAAAAAACTGTTCCGGTAGAAAATTGTGAATTTATACATATTTAAAAATTACGCCTGGACACTTATGAGAATAAAGGGTCTGAGCCATGAAAGGAAAACAGGCTGGACAAAGTATTGAAATTTATCTTCTGGAGTAATCTACAGGGATAAAGACCTTGAGAAATTACCAATTAAAAGAAGGACAGATAACATACCATCAGGAAGATAAAACCCCATGATTTTAATCTAAAACTCTTCTCCCTGTCTGCCTCCTCTAATTTAATCTTTTCTCCTACTTTTCTGTCTCATATGCATTGCTGTTTTGTCACTGCTTTTGCTGGCTCTGCACACAGCACAAGGCGAGCAAGTGCTCCTTCTGGCTAATTGAAGGGCCAAGGGGTAGGTACAAAAACATTTACTAAAATGGTTAGTTAACACACGTTTTTTTCTCCAGAGACCACTCTAATCTTACTTGAGGCTAGCAAGTACTTGCCCATTATCCCCATTTTTGGATGAGTGGAAACCCGATAAACAAACTGGTTAGGAAAAACTTTGATCTGCAGATCATTCCAAGCAGCAACCCAATACACTTAGGGTACTTGTTCTTTTCCTTTAGGGAATCAACTCTACACCCTCTCAAAGCCTTTGTGTACGTAAGAGTTGAGCTAAAGTCGAAGAAAGGTAAGACCTAGCTGTTTTTCTTTCACAGGAACTTTCTTTTTTTTTCCGTGCTGGTATATCGTATGTTCAACACAATGCAGAAGTGTGGGGGGAAAATAAGCAAAAAGATTTGGCAAGGCGTACTCACCACAACTCAAATTGTTTTCTGCTTTCAGTGCTGAAGTTGGAATACTCCAGAATTCATTTTCCCAGTCTACAATGTTTCCTTTCACATCGCAGCTGAGGTTGGCCAGTGTTTGCGCATTCATGGTGAAATTCCAGAGGCGGAAGTTGTAAATGTCCCCATTTAGAGAGCTCACTTCATTGCTGTTAGAGCCCAGCACCAGCCTCCCGTTTCCAGGGACAACTTTGCCAAAGATATCTGGACAGTACACTATATGATAGGTGTTTTTGGCATATACACCTATACTGCCTGAGAAGCTATCCCCTACAACGCAGAGCTGTTGAAAAGTTCCTGTGAAAAACTCTGCATTTCGGGGCAACGCATTCTCAAGGATGCACTGCATGCCTGAGATAGACAGAAAATGGCCTTTTGTGGTCTTCCCGAAGCTGAAGGATTCTTTCGAAAAGGCATCAGTGTAGGAGAAAACCTTCCAGTCATCGTTGTCATCGCTGCTGCCCTTGGTTGCTTCAAAGCACAGCGTAAACTGGCTGAGCTCTGGCACTGAGACAGCCTCTGACACGGACACAGCATCGACATCGGGAACCTGGGGAATGATGACTTTCTGGTTCCTCAGAGACACGGCGACTAGAACCAAGAGCAGATAAATAAATTAACAAAAAGCCCAACTTCATCATACAGAAAAAAAAGGCAGACTGGGGTTAAAGTAACATTCATTATATCAAACATTCATCAGGTGGTTTTTATCACTGTAAAATACCAATAGCACACGCGAAAGGGAATTTGGCTTGGGAGTGCACTCAGCTGAGAATATGCAGAGTTCCTTTCCAATGGCACGGAGAATGCTGCGCTGCACACTGTTAACAACCCCTCAAGTTGCATTAGGAGCAATATTAGGACACATTACCTACTAACTTCCAACTCTGCTTCAGATCACGTTCTAGAAATTACTACTCATTCATCTAGTAAGGATGCATTAGGCAATGGAATAAAACAGTTATTTGTAAAAACACAGTATGACTTGCTTTTAAGATATATTATTTTAATTACTTGTCCGCTTGACTGCATTACACTAATGAAGTTCAGGCCTTGCTCTTTTAAGTACCACAGTAGAAGAAAGCCTCTATTAGATTCCTTGGCAAACTGAAGACTTTTGATCCTGAATTCAGCTAACTGGTTTCTGCAAACCATCAGGCATCTTCTCACTTTGTCTCCAGCAGCCTTCTGGTCGAACGCTGCAATTGTATGTTCATGAATACTTACATCCAAGCCATTTACTATTTGTGAATATTTGGGTCAGCAGTTTGGGATTTTGCACAAGTATCTAGAAATGGCTAGTCCTCTTGCAAATATGCACAGCCGTAAGGGTATTTAGGCACGGACAGAATTACTCTGTCTCTAATTGTTATTAAGTATTCTCATTTGCACTTGCAAAGTGGCAGTCACCAAATGTGAAAAACAGTATCACACGACATACGCTTTTTCTCCATGAGTACATTAATGACAATTCTGTTCGCTTTACTTTGGGGAACGCTATTTTTCAAAATAGAGTGTCAATATGCTCAGTTTTATTGGCACATTTAGGGCAGCAAAATTCTTCTAGTAAATTTCCACACAGAAAGAAGTTTCAGGTTATCAGTCATGCAAAAGCACTAGATTGCAGCAGCCGTTAGTGTTACTGCTGGTTCTACAGTTCCGTGGCAGACCACATCTCCAGGAAATGTGTGCTACCTCTTCTACACATATTCAGAGTGTATATGCTGGAAATGAAACTGGTTTTTGCTAGACCTGAAGAATAACCGCCACGGTAGTTAATCCTTAGTCTCCACTGGGATTTTGAAGTGATGCCACAATACGTACGTTAATTAATACACCTATTTCCTTCTCAGAATGAAATAAAAATCTTTCACTATGAGAAGGTGAGACATGTGAGGGAAGGTTGACTGTCACGCCACACTCAGGAAGAGAGACGGATATATGGGGCATAAAGATTTTGTGTAGTCTGTGGTATTGCAATTTCCCTTTGCTATCTGCTTGCAAAGGCTCTGAGCTCCAAACTACCTATATTTGGATATACACAAGGACATCATTTGACCAATATATTACACAGTAAAATAACACAAAGCATTGCACGTTATCCACCAACCCAGCAACTGGAGAATGGGAGGGAAGAGAGAAAAATACTGGGTTTTTTTAGTTACTGGATTTACTTCATGGGTTGTTTTTTTCTTCCCAAGGGAAAAAGTATGTTGTAACAATTTTATAGATAGAACGTGTGTTCAATTCTCCATTGAAAACAGGGGCATTTTTTTTTTTTTCATGGGTTAATTATACTGTAAGCTTCTTTATGTAACACGGAAAGTGGTCCAGAAGAAGTATAAGGATTCGAGACTTGAAAAAGAAGAAAGCTCATTCATATGAGCACTTTCCAGCTTGTGTTAGGGTGGTCAGGAGAGTTATGGATCATCTGGTCACATTTAAACAGTATAGGAAGAGAAATAAACAGGGAGGACACTCCTCAAGTACTGAACAAGTCTACTCAACTTTGCTGTACTCATCTGACAGATTTAACCACTGGCACCTTCCCCATACAGTGAAAGGACAAAACTGACAAGTATTTTGTCTATGTGGAGAAAACAGAATCCTGCCATCAACATTAAGCACAGATCTCTTTCCTGATTACTGTTGCACAGCCAGTCATCAGACTGATGAATTTCAGATGTTAGTACTGGAGAAACTGGTTATTCTCTGAGGAATAATATACGTATATTCTTGGAATACTCAACCAAGTGTTTAGACTACTTTCAGAATGATATTACATTGTTGCTGTTAGGAAGATAACTGGATTATGATGAACAGGGGTTTTTTGGACACATTGCTGTTTACTCATGAAAAATGTACAAAAGTCTTGGCAACCCGGACACAGTAGGGGCAACCAGCAACAGGCAGCTCACTGTTCTGAGATACACATTGGCTTTTACGGGAGCGCTGGGATGACACGAAGCCTGCCTCTGCTGCTTTTAGAGCCCCTATCATACTTTCAGCTCACTGTCTCACATGTCATACACCCCTTTATACATAGCAAGCCAGGAGTCCCCAGACTGTATTTTACAATCCCTTGCAGGGAAACCTGCTTTTCTGCCAGTTGATGAGCTTTTCAGCACGGTTCAGTGCTTGAGTGGTGGCAGCTTCTGTTCTTAGCTTCACTGCTCTCATCTGCCCTTTCACTGATGCTGGAAGATGATGCATCAACTTTAATGTGGTCTGCAAGTGTTTACATACCAAATACCTGTTTGAGAGTTTTTTGTTACCATGACACTGAATTATGCTTTTAATCTGGGCTCCTGCAGTACTATGCAACTGTGCTAATTTTATATGACATTGTCTCAAGTATTTCTGTACTAACAGAGGTCTGTTGGCTCTCCTTCCTCTCCTTTTGGCAACTGAGTGACATTACTCACTGGTGGAGATATACAGCTAATCATTACTAGAAAATTATTTAACATGCCAGCTTTTCAGCTGGTGCAAATTGACGTAATTCCCTTAAGACTAGCAAAGCTGCATTCATTTACTGCAGCTGAGGATATGGCCCATCCATCTGCCGTTGGTGTGTTGCAGGAGGTGACAACCAGGAAAGCCAACATTTGTGTGGGCGGCCAACTTTTTATGGCTAACAGGATGTGCTCTGTGAAACTCAGTTTGAAACCAATCTTACATAAAACTGAGCAGTCACACAAAAGCTGTTCTATTCTCAGCTAATATCCTCACAAAACTCACTTACTCTCTTGTATTTGTCTTTCCCTGCATATATTTTTTCTTGTGTACTTATTGTATATTAGGACGTACCTTTAATGTATTTTTAAATACCATTTCTAGATAGCAAATTCCTGTGTCTTTGAACAGCCCTTTACTTTCCAGCTTTGCATTATTTTGTGAAACTCAAAATTTAACAAGCTACTTAATTTTATTATTTACTTAAGATCATTTCTGAGAAATGAAAGAAAATATTAACATAGCACTATTTCGCTCACTGTGGGAGAAATTAATGATTTTGCCCAGGTATCATATTCGTAGCAGTAACAATGGTGTCAGCTTGACAAAGAAGCTTCAAAATTCCATTGGGGACCTGAAGTCAGGGGGTGTGCAATCTCTGCGATGGCTTTGGGAACCCTTTGCAAGGACAGATGAGTGTAGCACTGACATCTGCCACGCAGATGCGTCGTAATTTCAGTGTGTGTGTGCATTGATGTCCTATAGTCTACATGCTTTTATAACTTGAAAGGAAAGCAGTACATTATGATCCCTTTACCAAGCCCCTTTTCTGTATCCATTGGCAGGTTAAATGTTGCTATGATCTTTGCCTGTAACTATCTTCTGAACCCAATGTAACGGCACAACTGTGGGCAATAAGCAGAATACAGTTATAAATTGCCCTAGATGCATGCAGCCAGCTGTCCTGGCATCCAGCAAGCCTTAACATAGAGTTTCTGAATGAATATATATGTGAAACATTAAAATATAAGTCACTGGTGAAGGTCACTGATATCTGTATTCACACTGGGGAATAATATTCAAAATTAAAAACTATCTTCCAAAACTATTTTATTTTTTAATGGTGCTATCTGTGGATGTAAGGTATTATTCAATTTGTCATGGAGGTAATATTTTTGCTTTCATAAAAATACATTACGTATGCTTATATATATATAAATGGTTCTCTATGTCTGTAGACCTTTCCTGTCCTCCTCATTGAACACATCTGAGGGCAACACTAGATGTTTCGATTCCATTTGTAAGCTATCTTATCCCTTATAGTCATACTTGAACATGAAAATATTAAAGAGGAATAAAGAAATAAATCATTTTGCATAACCTGATTGCATATTATTTTTTACGATCCACTTGATTTCACAACTTCCTACGATACAGCAAGAGAAACCTTTCAGAAAATTTGCTTCCACTTTCAGAAGAGAACGGGTGCTCCTAGAATTATTACTACATTCGTTTTGTCAGCATGAAAGGACCTCCACAGAAAGAAGTATTTTTAACTCCTCCGATATGACATTGCCTTTTTTCTTTTCAGAACTGCACATACATTTTGATGGGATAATCAGGACTACTTTTGTCTTATGATTCCTGGGGGTTACTATCTTAATTATTTTAAAATATCTAACATGTGTAATAAATATGTAAAAAAAAAAAAAACTAATGAGAAAGATGTGCTTGTGACTGAAGAGATAACTGCAAACCTGCTCAGCGTTTCTACAGCAGCCAGCCAGCCAGCCAGACAACGGAACGTTAAGTGTGTTACAATAATATAGATGTTCAATGCAATGCTAGTATTCAGCCTAAAGTGTGTGACTTCAACAAAAGAAAACCTACTGGGAGCATGCAACTGTAAACTATAACCCTGATGTGGAATGAATGATGAGTATGGGGCCTGTAAGTGATCATCCTACTACCCTTCGTTACCTCGCTGCCCTTTTCTGTCATGTGAGAGCAACTTCTTATTAATGCTTTAAACAACAAAACAAACATCAACCACGTGTTATTTGTACCCTTATCTTCTGGGGGAAAAGCATGAGTGTCTTATTTTTTTGCAGCTGTTAAGTTTTTTAAAATCTAAGCATTGCTATGTGTTTAAGGAAGAGAAAGGAAGGTCAAGGAACTGGAACAAAAGGTAGCTATTTTGCAATGCCAGTTCATCCCTGGGAGGCTGGAAGAACCCCTGAGAAGTTCTGCCTCTCCTCCCTGCTGTTGGGCATTTAACTGGCCTAGAGGATTGGGCTGGCCTTCTTTCTGGCCTAACTAAGTTCCGTCTCATGCTCTTCTTTGGGTTTCTCTGTCCCTCTGCAGGTACACTGGCTTGAAGGACAGGTACCCTGCTTCCAAACCCTCCAGCATAAATCTGCAGGGAGAGGCCCTGTTAGGCCTAAAATGCTTGCATGTGAGAAGTTTTTTTAAACACATTTGATGTCATGTCCCAGAATAAAATAATTTATTTTCATCCAAAGAAAAATAAATTAGTTAAAAAAGACATACAAGAGAACTCTGTAGTTTTACCCTGCAGTCTCCCCATCCTTTCCCTTCTCATTGAGGACTGGATTGCTTCAGGAAGTGTCATTCTAACCCTTATAGGACATGTGCTTCTAAACATCTATAGGAGAGATTAAATGCTTTGGGTTTACTTACTTCGTACATAGCTGGCATTAAAACCTTTCTTTTGGATACTGAAGTCACTTTTAAATGACACAATCATTTCATTTCCAGTAGAGTTATAGGATAGTCCTTTGGCAGTGATGCCACAAAGGTTCATTGGGCTTTCTCCATTGTCTAATGTCAATGAATCATAAATGCAGCCCGGAGCTTCTTCAATGTCGAAATCAATAAATGTTAGCTGTATGATGAATCCATGAGGTGCTCGGATGATCCACTTGCACGCTTGGCTGTTGGGATAATCACTGGGGAAGCATGGAGAAGTGAAAACTCCAGAGGGATCAGTTAGCACGATCCTACAGTCGTAGCATCCATGAACTGGCAATAAAAACAGAGAAAGGCTGGAGGTCAGGAAGAGAGATAACTTAACAGGAAAGTAATCATCAATACAAAAACTGAATGTATTTCTATACAGAAACACATAAGCAGAGATGGGAGGAAGAAAGGCAGAAAAAGGCCTGGTTTCTAGCAGGCAAAATGCTGGAGGAATAGTACAGCAAAATAATATTTTGTATAAGAAATCCTGCACAAAAGAAATATAAATTATACTGCTAAATATTCATTTAGGCACACAATATATGTCTGCTGTGTAAATTGACCTGACAAAGGCGAAGTGAAAGCACCATTATTGAATTCAGAAAGGCAAACAAATTCTCAAACTGCAAACTCTAAAAAAGATGACTGGTATCATTTACATTTTTTGGCTGCTGGTCTCATGCTGACTGGTGGCTATTCCAGCAGCTCTGTGCCATGCTATTGTTTCCAGTGGAATGTCCCTGGAATGCAGCAGCCACAAAAGATGGGTTGAAGAGCGGCAGAAGCAGCAGCTCTGTGGAGCTCTCAAAGGTTAGTCATCAGCATTTCCGGCAAATGCTCTCCACATCACCCAGAAGGGTAGCAGTGAGCTACCGGCTTTTGAATCAACAGCAGATTACTGCACTCTTCCCATGCTGACTCAGCTCCACTGACATATTTGTGGCAGTCAGACTCTAAGAAATTCTCATCCTATTCCTCATACTCCTTTGCTCACCTGCTTGCTCACCATGAGAATTTCAGGCCCAGTTAGTCCCCAGGGTTGTGTTTCTTGTTTGGTTTAAATTTGCTCATTTATCACATATTTACTTAGTGCATTATATGATATAATTACCGTGAACTGACTGCTGCTAAAATCTATAACAGTTTGCCAAAGCAGCACTGAACAAACTAGGTGGGAACTGAATATCGCCAGTATAATCAACTGGCACATTTATGCTGAATTGCTTTGCAAACATTTCATTAGGCCCCAATCCTGCAACAAGTACTACAAGCATGAAAAAAATAGGACAATGTGAACATGCATTATTAGTTGCCCAAGGTAAAAGCAAATAAAAAAGTTGTCAAGTGTAAACTGCATATGGAGCAGCTATAAAACAGGAATAAATGCAACCAACTTCTCCAAAGAGCCCTTGATGTTTATTTCCACTCCTTGGATCCTGATATTGTTCAGTCACATTCAAATGGTATTTGACCTAAGCAAATGGGCCCTGACTCTGTGAAGTGGCACGGCAAAAAATGAAGCAGTCCACATCTGCGGGGACAATTGCAAGGTGTATTTTATAGTTTTTATAATTTCTATTTGCAAATCATGAATTCATATGGCCCCAAAGAGATTAAAAGATTATTAAGTAATTGGGCTCTCAGAGCCAAATACAGGCTGGTTACATTAGAAAAGATCAGTGGGATGCTTATTTGTTCCAATGAGAAAAAAAGGTTGAAAGATTTGCAAGAAGCTTTGGGAAGAAGCCTCACTCATGACATTGGGAAACAGAAGCCTGTCCACTCTTAATGTCTCTGCAAATCTTGGTAGTCAGAGGACTATGCTCACCTGCCCTGAAACCCTGCTGTTCAATTAATTAACCGGAGAGGGAATATTTACTTATTAGTATGGTGACTATAAATCCTGCAGTTGTGCAGATGACGGCTTTGTCCAGTGGATTTTGCACAGATAGGTATCGGTTTTCAGAGAACCACCCTAGATTGAGAGGAGGAGGAACAGGAAAAGCATGCTCTAAGCCACAAGCCACCGCGGTCTCCTAGTCCAGGGCGAGTGAGCCTCTACAGGGCAGAGCAGCTGTGAAACGGCTCTGGCTGGAGCTGCCTCCAGCTGGAAGGCTCAGTGATTCACGCTCCTGCCTTCCTTATTGCTAGGATGAGGGCTACAGGGGCTGAGGATTTGGCAGCACGCTGTACCCACTCTCCTACTCATTTCTGCAGAGAAAGAAATGACACAGAGCTATCTGGGCACTTGGGAGCTTTCCCTGTGCACCCAGATGGACCTGAAGCCAGGGACTAAGCTGTTAAGTGATGTAAATACATACATATAGGAACATGGGTGTTAATGTATACTCATTCAGCCTTGGTCTCCTAAAGTAAATCTTAAGGGCATTATAAAATTTTGCTGAACCAGAAAAAATATGCCGCTTGTCAGTAAAATGTATCTCTCAAATTGGTAGAATATTACATTCAACCTGAGACTGGAAATGTCAAATTTGTCGATCAGAAAGAACAGAGACCTTCTTAAGAGAAGCCTGCCTGTATTAATTCTGTTGATCACCATCAGCCAAAACAGGACTCAGCTCTTCTATTTATCTCTCTCTTGAGTATTTATCATTGTTTCTAAGCTGTGTAAAAAAAACCCATAGTATACGTAACAAAAATACTTTTATCCCTGCTGTCTGTCACTGTAAACACTAAAGCATAAATTCTATTTATGTTATTGGTTTTTTTACTCATTTAATCTTTTCACTAACACATTCTCATTTTATTATATCCATATTGTTTTGTTGGTTTTACAGAACTAACTCAAAAAAACAACCTCTAAATTTAGGTAGGAAAATAAGTGCTCAAAACTTTACATATACAGAAGAAACAGATTTGGTGAGCAAAATAGTTTACTTTTTTGAAGTGGGTTGGCTCCATTTTGGCATAGTAGCTATTCTGTCCCTGACTGCAATTTGAAGGAGAAGTATCCTGTTTTCATGCAAATGTCCACAGTAGTAAGTAAAAAGAAAAAAAAAAAAAAAACAACAAACAACAAAACTATATATAAACCGAATGGTTTTGAATGGAACTTTTTGCACAGCTTCTCATGAGACACTCCTTTTTCTATAAACACCACCTATTTTACTCATTAAAGAGAAAAATTGCTGTGGCAACCTTAGGCTGTCAGCCAAAACTGACAGATATTTTGCAATCCCATTGGCCCAAAGCAGTCTGAACTGTGGATACTGAATACTTGTTGCAATACACACCACAAATATTTCTACTAGCAATCTGACATATTTTATTGATTTTAATGGGAACAAATTTAGGTATGATATTCTTGGTCAGAAACCCCACATATATAGAGTCTACCCGTCAAGTACTTTTTATCACCCTAGACCACAGGAAATTCATTCTCTAAATTTATTTTATCCAATAAAACCCTTCATCTTTTCTCTCCCTCTTTTCTTCCCCAAACCAAAATGAACACCCTCCCCACACAGAGAAATCAAGCACTTAATTTCAACATTTACTAAACTGAAAGTTTCACTCGGCAATTCATTTGTCTCCATCATGAGAACATTCTGGAGTATGGTTTTCATTTCATGATCACTTTTTTTTTTTTCCCCTGCAGGGCTCATACTTCCAACAATAAAAGAATAAGTAAGTATTTAGTATGACACTTCAACACTATACTAAAAAGGAAAACAAATAAATTCCTATGGAGTATGTTAGAGCTTTCACGAAAGTTATCTAAGTGATTCACAAATGTTAATTGACTTCAGAAGAGGAACTGACTGTAGGGGAAATGGCTTTTTCCCCTCCTATCATGCCCATTTTTTAAGGATAAGGTTAGGCATGGAGATAATGGGCAAAAATGGCAAAAGTTTCCATGGATTTTGGATTCCTAATCTAAGAAATGAGAGCACTGATTTTCCTTAACTACTTAGTATTTGTACAGGATTTTATATGTCCAAAGCACGCTATCTATGACTTTAAACTGCATCTGGGAGAGCAGTCTGTCAACCTGGCTCACTGTAGAAAATCCAAAAATGAATACTTAGTGGCCAATGGAAAATTTTGGTCAAAGCAATTTGGCCATCTTGAATAGGAACTTATCGGTAAAGGCAGGGATAGAATCCTGTTCTCATGGTTGCCAATTTTCCTAACCATGAGACTAGTCCCTCTCTTCACATATATACCTTTTAATTTCTATGAGGAGAAAAGTACCCTATACTAGTCTTTCCTACATCATGATGACTCATATGAAGACCACTCTAAAACTAAGGGGCTAAGGGAAACAGTACGTGACTCATCAAAGACTGCACCATACAAACATATGCACACGCAAACCTTCTTCCTATGGAAGAAAAATTAATCACCCAGCTTGTTCTGTCTACTGATTTTGTCTCTTCAGAGCCTCAGCACAGAATGCCACCATTTGAACTCATGAAGACACCTGTAGGCACTGAGATATATAATTTGAAAGTGAGTTTCACGAGCCATTTGCGGGCAGCTGAAGCCACAGTCAGACCCAGAGCTGCAATGCTGCACTGCAGATTTGGGAAGGAAACATTCTGTATATAACCTCATCCCATACGTACTTCTCTTTTTTGATTTCTTCTTACATGACTAACACATTCCAGCACTTGACTCCAAAATGTGTGGTAATATTCATATTTTCCTCTAACTCCTCACACTTCTCTCCATTGTCATTTTCCCCCAGAACCTCATCTTTTGCCCTATTATAGTCTGGCTCTTCTTCCTCAGGCATGAGTTTTGACTTCTACCTCTCCAGCTGCTTTCATTTCTGCAGTTACTTGGAGAAATGCTGGACAACAAATTTTGTTTGGTGAAGAATTTTTTTAAAACAGCAAAAACAATCCACCTTGGGACACTGTTGATTTCAGCCCCAAAGACTTAAAAGTTTATAAAGCTTAGGATCAAAGGAAACAGGGTCTCTCGGGAAAAATGTGTGCACTTGCAATTTGTGCATTATCCAGTTTGTTTTCACACTAAGTGACACCTTGCATTTGGTTTTTCTTTTTCCAGCTGTAGCGTGCAGCTTGCCTTCTGTACAGCATTTACCACCTGACAGAAGTGTAAATGACTACATATGCGTAGGCAGCGGCACAGGATACCAACAATAGCCAGTGTGGGTTGAATTAACACTACTGGCATTTTTTTAAAACCCATTAAAAGGCTCCCTCATAAAAGTACGACAGAATGCTCCTGGATTCCATTTTGGCATGAAAATGAACTCTACTTCTCCCTGTTGAGGACACATGTTCATAGGAAAATATCTTGAAATAAATCTTAGCTATGGAACCTAGGAATTTGGACATAAAAAAGCAGTACAGGATTAATTATAATTTGCTTTCATGTAGACATCTGAGAACCTTTAAGCATTTTACATACATTTGAAAAGGTAGCATTTACAAGACGGTCATTTTGAACTATGAGAGAAGCATGGGAAGGTGAGATGGCGTAGGCACTTGCAAGCGTGTGGCAAAGCCCAAACCAGAAGTGAAACCTTACAATCGTTTACTGTGACAGCATGAAAAAAATACCTATTTTGATAAACATCAGTCAGGAAAAAGTCTTCCTTTATAATAAACAGTTAATCGTTGGGTTTTTTTTTTTCTATTTCAAGGACGCCATAACAGAGATACAACTAAACATTAGGTTAAATGTATTTATGACTCCAAATAGACGGGTGAATGAGGTCAGCAATGGGCACACCTGCAGACAAGCAAGAGGAAGGGCCAAACCACCAAGATGTGGGTGGGCTGGAATGGCTACAAAACAAACAAACCCGTGTTATTCCAACCAGACACAAACACTAAACCCAGAACAGCTATCATATGGCAAAGGCTTCAACAGCAGCTTATCTTCACTTTAAAAAATCATTTTGGACATAAAGGAGACCTATACATCTACAGAAATACGCAAAATGAGAATATATTAATTGCAAAGACGTGTCATGTCATTCACTCTGGACATAAAGTAATGCTCTGCTTACTCACTTATAAATTAGTTATAAGATAAGACTTATTCAAATTTTTATTCAAAACATGAAGCATAGCACTCTTCTGGAGCCTCTGCACACCAAAGCATGTTGTCTGCTCTCTGCGCAAGCCACAATTTGATGGAATTCTGTCTGAGAAAGTGCAAATGAGGAGGTGCCACAGGTCTATTTTTGTTCTTTATTTACTTTCCAAATTGTAGAAGCTGTTTGATCTCCCCAAAAGATCCTTATTTTGCTACAGTATGCTAACCCTGATAAAAATTACTATACAAACATATAATTTAATGTTAACATGCATTGTAATCCTCAAATTAAAGGGACAATCTTAGCTCTAACTATTTCAACACACAGATTAAAAAAAAAAAAAAGAAGGGACTGAAATAAAGGACAAAAACAACAAAAAAGGATTATCTCTGCAATAAATAGAAGACTCACACCCTTATATGTAGAAAAGTTTGGCCCTGCACATATGATGTTACAGGGCTGAGGTCTACTGGCTGGAAATATGATTGTGATTGTGTATAAGTGTAAGCGTCCCCTGATTTGTAAGAATATGGAACCACTCATACGATGAGCCAACCATATAACGATAATATGGAACTACTTCAGCATTTCTACAGTGTACACAGGCCTAAATTCACAAAATTCTTGAGCAAATTCTAAAGTCTCACAGATATGATTTGGATTTAAACATGGACTTATAATTCAGCAACTATTTAAAGTCCTTTCCTGCGCAATGATGCTTTTGAATCCTGTAGTCGAAGCTTTACCATCCCATCTTCAGCATTGCAGTCCCCTCAAGGCAGAGCGGGAGGGCAGCCCCTATGAAGACAACTGGGGAGAGGCACAGCACGAACCTGAGCAGCGAGGAAGGCTGTGCTGTCCTCTCCAGTTCTGATCATTCTATTCTCCTTTTAAGGAAAGAAGCAATAACAGCACCAACCTACGCAAAAACCCATTCAGGGAGAGAGATCCACTCACAGACACACAGGTTGCATATGAAAAGCTGGTAACCGTGTGACTAAATTATTTACATGAACCATTTTACACCTGGCCTAATGTCCACAGAGCAATCCATGCTCTTCCTTCCTTTCCTTGGCAACCCACTGGGCATATTCTAGATTCCCAAGCTGCTGAATGAATTTGGAGGGAAAGAGAGGTTGACCTTTTATATCAAACTGTCACAGAAATAGTTCCTTCCAATCTTTGAATTTCCTTACCATATTACTTTCTACCTAAAGACCAGGAAAGGCAAGTTTTAATTCTAATTGTCACTAACTTGTTAAAAACATCACCACGTCAAAGTCACTTATTCCCTGCCCCCCCCACTTAAAAATAGAAGTATTATTCCTCTAGGTAGGGTTCCAACATGTCCCATCACCCTTTGTTAGTAGGATGTTATATTAACTTCCAGCTCTGCAAAGGCATTAGTAGCAGGCTTTGATGCTGGACAACTTGTGTACAGAGAAATAGATTTCAGCTTACCTTTGGGGAGTTTTAAATTTCTCCAAACACTGAACAATTAAACTCCTGGTCACTAAAATACTTGACAGTGTAGAGTAGGTCATCAAAAAACGAAACCCAGTTCAACTTAGAGAATTCTCTGCAACATTCCTAAAATACTTATTTATATTAATAGATGTAGAATATCTAGAATCCCCAACAGGATAAGCATTACCAGTTTTTATGTGAAACCACCTGCATAGACTCATCAGCAATATAACCAGCATAATTCAAAAAATAAAAATCTTATAAGCCTTATATGAGTGAAACTTTACATTACCCTACTGAAAGCTGCAACACATAATCAAATGCATTCTGCACAGTATGAGTATAATAAAGACGTAATTAGAAGGAGTCTTTCATCTTTGTATTATTCTTGGTTTGCAAATGTGAGGTTTTTTGTCGATTTGCAAGGAAACACTATTTTAAGCACTACTAAAAACTCAGTCCAGACTCTTCATTCTGCATCATTCCCATTGCATCATCTGCATAGCACTCCCTGTACCCAGCAAGAATTTAAAGCCTCCATATTCCTGACTGGAAATAGCACATAACCCTGGCAGAGCCTTTTATAATTCAATGAAAGACAAGATTGTGCTCTCACAAAATAATTCAACAATTGGGTTTTGGCCACTGAAGCCAGGAGACAAAGAGAGTACTATTTCCCTGGCCAGTCATATCAGCTTGCCTCGCATCTTCTTTTGCTGATGCATTATGTCCTGCAGCATACACTTTAGACGGCTGAACTGGTTGGTGCACCTAAGAATAGTGAAATGGTAGAAAAAAATTCTCCTCACAGGCTAATATATAGACTTATATGTAACTGCTGTCTGTGAAGTCACTTATTATTCCTGCTTCCTGCTGCTCTAACCCTCATTGCTTATGAGAGTATTAACAAATTCTTTTTTTTTGTCACATGGAACTAGAACTGGTTATTTTCTCTCTTTTGTAAGACAAGAACAAGGCACTTAATTAATGAAATTGTATGTGGCAAATTGAAAGCTGATAAAAGACAATATTATCTCTTATGTTACAACGTCAGCCTGTGGAACTCTGACCTGAAGAGTATGAAAGCAAGGAACATAAAATTCAGAAAGCCAACAGACATTTTTCCAAGTATCTAATAAGACCTTTGAATCCTTCCAGATATATAATAATTGATAAGAAGATACATAACTGCGTGGAATTGTAAGCCTCATGGCTTATGCTTGAAACTAATCTCAACGAACTGATCAGGAACAGTATTAATAGCTCCACCTCAACGGCGGTCAGGATCCCAGGCTCCGGGACTCGACTGCCTGTACGGCTGCAGCCCAAGGCTGACCCTGGCACCGCTCGGGCCAGCCGAGCCAGCTCTTCTCCAAACCCTTTCTGGGCACGGCTCAGCAGCCAGAACAGGTCAGGGACCATTCCCGACACGCAGCCTGAATACAGCTACCCTAGTATTTATACCCACGTGCATTTGGGACACAGCATGAGCTGGCCTCTGAGGCAGAGAACAGGCCCCAGCCCGTCTCGTTTACTGGAATAGAGGGGGCCAGTGCACGTGTGGGGAAGGGAAAGCAAGCCAGAGCGTGAGGCCCTATCTTATGTAGGGTGCAATAAAGCTGTTCTTGCTAATTTTGGTGGTTCAAACACTACATGTAAATCTGGGAGAAACAGGTGGTAGTACATCCTGTTTCTAACATGATAATAAAAGCTATCTTTCAGGATACACTTGAGGTCAGTAACAGTAATAATGTATCAAAAAAATCAGGAAGAGCAAAGCTTAATTTTCAAATCTGAGGTTAAGATTAGAAAAGCAGAAGTGACAATAGTAAATTAGTGACTCAGGAAGGATTTACCACGAACACAGGCAGTGCTACTAAACCCATCAACAGACTTTTCACTAAAACCAAGACAGCAGAAGCTGATCTGCACTTCCTCATGACACATTTGTATAACATGGTCCTACATCAAGAGAGATTTTGATATTTATTTTCTCATAAATAAATATATGAACCACACATGATTCTTAATCCTTTTCATAATGGACATAGGTGGACTGGAACTTTACACCAGTTTAGGGTGTATTGTTCGTTGCAGCTGTTGAGACTTTGGACAGGATGTTTCAGGGAACTGACCTCTTGACTTCTCAAGACTAGCATTCTAACTAGCCCTCAAATGGAGTCATCCACGTATTAACGTTATCAGCATTTTTTATGCACCAGATCTCCAAAACATTATGATACCCCTGAAAAAATCAGAGCTGATTCTCTTCAGTCTCTCAGAGTGGGATGCTAGCACAATACAAAGACTATTAGAAATTCATTGTGTTTCCAGATATTCCATACCACCCACAGGACGTATTTTATGCTGGAATTCAGTAGGTATTTATTTCTGTTGGGTTACCATCGCACCATTCTAGCACAAATATCCTACCTCCTGACAGCAAGGGATTTTATCACAGCAGTGACTCCAGCAGGTTTTGATTGATCTGGGAAATTGAGGGAACCAGCTACAATAGAAGAAAATATATTCAGAGCCAGGGTGGGGGCCCTGCACTGCCTGTTTCCCCTTAGTTGTTTGGTTTTGTGCCAATGAAAATGGAAGTGGAAACAAACACACTGACTTGGTAGATCTGCCCTGACCCATATGAGTGGAGTTCACACTGTGGACAAAGTTATGGATTTCCCCCGGAGGGAGGGGGTAATGTGAAAATCCTGTGTTACACCCATTGTAACTTAAGAATATTTTCATTGGCATTCCTGTGATAATCTTATAAAAATAACAGAATTGACTCGCTAGTTTTGGCCTGAGTTGGATTTTCTTTCCACAAAGTAGCAGAAGTTTGGGACAAAGAGTGGTATTGACAGTTTAGTTTAGATATGCTGGTTAAAAAAAGTATTAACTAATTAGTAAGCATACGGGCTAGTACAATAAGCACATAAGCTAACACGTCTCAGTAAAGAGAACATTATGTTAGGAAAGGTATAGGGTGGGAACAGGTGAGTTTTTTGTGAGGTCGCTGCGTATAATCTAATGGTTTGAAACTGAGATCTACATATCACACTCCATCACAAAACATGCTGAGATTTACAAGAAGAATGGTCATCAAGAATGCTGTATTTTTTTCCACTCCAGCAAGAAGTTCTGTCTGATGGCTCCTGGCTGTTCAGTTGCTGCTTTTTTACAAAAAGGATCGCATCCTCAGCTGGAGTAAATCCATGAGTGCAGTTAGTTTCAACACAACTCTACCAGGACATACAAGCTGAGGAGCTGTACGGCTAAATAATTTCTTGGGTATCATTTGTGCAAGCAAGTGTTGTGCTTGCCTGGGAGACTGCTCAAAAATTGAATGGAAAAGGAATTTGAGATCCCATCAAACTCCACAGACACTGGTTAAAATAATGTTATACCTGAGTACAGGTCATGTTCTTAGTAAAACCCATACAGATGCATACAAGAAATACATTTTCCTCTATGTATACGTTGGACACAGACTAAAGAAATTGTTCGGATGAAATTTCTGGGTAACAGAATATTTTGTGCAGCGAAAGTAGAAAATACTGCCTCTTCACTGGGTGCTTTACCCAGCAAACCCACCACCCACCCAATACCCAAAGCAGATGTTCTAAATGATGATATCAGGTATTTTCTTGTACACTATTAATGGAGAGGTCAGGAGTTTGGAAAGGGGTTAGAGCTTCTTTGCGGATTGAAGCTTTCACCTTTCATACTTCATTTAGGGACTTGCTGGAAACAGAGAAGCTACACAAGAGTGAGATCAGAAATTACTTCTCAAGAGTTTGCATTGCATTGCTAAGAACAGAATAATGCCATGTACGATATGGCAAACTAATATCTATTGGGAGGGAAATGTGTATGTTTTTGACATTCAGTGTTACTTTGACATCTCTAATGCTGTTTTTTGCTATATATTCTCAAACAGGCCATTAGTTATAATTTGAATATATGCAGTGATAAAGCATCTAGAACTGCTTTCTTATTGTGGTGTTTGTATCTGATGTAAAGACGGAAGGGAATGGCATACATAGCTCAAAACAGTAATTCCTTCATTGCTGTATTACTAATTTCCACTCCTGGTTTGTTGGTGTATTTCTCCTTTACGTAACAGCAGGAAAGAAAACATTATGAATGCAGACAGCAGTGTCTTGTATTAAGCAGTCAAGTGTCTCTCAACTGCTTCCATTAAGATTACAATGGACGATCTTTGTGTGATTACACCTGAACCTTCTCTTTTTGCCAGTCTGGACTATGTGATTTATTTTTCTAACCTCCATCCAGTTCTCCAACAACTCCAGCCACTGAAGTCCCACTGCAATCAATCAAAAAGTCTCCCTACAAATTCCAGTACTTTTTCCAGCTCTATCAGCTTTTTCTACCAGTTCCCTAGAGAAGAATATTCCATGGATGAATAGACTTCCAAGTTAGGAATTTGATTGTGATCAGACTACATGTATTTAACTCCTTGAGGACAGACAATGTGTGCCTCACTTCTCTTTTTGCATCTTGCAAAGAAGAATCACTGAAAGCAAGAAAACAAATTCACAATGATCAAATCAGAAATAACTAACTGATATAACTCTGTCTTTCTCATCAGCTATGACTGCTTAACATATAAAACCCAGAAAATATTCTCTCTTTAGCAAGGAAACTATGATAGGTTTGACTAAGTTTTGCTTGAAAACCTCTCTGTTAGGTTTCAAAATGCTTTGTCTTGTTTTTATTATTTGTCTACTCTGCATCTTAATGAACAGGTTTCCAGATATCGATGTGATGTTTTTAACATGTCTGCTACAAAGCTAAACTGGTATCTATGTTCAGAACATGTATCACATTTAATCATGGAATACTGGACTGCTTCAGCTCTCAGATACCAGGAGAACTCAATTCTTCACTGAAAGAGGAATTCTGAAAATAGTCTTACAACTTCTTGTTATCCCAAGTTGAAGTCAGCAAGTTGTTCAGCTTGTTATAAGAACAAAAATGCTTTCTTAGTTTTAACAGAACTTGCTTCATGTGAAGGAACTTGCTTATTTTCTGTGATGGTTCTGCAGTCATCAGCATTATTTGGAAATGACATCTAGAACACTTGCCACTTAATGGAAACTGCAGCATTTTACAATTGACTCACTCTGTAAGTTCTGAAACCAGACCAAGCCAATCAACCAAAGGAAACCTCTTTCATGAATCTGTTATTTACATATAAAGCAGACAGGAAAAAGGCATTTTGTTAGCTCTGGAGACACAGTGTAAGGAGGTTTTAAAAGATTAGGAAGCATAATGGCAGGTGCACAGTGTTCCTTGAAATGAGACGGGAAGTGAGTACGAGACAGAACTTTATGGCATCATCCTTCTATAAAACTAAATGGACAAACTGTTCTCTCCTAATAATGACTATACACTAACAGTTACTACCAAGTATTGTACCTTTACTTGACCTTTAACACGCTGTACTACATTAATTGCCTTAACTATTCAATTAATGACAACCACATCCCAGTTTGCTCCCATATTCCTTCTGTCTGAGATAGATTATTTTTTTAAAATATTTTCCTGAAATACAAAACTCTGCAGTTCTTTTGTATACAACACAGCTTTGAAGTTCAAGCAAGACAACATATGTCATCATCTCAAAACTTAACATCCTCACCTTTTAATTTTTCAGCTAATGTTTCTAACAAAACCCACCCTCAGAGAACACCAATGACAGTGGTGCTTTCCCTTCTTAACACCATTTCCAACACTGCTTTGAACACTTCAACTGTTCTCAAGGAGAACATATTTCAAAGCATTTAAAAAGATCTATTCTTGTTTAGAGTTGGAGTCCACTTATCAATTTTGTCTGTCTTTGCACATGAAATACAAACTAATATGAAAGTACCTATTCAGGATCTGCCATCAGTATTGAGTATCTAGGCAGAATATCTGGACCCTTCTGAGAATCAAACCCCAGGTTGATTGCAGGTTTACTGCTGTTGAAATTTTCAAAGCCTCAAAACTGATTCTTTCAAGATAGTAAGTCCTGGACTTTCCAGTGATGGAGCCTCACTGACATCTAAAATAAAATAGGCTTAATAAAAAGAACAAATACGGAAGAGACACTGATCAAACCCTAATATTGAATACCTGACTCTTTGAAGTGCCAAAAGTACTTACAGTTCCCACTGCTTTCATAATACTTACCTTTGATTATAGTTTTTAATTGCAATTACTCCGATTCTGTAAATATTCAAAATCACGATACTCTAACTTTTGAGATAGCATTTGAACTAGCAATGGTGCAAGCCCAGAGACATAAACATAACCAGCGCAGAGAGTATAAGCACAGTTCTCAAAAAGAGGGAGGGGTATTTTGCCTCCTGAATGTAGATTGACTTTGCAGTAACAGTGAAAAAAAGAGTCAGGAGCACACAGTTAAAAGACAGTATATTTTTACCCATGACTACAAGTTTGTGATTATGCAGAGTTAACTGCAAAGTCTGGAGGGCGAAAGCAGGAGAAATATCAGTGTCAACACATGTAATGATTAACAGAAAAGCAGTTTTCCATGTGTGACAATTAATTAAAAAGCAACAAAATATAATGCATATGCCATTTGCTATGGCGCACACCATTATGTTACGAGTATGACCCTTCACAATGCACTAAGTAAATCAGCAAGACATTTAAATTTACCTCTTACAATAAATATAAATAAAGCAGTGTTCTTGGGGGTCTCTTATTTTTCACTAAGTTCTTCACATATGCTGTGTAAACTCTTAAACTGCGAACTTGGTTCGTAAACAAACCCATCAATGACTTTCATCTCAGCTCTTTTAGGATTTATCTCAGTGATTATTTCTCTGTATTGAAAATTCACTCAGGGGCTAATGAAGCATATCAGTAAAGTGTTCAAAAGTAGTCTGAGGAGACTGGTGTGAATAGTGTCTGTCTCCCACACCTGCATCCTATCATCCTGTCAAGTAAAAAGTTAGGATGAACTCTATTCACTGTTGTCCACCCAGATGTTCTAGATATTTTATTGGAAGTCCAGACAAACACTTAAAAACAGGAATTCAGGCTTTTGCAGAAGAAGATTTGTTTAAACATTTTAAACAAATAACATACATAGAATGTATCTAATCCTCTTCAATTTAGTTTGAGATTCTATGCTTACTAGAAGCTTTTCTCCGTTCATGGTCTTTGGCCAGACCAGCCAGTTTTAGACCTGACCCAAAACTCTTTTAACTCAAAGAAATGTTCCTACTTTTTGCAGGGGACTTGGATCAAATCAAACATGAAAAACTATAGTTGACAATAAGGGAACCTCAGAGGGTGATCTGACTGTTGGTCATGTACAGTTTCTGAAATAGAAACAAATGACCTACTTTATTTCTGTTGAACTTTGTCCATGAAGATAGTAAAGAAGCTGCTTAAGTGGCAATTTTTTATATAGAAAACATACTACCTATGAATGATTATAATATCTGATCCGAAAATAGCAGGCAACAGAGTGGAGAAAATTCTTATTACTCCATAAATCTGTGGTGTTAGTTTTGAATCATTATTCAAGGTGGTCCCTACCAGGCATATAGAATGAAGATAAAATCTGCACAAACAAGAAGTAATCTGAAAAATCATTCCAACAATGTCGCCCTGGGTCCCTCTAACATCTATCTGCACGCAGAAAGTAATAAAAGCTGTAAGATAATGAGGCAGATCACAGAACATTTCCAGAGGGAAAGAAAAACACAAATGCAAGGCCCAATTTGGGTAATATATTACCTTCGTAGAGGTAGCGTCAGAAAAGGAATGAGGTGGCCTAAAAAACATAGAACTAACTGTTGTTTGGTGAGTCCCAGCTCTAAGACAGTGTCAGGATAGGAAAGCTACAGACATGGAAAATACGGTACGGCCCACCATAACACCGCTTTGCTTGCTAAATGATCATATCATTGTATCTACACAAGGGTGGAACAGAAAAAGGCAGACAAAGCCTGGTGAAAAAACAGTGAGGGCTATATCTGACCCTCCCTTTCTCCTAATAGTATCTCCTGAATATGATATACCATACCCTGGGAGCAAGGATATTCCGAAATATCCATCAGGCCGCCCTAAGGGTAGGAATTAGGAAGCAGCATATTAATGCTGCAATGTATAGGTTGGAACCTGCTGTACAGACCTGCTAAAACACAGCTCAGCATACTTAACAAGTTGGTAGGCGTTCCTTGCCCTGCCATGGTGAGATTTTTTTCATGGGCATATTTCCCTCATGCAAGCAAGAGAAGAATGAGTCATAAATGATTTCATAACAGCCCTGCAGCAATTAGTCTAACATCACGGCTGTGGGAGAACTAAGCTGGACAGGCTGTCAGAGCACTGAGGAACAAGGAGAAAGCGTCCAAAACCATCATTAAGAAGTACAGAGTAAAGAGGATAAAGTCTGTGTAAACAGGAAATAAAGGAAGTCTTGCATTTCACCCCGACCACAGTGTCTAATTGCCATGGATAAGAAAAATTAAACAATTTCTTTCACACTACCTACGCATAACCAAGTAGTCATTGTATTCTGCATGCTGTCATGTCAACCTAAATCCACCTTGCTACAGTACTGTGACAGGATTATTTCTTCAACACAAGTCAGTGACTAAGCCTAGAACTATGATAGACTCCTGTGGCAGGAACGGCAGAATTTTTAGGAAGATCATCTGAGTTTTATTTTTATTTATGACAGATCTGTTTTGTTGAGATTAAGTCTTTGGTCAAGAGTTCAGTGAATAAAACTCAGTGACTTTATGTTTTCTTTCTTCTAGAGTTTTTTATCAAGGACTCTCAGCTAGTAACTCAACTAAGATACAGCCAATGTAAAGAGCTCCTTAGGGAAAGTATTACTTCTTATTTTAATTACTCCAGTTGACCCTAGTGCCAAGGTCTGCAAAACAGCTGCTGCCCAAGAGTTAAAGAATTATTGTACCTACTTTCTTAAGAGATGGGCTTTCCAGATCTCCTAGTTCTTATGAAATCAAATCTATTAAGTCTATTTTAGTAGCTGCATGGATGGCACTAGCACCAATCATCGCAAGTTTTTCAGTGAAAGTTACTGAGCAGTGTGTGCAAACCAACATGGAAGTCTTCAGTATGGTTCAGGGTAGCTTCAGTATAGTTCTCCCTCAGTGTACACGGAAAAATTGAAAAATCTTTTAATACCTGAAGGTATTAAATCTAACAAGAACCTAATACCAGGTCAGCTGATTCAGACATGTTAATTTGGTATAGTCAAGAAGTAACTGGAAGATTTAAAAAGTGATAGCTGCTAATTTGTCTTCCTGAAAATAAGTAGCATAGGAATAATTAGACAGGAAAACTTATTTCCAATAAAAGGAAAAAATAAGAGATGTCCTTAAAAAAAAAACCTCTGCAACATATTATCAAATAAGTCACTTCAAGCAAATAAAAAAAGTCATCGTTATTGCCTTTAAATCTTTTAGGAAACCTTTTTGTAATATTGAAGTCAATTCAAAAGAATGACTCAAAACTTTGCTTTGAATTTTCAAAGTATTTTTTCTCCATCATCAAAATGTTTCACTTAGAATTTTTATCCCATCCCTTTTCTTTAAAATTGATATACTTTTCAGTTTCTACAAAAATGATATATTTGGAGAAAAAAAAATAATCAGTCTGATTTGATAATATAACCAATCCTCATCCAAATATCTTTCCAGGAATTCTGATTTTTTTTTTTCCTCTTCATAGTTTTCTTAAATGTTATTGTGCAGTAATCTCTGCGGTGAGACAGAGTGCTGGAGATTCATCTATGGTCTGAAAAGCCGCCAGGTGTGCTAGACAGCTCTCCTGTGACTCTCGTGACTGCAGGCTTTTCTCCACCCAGGCAGTTCCCATCCCCTCCTGTAATCAGTCTCCAGACTACTCAGCTAGAACAGCCAAAACAGGCTCTGACAGCATACAGTACTAACAGCAATTACTGCATTTTATAGCCTGTGATAACTGAGTCATTATGATCAGTCTACAAGAAGGAAAATTCTTATAAAAACAACTCAGATGGTAACTGCTTGTATATTTTCTTTAGTTGGGTCTGGATCAGCTATGAAAATGGCAGCGCACTGCTCGATGGTCTGCCTAGGACACAGTTGGGCAAAATGCCTTCCTTCCATATGAGGAAGGCCTAAAACGACAAACAGACCCCTTCAGGTACCCACTCGTATCTATGCAATGTCATAGAAACAAAAGGTTGCAAGACATCCAGATCGAAACAGCCACGAAACTGCGACCACATCTCCCAGTATTGAATCACGCGCTGCACTACATGGTAGTAATGGTGGCAGGCTAAACACTTCTTTAGCTCATCTGGTAAATCTGCTCCAGTCTGAACTTTAAACTTCACTAAAATGAAGTGCCAGCAGCAACTTTAAGCAGTTTTTAGTTACCGAAATGGCAGAGGGTTGTTTGCAAATAATCAGGCAACTCCAGATTCATCACTACGTATGACTTGCAAGCGTTTGCCAGAAGTGTCTTTTTTCATTTATGACTAGACAGATAATTACACGTTTTCTTTTCAAACTTCTTGGCTGTTCACAAGTGCTACCTCTGAGGCTGACTTCACCGACAAAACAAATGCAAAATGATAACAGAGCCAAAATTATGAATACCGTACCCTAAAACAGCTGATTATACAAACTTTCCAAATAGAACAAAACAACAAAAAATAAACACCACCATGCTTACATCCAAATCTTCTCGGTAGAGTAAGAATGATCTTATTTTGCCCATATGTGGAGAAAGGGCTGTGATGAAGCAGCACCAGCAAAGTATAAGGGTCTGAGTGGGTTAAGTGATATGGGCATGATGAAGAATTATCTGGAAAGCCAACCTTGCAACACCTACTGCTTTTATCAGTATGAGGTGTCACTGCTGCTGCTTGCAGGGGTGATCCCACATCCTTCAGCATAAGCCACACATTCACATCCCTTCCTTAATGGCAGCGAGGCCACCTCGGCCTGTGTGTAGCAGGACTACAGCTGCTCTGTTGCCTAAAGCAGACTTCTGCTCAAAGCAATTCTCCGGGTCTTCCTGAAGCTGGTCCTCCTCCCAGGACTGTGTCTCCAAGACTAAGCAAAGGCCCAGTTTCATTTCAAAAGACTAAACGTGAGCTATAATTCTGGTTGTAATCCATGACTGTTAGCACAGATGCAAAGCGAAACGTATTATTTCATGGCAAATGACAATGACAGTAAGAAAACAGTAGCTCCAGTGTACAAATTTCTTAACCTCAAGAAATCAAAGAGATGGTAAACATTGTAGAGGGCCAAGATACTATGGAAAACAGGTATGTTAGAAACATTACAATAATCAGAAGTACAAGATTTTCCTCCTTTTTGGCACTTAAAGTGGTAAAATGTAACTTTAGAATATAAATGGGGAAAAAACATTCTAGACAAGATACTAGGCAGGCATAAAGAGACACACTTCTACTGACTTCTTCCCATGAGACTACCCTCGCACACCAGTAACGTCACTAATTTAAAAAGAATTCTAAGAAGTTCTAGCTATGAAACATGCCCGCTATCTTTTTACACACAAACACACACACACACACATATATATATATATATTCTTTTGTAGAGTGGAATGTACGAAAAGCTACTGTTCTGGTTGTAACGCCGATAGCCCAAAAGAATTTAGAAGCCTAGTAATTTAAATACATTAAATAATTCGGGTATTCTCATTCACACTATTTTGTCTTATACTTAAATCTGCTTTAAAACAATTTTCTTATTCTCTGCAAATGCAAACCTTGCTATTTCATTTACAAGTTACGAGCCTTCCTGTCCTGAGAAAACAATTACTTTCCAGGAAGTAATAGTATCAGAAGTTTCTTGGCATTTGGGTTTACTAAAAAAACAAAACTAGCACAACAGTGTTATCTTCCGCTTAGAACCGACTTCTGCGTGGTCTTTCAAACATAAAGGTATAAATCCCTCTGATCTCTGCACTAGCTAATCTCTGAACTGTCCATCAATAAGAAATAATCTCTTCTATTTATGTGACCATATCTGAGTCAATACAAGGATATGCAGAAGTGCTCCAACCTTTTAGGGAGAGGTAGGATTGTTAGTCCCATGACTACCAGATCTGCACTGTGCAGAGTAACAGATTTTTTTCTACATTTGTGAGACAGTCCACAATTTACCATAGATGCTATATGTTCTATCTCAGTTCCTTCTGCTTTTTAGTTTATTCCCGTCTCTTCTGCATTTCAGAAGAAAGCAGAAATTCACACTTTCTTTTTCCAATGATGGTTCTTCTCTCCCCTTCCCAGTCTGAGGGAGCATTATATGAAAAACAGACATTTGATTCCTTCTTCAAGACGGTCAAACTGTGGTCTACCTATTTGCTGCAACCGAAACAGTTCTGCTAATGTTCACAGTTGTGAGCCACAAGAGTGGCTCTAGGACAAAATTATAATGAGAAACTACCACTCAAGTGAGCTGCTCAAACCTTTCATTACATTTTAATAAAGTACTAGAAGTACCGCTCAGTCCTTTCCACTGCTTGTCAACATGATCAAACACATCCTATTATTTTCGAGCCCATTTCTGCAAGATGCAGTCTTAGTCTAGAGCACTGGAACAGCAGTGTAATTACAAGTCATATATCCTGAAGATTTGGTAATAACACTAACACCTGTAAAGGTTGCTAGTAACTGGCAGTCAGGTAAAACTGATTTACTCCAATTTTATTTTTCTCACTGAGCAGACCAGCGCCTCGGCTACCACAAGGGATCTGTGATATAAGAAATGCTAGAATTAGTGGACACCTGGATAAATAAAATCTATTTGCAAGAGTCAACATGACTTCTGTAAAGTAACGTTTTGTCTTGCAAACCTCTTGGAGCTCTCTGAAGGGTTCAGTCATGCAATGTGGGTAACTGTGATCCAGTTGACATAGTTCACTTGGATATCCAGAAAGTTTCTGGCAAAGACTTTTGCCAAAGGCTTTAAAGGAAGCGAAGCAGCCATTACATAGTAAGGAAAGTTCTGGCATGGATAAACAACCAGTTAAGAGGTGGGATGTAGGAGAAAACGTGAAGCTGTAAAAAGGCAAGAAAGTCACCAGGAGAGTTCCACAGGGGTCTTTGCTGGGATCCATGTTACTAAACATACCCAGAACATATCTGGAAAAGCAGTAGAAGAGTACAAAGTTTGCTGATGATAGAAAGCTACTCCAGATAGTACATACCTTGACGACAAACTGTAAAGAACTGAAAAATGAGTCTCTTTTAAGACAGAGTGACTAGGCAATAAAACGACAAGTAATATTCAATGCAGATAAGTGTGACAGTGCCCTGAGTGTACTGAAAGCCCTTAATTGGCTTTCAGTTCTTGCTGGACATTTGCTGTAGGTGTATGTGTCTCTGGCTGCTCCTGACCCGACTCCCTGGGTGGACCCTAAACCTGGCTTATTGACTCACCCTGTCTGCTGACCGAGCTCAGACATGGTGGGACTGCACCTGGTCAGCGAGGGCCCTGTCTGCGCCGGGCTCACCCCGGCTCCCCAGTCCTCCCACATCACGGGTCACCCAGCTCCTGCTGCTCCCGGGGCAGCTCCTGCTGCTAGCTGACAGCCCAGGGCACACGTCTGTGTCCCAGCCTGGGCCTGAATGAAGCCCTTGAGCCACAGGCAGAGGTGGGAGTCCTGGGTGGAGACAATCAAGGCAAGCGAGGGTGTAGTCAAGTACTCTTCCAGCTGGGAAAAAAGCTGATGTAATGGAGATCTGACAAAGGTCTACAAAAGGTGTGTGGGTGACAGGGAAAACAGAGAGAGGGAGTATGTGCTCACTGTCTTCGCTTGGTGGCCTCTTGTTATAGAAGCCAGGTAAAGTAAGGAGAACAAGGTGGTTCTTTATGCAGTGGGAGGTGGACATGTGGCACTCCCTGCCTGAGGACAGCTGTGGATGTGCAAGTTCAAAGGGAGAGTGGGCAACTAATTGGCAGAAATCCATTGCAGAGTACTAAACAGGCAAGCCACACCAGCCTCAGCGAGATTTTTCATTCCCAAAATGGAAACAGCTGAAGACTGGGAGAGTTTTGAGGGGAAGCATCACGCACATAGGCCTTGTTTTAACTCTTCTATTCCAGGTGCCCATCTGTGAACACCGGGCTGCTTGGACCTCTGGCTTAAACCAGTAACAGGCCTACTTCTGGGCATCAGAACCTTATCCATGGTTACAGGAAAATTAAATTATTTGGTGACTTGTAAACAAAAAAATGCCACAGTTATTAAACATTTCTTAATTTCTGGAAGATTAATTCATCCTACCACTAGCTACATGTCTGGAGGGTAAGAAAAACAACCTTAGCTCTAAAGGAAATCCTTTTTCAAATTTGAAGTCTTACGGATTACAATCCTTGTTCTTTTTGAGGATGTTGGCACCAAAGGCACTACGGAAGCAGGGGTATGCTTGGCATTGCCAGTTGCAGTCTTTCATGTAGTAGAAGATCTTCACATCAAAGATATCCTACCCTTGACTAAATATATTTACTTACTCACTTATTTTATTTATTGCTGAAGAAGTAGGCATCTTTCCACAAATCTCTGGGCACCCTGCCTTTACTTCAGATACACAGAAAGATTTTATGCATTTCAGAGAATCTCACTTCCTAGCAAAATGCTGCCTTCATTCAAACCTCAGTCCACACAGGACCTACTCATGCAGACTCCAGCGTTCCCTAAGTGCTCCTCCAGAAACTAACACTGCAGATGTAGAAGCCTTAACATCTCTTCTCTAGATAGATATTTTCTTGTCTCTCTTTTGTTAAGTGTAGCATTGAATCCTCTGTTCCAAATGCAAAGTGTTTTGTTTTCTCTTTCCCTTGATGTTAAGGGTGGAATAAAAAAAAAAAAAAAAAAGAGGGGGAAAAAAAAAGTATCTTATGAGTGATAGTAGCATTTAGGAAGTACTACAACAGAATACCTCTCTGTTCCTTTTTTAATTTTTCATTATGAAATACTATGTTCTGGTGTTACATAGGTCATAAAGAACCAGGTTGCTATTGTTCTAATTGCTGGGTCATTCAAAGGCCACAATGAACAGTTAAATTAAAAGGAAAGTTCTTCTACTCCTAAACAAATTGCTTCACAGTGAAGTGGCTTGATTACTCCAATTACTGTCAATCTCAGCTTCCTTAAACCATTTCAAAAATACGGTGAACACCCTGATTAAGTGAGAATGAATGAAACAAGAAAAATAAGTGACATTTTGTTAACATGGCTTTCTGCTCTGCATATGCGTTAAATTAAAATTTGAAGTAAGCATCTCTAACAGTAATTTTTATCTGCGTATACAGACACATACCACAGTTATAAACCCCTCCCAGAATCATGCAGACACCATTAGGACTGCACAATCAAGGACTGTTGAGTTCGGAAATGCCAGAGTTAACCTTCCTTTGGCCTTTCTACACAGATAGTTGAAAAAAAATCTTCAATTACATAATGACACACTACCGTTTTTGCAGGACCTCATTTAGTGCACAGGAAGGACAAACCCCATGAAATAAGCAATTTTTCAGTATCCTGCTTTACCTCTGTTCTTCGATGTGTGACCTTCACCTTGCAGCAATTCCAGTTCTCTCCTGAGACAGAATCACTGATTTCCTCATGAGCTTTTCTGTGGTGTTCATTAGTTAAACATTTGAACATTTCTCCAACAGTTATTAATTTAAAACTTACAATATGACTGTGAGGGAAGAAGTACTCTTAAATTCATTTTACAGAAGGGTAGTTGGGGAATAACCAAGATTGGAAGAATCCTCTGACGTTAGGTGTCTAATTTCAGACACAGAAGACCTAACTTAGTCATGATTTGCAGCATTATATAAAACTTAATGTAATCAAACACAACTCCTATTTACTTCAACTGCAATTATAGGTGCAAATCACTCTAGAGCTTTAAATTAGGCACAAAAAGATGAGACACTTTAAAGACAGCCATGAAATTCATTTGCTTAGCCACTCCTAGCAGACGAGAGTCAGAGACAGCATTCCGTTTTCTACCACAACCTTCAACCACCCCAGCCGTGAGATCTTCTTGCAATTCAATGGCTCATTTAGTGTATATATTCTACCTCTGGCCACATATTAAGCAAAGGCCTTAAAAACCATGTTTGTTTTCAGCCTCCTAGCAGGTCTGCTCTGTACAATGCTGGAGGCCAATGAAAAAAAGCAGGTGACTTTGTAATTAAAACCTGCGTCATCATGGTGGATGTGAAAATGGAAAATTCCATAGGCAACCTGAATTCTTCAGTTCTGTTATTTCCAAATCATTGAATTTTCAGCTTTCCAGCCTCAGTATTTTCTTCATAATATATTCTTCCTAAAGCTTTCTTCCATTATTTAGAATACGTCAAACTTTGAAAAACACTTTTGAAACCTACCCCACTGGTTAATGCCTTTATTTCTACCATGCAAGTCTCCAACATTTCAGCCAAAGTAGGTAGTGCTGACTTTAGACTATCATTCTCTATTTCGGTTCACTAGTTGAATCCCAGTCTTCTCCTCACCTCCACATAAGACAGGAAACGATTACAAAGTAAAAAGAAGCAAATGTCTTACTCTTTGTCAGAATTGGTGGGAATGAAGGCTTGCGTTACTTTGAAGCAGTAACAAAGTAAGAGACATTTAATAGCATGTGAAATTTCAGAAATAAATGCACTATGTCATAATTAGAAAAGATAAATTCCAGGGAAATTACAATGTCCATATGTAATTGGGAGCCTGGATATTCACTCAAACCTCTCATATCGCTGCTGATAAAACAGTCCCCACAACAAACAACATTATTCATTCAAGTCTCACACAGATATATTTTTCCATGACCAAAGCAGCCCATATTCAAAAGTGTAATTTACTTAAAGTGTGGACAAAGGCTCTGTGCTATTGGGCTGGACGTATAAATCTGTCAGCGCTCACACAGTACAGGAGACCCACCTGCACAATCCAAATAGACACATTAATGTGCTTCCGTATGGATATTTGTTCTTAAACTATTACAAAAGTTTAGCTCAACATTTTCCTGTATTAAATTTGCCCCATAAACATATTGTGTTATCAGTCATTTTTATCACATACAATTTATATTAATTGCATTTTTAAAGCAGTGCTAAAGAACAAGTCAAGTAACTATTTACGGCAGTACACAAGCACAGGGTAATGGTTGATCCTGCATCCAGGCCACATATCCACAGTGAGATATGATGATGCTAATTAGTACTAGTTTACTTATGAAAGGTCATGCTACATGCAGAAAAATAATAAAATACCACCATTATTACTATTTAATAGTTATATTATAACTTTATATAACTTATATAACTTATAACTTCATGGAATTGCATTATAACTTCAAAAACATAGCAGGTGAATTGTTAACCTTACTGAAAGCTCTGTATGTGTAATATACACCATAACCCTAAGAAACATCCATATGGGAACACATTCACTAGACTAGTGTTTTTCATAATGGTTGAGAAATTGGTAGGAATAGCCCAGCAACGGTATCTAATGGTGCAGATTATCTCCTTGCATTTCAAGTAACTGGTTTTTGAATCTGTAGAGTACCTTGACCACACAAATTCTACTTGCATAGCATTTGATTATCACGATATTTGTTACCATTGGTATTTGTATACATACTTCTAAGTTTACACTTCAACACCGTAAGTTTTACAAGGAATGATATAAACGGACTAGTGGGGACTGTTTATAAGAACTATTGGAGGGCCAATATAAAAAACTGAACCACAAACACAAAGAAAATTAAATTATGGCAAATTATAAAGAACAAAATGCAAGTACCACAGAAGAGATTCTTGGCAAGAAAAAAAAAAGTTTCCTTCAATTTTCACCAATGGCTATTAAATAATTCTATTAAGTAATTTATATTTGTGACACAACATTCATGTTCTGATTACCAGATTCTAATTCAAGACCTTTTTTTGTTTTTGAAATATGCAAGATTATTTTCCATTCTGCTGTCATTATATCATTCCTTACTATGAATTCTGCAAAGGAAAGCTGATAGAAATATAATGTGAAATACCATGAATTGCTAAAGACCAGATTCTTGTGGGTTTTTTGGTAGTTTGGTTTGATCCCTACTAATAGAAGATGTTTCTTCAGATTTTCACATATTTCAAGTGAATAAACACAGTAGCTGATTAAGATAAGAGGCATTGCAGACCTCACCCTAAAGATTAAAACTGTGGCCAGGCTGAGCTGCCTTCTCACTAGAAACACACATGGTACAGTAAAAGATGAGGAAAGCTCAAAAAAATCTTTCATGCCACTATAATCAAAAGCAATCCATTTAAAGAGGAAAAGGAAAGCTTTCTTCTCTGTGTTCGTATTAAAAAACAGGCAGATTATGGATGGGTGGGTAAATAGAAACAAGAATGGCTGTCTGGATTCTTATGATATTTTAACTGGCTCTGCTGGTTACTGCACAATCCCCAGGAGGATGCAGTAAGCCTAGCTGAAAAGAGGGAAAACAGAAAAAATGCTGTCTTCTCCTTGGCTCAGTTTTTGGCAGTGCTGACGATGCTCATTTCCCATTAAATCTCTCGGAATCAGGTGCTCCAAACTCCTGCAAATGGTACGGTGTCCTGCGTAAAGCATGAATGGTGCTGGAAGAAAAAGTCTTTCAGTAACAGTCCTTCCAGGAGAGTTTGTGCATTTGAGTTTTTTGCTGGAGCTCAAGTCAATTCTTCGGTACCAAGTCAGGATTCACATGACATGGGGATTACACAGACAAAAAGCAGAGTACAAAACCCTCTTCCATTTCAAGCATTACTGGGTGAGATCACAGTAATCTGCAGACAAAAACCACAAGCTACAACATATAATTGCTGCCAAGCGTACACAGCAACTCTTCTTTCGTTCTTTAAGCCTTTTCCCTTTCCAAGCACTGAACAGTGATGCTGCAGCACCATGCAAGTTAAATCTTTTTAAAGGCACGGGGCAGAACTTTGGCTTCCTCTGACATAACATTGTTTGGCCAAGACACCAACTTCCAAATAGTTTCTATTTGGACATTTGGGGAGGGATTTTCCAAAGTGCTCAACAGTGATGTATCTCGGCTCCTATTCAAGGGGGCAGTAAAACTTGCTCTGGCTTTGGTGGTACCAAATAAAATCAATGTTATGCAATTCAGTTAAAATGGAGGAACCACTAGACTGTATATAGCTGAACATTTACTGAAGAGTTTCCTTGTATCTTATTCCAAAAGCTGTGCAAAACTATTTCAAGGTTAAAGCAGATCTGACTCTATTTCACCATTCCTAATCATAAAAAAACAAATGGCATGCTTGCTATGAAATTATTTTATTATTTTTTCAATCGTGTTATTAGTAAGAGTTACTTTACTTTCTCGAAAAAAATCTCTTTTTATTTAGGAAAATTAATTCTTCTTAGAAATGGAATAATATGGTGAAATTGTAAAGTTAACATTGTAATTTTCTCCTTCAAATTCAGAATATTTATTATATCAGAAAACCAATTAAGATGAAAAAGCAAGATAAAAGTTTTGAAAACAATAGCTTTAAAAATTGGACTCTTCTCAGCTACATTTCTGGCATCTGATACATTCCTTTGCTATGATGTGCTATTCAGAAAAAGATTTTTGCAGCCAAGCACAAGAAAATAGACGATTTTTTCCTAAGATCTTGAGTTCAGCTATTGATTATATAATTAAATTGCCAGTCACTCAATTCTGATATGCTATAAAAAAAAAATATAGAACCACTTCAGATACTATTTGGTGAGGGCAGTAGTCAAAAAAGTCAGTAACTACAGGAGCTTCCTAAAAGAGATTATTTGTATCACATTAAATCAATACTCCTGACAACGGGAGGAAGAAAACCACCCAAAACTAAAGACAACTGACTAAACTAGACATATATTATTTACAGGTAATTTTTAAGTTTAAGATTGAGAAACCACTCGTTTGGTATTACCCACACATGAAAAGCATGCGCAGATTTTATTAGAGGGAGTGAGTGTGTATACAGAGAGAGACGGTTGCCTTTTTAATCCTCAGTACTATCTGCTAATTGCCTTGTGCCACCAAAAAGAGGAATTTATTATTATACCAATGCTACTTCTACCATTTTGACTTTCACTGAGACCCTTCTAAGAACGCAGAAGGGTTAAGTGCAACGCATTTGCAACACAGTGAAATAATTACTTAACAGAAGAGTAATTCCCCATATGCGGGGACAGAGAGGGAAGCCCTGACTGGTGGTGCTGTTGCTGTACCTGCCAGTTCCAGTGGCAAGATTGTAGCAGAGGCACACCCAATTCAAAATAACATCAAAATACCATACATCATGAAAACAATATACCACCAAAATCTGAGAGGCCAAAGGAAAAAAAGCCTACATTTTATAAACTAGTTACATCATAAACTGTAACCAGAGCAGCTGGTGCACACAGCACATTTGATGTACCAGGCTTACACGTGAAGGGAGAGGGCTCATTGTTTTTATAGTTACACTTCCTTTAAACATTTTTACCAGTCAAACAATCTTTTGTTTCTTAAAAACCCCGCAACTTCTAACTCATTGTATGAACGATGCCTTTGTTCAACACCAGCATTTCACCCTTTTATTTTTGTGTGTATATTACAGATATGATTTCTTGAAATACAACTATACTTTAAACCAAAGTTAAAATTCAAGACGAGTTGAACACAATTTGGGCAATTTGTTATTCAAAATATTGGATAGGTGGACACCCATACCCAGCATGAAATCTCTTAAGTTATTTTAGATTGGTATTCCTTTGCATGTGCTAACGACTCCGCAGGCAAGGTGATTTCAGCATTCCCTGGACACTTCCAGTTCCTGTGAAGTGCAGCATGATATATGACTAACACACATTGGAACTGGAAAATATTTAGACACAGAATTAGAAGAAAAAACAGTAAGAGATTTAAAATTTAAACCCGCTTATAAGCCTTTCCTGTAAATTCAAGACAATGA
This sequence comes from Larus michahellis, assembly GCF_964199755.1. Classification (NCBI taxonomy): domain Eukaryota; kingdom Metazoa; phylum Chordata; class Aves; order Charadriiformes; family Laridae; genus Larus; species Larus michahellis. The sequence continues at coordinate 65,922,999 of NC_133898.1, forward strand.
GGGGGGAAAAAAACCCAACAAACCACCACACTTCCCCTCAATCCTCGTGCCACAAACCAAAAATCACTGAGGACCGGGACTTGTACAAATGCCTCTGTGATAACTTCAACCATGAGGTCTTTTTCTCCACCTAAATAGCAAGTTCTGATTAAAAAAAAAACAAAAAACTGACTTCAGCTTCATAGTATGGATTTGTCGCTGCACAGCTCTTAATGAGCAGAGCTGTGAGAAGCCAGAGCATGCATCTGAACAAAACAAACTCTGTTCAAGATAGGGAGCTGCAGTTTTCTGCCTGACACCCATTAAGAAGTATATTCACGAGGGGAAAAAAGCTGGAACTGGAAAAACTACAATTGCATTGTATCCTTTCAAAAATTAGGTTAGCTGTGTGACGATCTTTTCATGGATCTACCCTGTGTTCTTCAAGAGCTAACTCTTGCAGATATTTACCCACGAAAAAAGCAGTTGTTTTACAGTGTACTGGAAGACAGTTGGACTACTTCGGGGATATCCCAAAGTGGTTTCAAGAATGGGAACTAACTTCCTGTCACTCTTTAAATAAGCAAAATATTTTCCAACACACTTTCAGTCCACAAGAACTTTAAAAAAAAAAAAAAAAAAACATTATCTGAAAATATGCCATGCTGACACTTCCATAGAATACTAAGTATTTTGCATCTTAATTGATATAGCTGCAGTTTTGGAGTATTAAACAATCTGACTTACCACCGTGGTGGCCTCTCTTGTCAAAAGCAACTATTTGCTACACTGGAATTTGGACAAACCAGTAAATAACACAAAAGTTGTTCAGAAATTACTGAAGGGAAAATTCACAGAATGGGAATTGGTAAGCATGATTGGGGGCTGAAATCTGGAGGACAATTAGCAGAACTGTTTCCAACTAACAAATTGAAAACAGTCAACATACTGCTCAAGCTGCTGTTGTCCCAGACAATAGGGTAAAAATGACAACATGAAAGATGAGGAAAAAAGGAGTACAAGTTCATAGTGGTGCCAAAACATTCTGACTGGAGTTGGGTTTAGAGCAGAAAGTGGTTAGATTCTTCAAGAGAAGCCCAATAAAATGAATTAGTGTGAATGATACCTGGAGGCCGGAGTACATAAGCAGAACTCTAACTATGAATTATGCACTTAATTTTCCTGTACTGCAGCAAGAGTTAGAGCTTAGTCTGTCATTTACAGGAACTGAGCAGACCAGCGAGCACTGAATCCAGACAAAACAAGAGGTACTTCTGGAAGCTCTGTCTTCCCTTGATATGAGTGCCTATATTATTGTATTTTGGACAGGAAAGGTAGTTTTGGTTCAATGTATCGTCATAACTTCAGTACTTCACAGCACTTCTCTCATGTAATTTATCATTATTACACTAATATTTTAGTGAATTATTTAGGTGAATTATTTAATCAGAGGTATTTCTATACACAATCTTAACAAGGAATGTAGTTTTCTGGGCGGGTTTTCTTATTTCTTAGTACCTTAGTAAATAGTAGCTAAAATTCATTCACCTCATTTTTTTCAATGTCTTGTAAAATAAAAGTCATACATATATTTCTACATTTTAGTATTGTCCGTACATAATATGTGGGGTAGGTATATCTGTCTCAGACATCTCTGTGCTGTGGTTGTAATAAAAATGCAAATTTTAACATTTCAATTGTCAGACAGTGATAACTGAAGCCTTGATCTAGTGAACACTGAACATTACATGTTACACCTTATGCAAATCGCTTAAGCAATCCCATTAAGTAAGCAAATCCAATATTCTAGCAAAACAGTCACGGACATAACAATATGCATCCAAAATCTGCAAGATTAGCCCTTTTTATTAATTTACAGGGGCTGACTTTACAGTGGTAATCACTCACTTTTAAAAGGTCCACTGGTACGTGAAATCAACCATTTTAAATACTCTGTATTAATTGTAATACTTACTAAAATGCATGTCACATGATTGCTAGACTTATATGTAAGGAACTTTTATCTGGTATACTCTTCTATTCCTAGTTAAGACCTCTGCTTCATGATGCGACGTTTCTCACGTTACTAATCCACAAGAGAAAAAAAGTGGCATTTGCAAAGACTTCAGGCTTGGCTTTTAATGAGACAGAAGCTCATTTTGTTCTGAAATGTTCATTCACTTTATTGAGAGCAAATGACAAATACCGTAAAGAATTAATTTCTTTACATAATAGCCTTTATCAGAGGCAGTCAATTGGCCACAAGTAATTTTGGGGTTAATGTTGGATATACCACTGAGCTAGATACTTTTATTGTCCATTGTCCATTAGACAATATACACAAACTGACAAATTGTCATTTGGCTATGTTTTTAACAGTGAACAGGAAAAGTGAGGCAAAAATAAATTACAAACATATTCTAAAACCTACAGTTCATAAAGACAGGACCTTCAGTGAAAGGTATATTCTTTAGAGAAAGGTACACTATTTAGCCTGTCATCTAATAAAGGAGTGCAGACACCCTGTAAGATGAGGTCCTAGGAAACTTTGAATTTCTGTGATGTTTTGCAATATTCCATTTGAGTTTGGCTACAGGTGCATATCAGAGGAAGGCGGGGGGGTGTGGAAAAATCACTGTGCTTTTAGGGCAATATTGTTATGGTTAATGAATGCAATGAAGTCCAAACACTTTAGGGAAAAGCATTATCAACACCATCAAAAAATTATAGTTAAAAAAGTAAACAGAGGTAATGAGAGGCAGCTTCCTGTGAAATTCATTCCAGTAGTGATTTACTTTTACATTAATGAACTGTCAACTAAGGGAAATACAAGAAAGCCAACTAATAACTTTTTCTCTGCAAGATTTATATGAACAGAAATTCTAAACACATGCCTCAAGCCAGCAGAAATTTAGATATTAAACAGAACATAAAGGATTGCTTTTGATTTGTTTTGCTTAAGCTACATTACAATGCAAAAGAAGACTGACAGAGAAAGCAGTAAGAATAAAAATACTTTGGAGCTATTCATTAAATATCCAGATTCCTTCTGACTAATCTCTCAATTACACATGATGTATCTATGCCTATGTAAGGAAAGGGACTGCCAGACTGAATAATTTTTTCAAACTTTTTAGGTTTTCCGAGTTTTTCCATAACTTTCAGAAACATGAATTTCCGTGCCTGAGTCAGGGACAGCACTCTCAGTCACACCTACCCTGCAATACGTCTACTCAGCAATATATGCACATCTGTTCTCACCCTGAGGATACCACAGGATAAGTTTCACAAAGTGCCAGTAATCATGTTATAAAGTCATCCCCTGCCTCCCTGCCGTATGTGAGGATTGTGCTGATTGAGTGGGTTAACATCTTGGTTCTGGCTGTGCACATGGTAAAAGAGAGAGGAAGATAAGGGAACGTGCTGACAACCATTTCATCATTCGCTCAGCGACAGGATCTTTGGCCCTTGTCTGGGGCAGGCAGTTTCAGATCTGTGGTGAAAAAACGCACTTCCTGACTTGGGCCGTTCAAGATAAAACCCAAACCATTTTCACAGACAGCAATGTGACTAACGCTTGCTGCTAGCGCAGGTGGCATAAGCCATACTTCCCACCATACTCCCGTCCCACCTCTTATTAGGCTCCTGAGCCCGCAGGGTCACTCTGAAAGTCTCCCATAAACAAGGGGGGGACTTTAATCCCTCCTTTAGCTACACAGGCCCAGTTAAGGAACGTGATGGACAGACATGATCCTATATTGGAGACCATTATCAGCCATGTGGGTGAAGGACCTGCTTTCAGTTTTATTCTTTTTTCTCACCTCTTTTTCTTGAGGAGTTAAAAACAGAACAAATTTTTGCTTTGAATCACCACTAAAAAAAACGAAATTACAGTTTCAGGGACTGTAACAGAATTGAAACTTACTCTTTGGTGAGCTTCTGGGGATTGATTAAATCTTTTTGAAGACATGGAAACATGACTACAGACACCAATACACTTTACTGATGGATGAACGAAAGGACAAATGGCATTACCTACAGTCATAGTATGACCTACAGTCATAGTAATTGTGTGGTAACAGCGGTATAGGGCATAATGCAGAAACGGCGCAATAAGAATTGCAGATGTACTCATGGCTTTATTAAAATAAGTATTTTCCACATCCTGAATAAAACTATATATGGCTGCATGGTAGTCAAAATTTAAACACAGCTATCGACTCTTATGCAATTATGTACCTATTGATGACAGAAGAAGGTAAAAAAAAAACACCGTTATGAGGATGTTGCAATCTCCTCAAAATGTGCAAGAGTCCAAAACCCTGGAAGTCCAGTACTGACAAGACACTTGAAAACTGGATTGGAAAGTAATTATGCCAACTGTAATCTGCTTTTAAGGTCACTGAAAAAACTCCAGTTCTGCTCTGGAGTTACCATAGAGAGCACAGTCAAAACCAAAAGATAGTATAATATTGAAACATTAGACATTTTGCTATGAGAGCAGAAATGCCAAAAAGCAAGGGGAGACTAAATGGAACACTTTTTGTGAGGTTACACATGCCTGAAGCTACCGATTTTTACCTTCCATACTGAGCTGCTGCTTCCTTATGTCAGTTAAAAATTAGGCCATTGCAACAGGACAAACACCACAGCAAAAGCACTGTCATATTCTGAAAAGTGCAATTTCCAATGGATCTGCTCATCTCCCAGATTTTGAGCCAAAGTAGATTCTACAGGGCAAAGATTAAGGAAGCACTATAGAAATGAAGGAAATCTGGAAATCATCTAACGTGTTTCTCAGCCCTGTGGAAAGAGGACTATAGATTTAAGCCATTTCTGGCAGATGTTACTATAGATTCCCAAGGATTGAGATTCTGCAGTCTACCTTGGCAATCTATTCCGCTGCTATCTATACCTTTCAATGAGATGTCCTCTCCTCGTTTATCTTGCTGTAATTTAAGCCCATTCTTTTTGCCCTTTCAGCTGCCCGGAAAGATCAGTCTATCCCTTCACACTGCAGCTATCTCTTTAAATATTCTCAATTCTTGTGCATTCCCCTTTCTGCCTACTCTAGACCAAAAAAAAAATCTTAGTTCCTTCTGTCTGCCCCCATTAGTTATGTTTTCCTGAACTCTCTTCGCTCTCTTTGTTCTCTTTTGGGCTCTCTGAAACCACTAAAACGTACATACAAACGGAAAGCCGGGAATGTCTAAATCTCAGATAAAAGCAGATTTAACTGATTCGGTTTAAAACATCACCATTCTACCATCTCATTTTCTATACAATCCTTTCACTGGAAGATAAGCAAGCTGTTTACCAGGGAGGCAAGATATACACTTATCATTACAGGCAGGGAAACTGAGGCACAGCTAAATGACTTTCTCAAGGCCAATAGGGATGTCTACCCCAGACAGGAATAGAAACCGGCCAACTTCTCCTCATGTCACAACACATGATCTGAAGCCTGTATGCCAAAACAGTTATGGCTGCTGAGATTTTAACTAAAGAACATGTTACATTTTTTAAATTTATTTTTCATAATTTCTTTCTGTCTTCCTGTCTTAAGCGTCAGAGTGTATCCATTGATTCCTCTGAGGTATCAGACCAATATTTTGGGATTACAGTCCACTGCTGCACCTGCTTGTCAGTACCTTACTGATCAATTTGTGGCTAAACAGTCGTTTCACAGACCATGCCACTCATGTTCTAAGTGTTCTGCTCTGTAATCCTTCTCCTAAGCTTTCTTTCTGAAAGCAGGCCAACTCCTGTAGTTCTTCTCCACCTAAACTATAAAATTATTATTTTTTCATTTTTTCCATGTCACAGCATGACTGATATTTTTATCCTTCTGAATAGCCACTTAAATAATCCGTAAAACCTGTACCTGATGATCTTAATCCCTCGTTTTTATGTAACCTCCTCTAGGCAAAGCTTAATAAGCCCCAACAGCTTTCTAAGCTTACAGTTCACTAGTGAAGCTGGATGAATGTCAGGCTTTATGGTATTTCTCCTATAACTTCAGTAAAGCTTAAACTGCCAGAGAGATTATGGATACCATATGAATTCACAGCCAAAGTGACCAATACCTTTTAAGAACACAAAAAATGCAGGAGCAGTAGTGTTTCCCACCTTGTCTGC